>NC_092712.1:325187659-325487659 GCF_047496885.1 Scyliorhinus torazame | reverse complement strand
CAGTGGACTGGTCCATATTCAAGAACTCAATGACCAACCTAAATGAGTATGCCACCACCATCACTGACGTCATCAGCAAATGTGTGGACGATTGCGTGCCAAAGAAAGCAGTACGTGCGTTCCCCAACCGGAAGCCACGGCTTAATCGGGAGATTGACTCCCTATTGAAGGCCAGATCTTCATGGTATGTAATGATCTGTCTGGACTGTATGCAGGACAATATGATTCACTCAGTACACTTGACAATAAACAAATCCAAATCGAAACAACTGATTTGCGCAGTGATTCATAAAACATTAGTTTGAATGTTGATGGGTATTCTTAAGGTGATATTAGCTGTGACATTGCATTTTTACAGTTTCGTTGGATTCTGTATTGGAACTAAGGCTATTTTAAAACATATTTTGTAGTCATTAATGTTGCGATGTACTTTTCCACTTTAAAGTGTAGAGCATTTTAAACCATTCTATAATAAACTTGTAAACAAGTTGGTAAAGTATAATGGATGGGATTCTCCGTCCCTCTGCACCAGTTTTCGAGTGCCCCGCTCCCGCCACCAGCGGGATTCTCCGGCCAATGGGGTTTCCCATTGTGGGCAGCCCCACGCCGTCGGGAAACCCCCGGGCATTGGTGCGCTGCCGGCGTTACGGAGAATCCCATCATCGGAGAATCCAGCCCAATGGCTCTTGTCGTCTTCTGCATGCAGTATCAGAACCCACCTCTCTTGTGTTTTCTGAAAGTGGGAAGATACATCTTTCGAAGAGAGACCCCGGATCTTTAATATCAAAGCATCATTTAACTGAATGTGGCATCAAGGAGCCCCATTGAAACTGGAGTCAATAAGAATCAGTTAAAACACCTGGACAGAGTGAGCATACGTGAGCCACGCCATCGGGAATTCGGCCGGTGGCAGCGGAGCGGGGCGGGGCGGGTCTGAGACAATGGCCTGAGGCGGGGGATACTCAGTGCGGCGTACTCCTCGAGTACAGTGATTTTCAGCTGGGGGAGAATTGAAAAAGCGGTGCCACTCTCGATTTCGGCTCCAAAACGGATTCTTCCACTGTGCACTCTTTCAGCTTTTGCTGGATGACTACCTGCGCCTCAGGGACTACAGCAGGTTCAAGATGGCTGATTGCCGCCACCTTCTCGAGGGCAATTCGGGAACGACAATAAATGCTGGGCCTGGCCAGAGGCACACACGTACCATGAAAGAATTTTTTTAAACTGCTCACCATGCTAACTTTCTCCTACAGTTCTCGTATTCCTCCTCACAGCTCCTTCCGAATTCAATCTGGTATTGTCAGTAAACTTTGATATCACAATGGCCATGGAAATGTCCACTTGACGAAAGGAGAACAGGAGAAGCCAGGACCGATCAGTGGACAGACCGGTAATTATATTTTGCCAATAACTCTATCCATGCTTGGGCCTCACCTTTAGCACAATGGGCTTTAATCATCAGAGAATGTTTTTAATTGCGGTGCTTAATCAAATGTTTTTTGAAAATAGAAATCTATAGTGTCAAATGCAATTGCTTTGTTTACATGCCCTGAATTTCCAATAAAAGATTGTTCTAATTATCAAAACCCAGCATCAATAGACAGGTTTATCCGTCTCCACTCTGAAGCTGATATCTCCCACCTGCATAATAAACACTTGACCCTCAACTCACAGTTGTGGGCGTGTGTACGGAGAGAATCTCAAACAGGATCACACCATCGGCCTTGAATAATTCTCTGCAAGATGCCAAATGAATCAATATAATTCATTGTTACGTAAAAATGTTAAATGTGTTTGTGATTCTCCTGACTGAAGAATATCACATTAAAATTCCACATCTGGAAGTAAAGTCAGATGATCAGCTGCACGTAATTCTATTTGCGCAACACAGTGCTGCATCTCCCAACGGCCATTTTCTATCAGTTATGAAGTTTTAATTACAGGCTGTACGTTCGCAAGGAGCTGCTTCAGCACAGGCCTAAATCGCTGGCTTTTAAAGCAGACCAAGGCAGGCCAGCAGCACGGTTCAATACCCGTACCAGCCTTCCCGAACAGGCGGCGGAATGTGGCGACTAGGGGCTTTTCACAGTAACTTCATTTGAAGCCTACTTGTGACAAGAAGCCATTGTCATTTTCATTTGAGAATTATCTCACACTGAGGTACCTATTTTATACTGAAGTAAAGAGGAAGGGGATTACGATGAAAAATCTCCCACACTCATCAGTTCTTTCCCTCAAACAAAATTATATTGCTATCGTTTTTAAAATTATTTTGGCTGAAGATTATCGTATGGGAAACACACTGAAATTCAACTATCAAAAGATAAACATTTATCAAAACAGATTCATCACTTTATTGATTAAAATTTTAATCATTCAAACATTCAAATATTCCTGTGAAACAATGTGACCCCGACAGGATTCTGCTTTTCTTTCCTGTAAGAAGTCAGAACTTCACGCACATGTGAGGGATTTTTCAGTTGTTCTTTTGGCACCACTGCAGAGGAAGTCAGGTGGAAAATAACCCTCCTAAATCTAGTCTGTGGTCCCCTGGAGCATTTGTGTGGCAACACGGGTATCTCAGAGTCATTCCCAGTCACACATCCAGTTTCAAATGTGGGCAACATTCATCGGAGGCCCACAGTGTCCTCAGCTCCCACTAATTCATCCAAGTGGCTGGTAATGTAAATCAAGGGGCAGCACGGTAGCATTGTGGATAGCACAATTGCTTCACAGCTCCAGGGTCCCAGGTTCGATTCCGGCTTGGGTCACTGTCTGTGCGGAGTCTGCACATCCTCCCCCTTTGTGCGTGGGTTTCCTCCGGGTGCTCCGGTTTCCTCCCACAGTCCAAAGATGTGCAGGTTAGGTGGATTGGCCATGATGAATTGCCCTTAGTGTCCAAAATTGCCCTTAGTGTTGGCTGGGGTTACTGGGTTATGGGGATAGGGTGGAGGTGTTGACCTTGGGTAGGGTGCTCTTTCCAAGAGCCAGTGCAGACTCGATGGGCCGAATGGCCTCCTTCTGCACTGTAAATTCTATGAAAAAAAACAGGGTACCTGGTCTTGGCTAATGAGCTGAATTCAGTGAGGGTATGATCAGCGGGTGTAGATAAGGGGCATTACGGCCAGTGCACGAGTCTGGAATGATGGAAGATGATCCTAGCGAGGGAACAATAATTCTGAAAGCAGGAACTAGCTCGATGTGTGACATATCGAGGGCTCAGTGCTGATGAAGTGGACTTGTGACCCGTTTGTTGTGTTATGTAATTTGGAATAACACAAGCTGCCACTTGATGCACTTTTGAGTAAAAGATGCTCCATACTTTGAAGTGAGTTCAATGTGTTTTATTGAACTATTAGCACAGTTCTCAATGAGTTTGACTCTCTGCTAATCTCAATGTAGTAACTCAGTCTGACTGACCCAGCCTTGCTCTGAGCCACGTGCTGGGGTGTGATGCTGAGGATACGCCCTGTCTCACTCTGTAGATGTTGGTCTGTGGAAAGAGGCGGGGTGTGAGTGCCTCATCCCTTTTATAGTGAGATCCCACCCCTGAGTGTCCTGACTGCTCATTGGTCGTGTCCTATTCTATGTGTCCATCAGCTGCATGTTTGCATATCGTGACATCTCCCCTTTTATTATGTTGTGTTGGTGTATGTGAATGTATTTACATGTGAATGAGTCTATCAAACGTGACTGATGGAGGACAACAGAACAGAGCAAACAAAACAAACGTTCACAAGTCCAGTCTCTGAGGCTTGCGTCTGATCCTGGTCGACCGCCGGAGAGGTGGAGGAGGGGACAGGCGGGATAGAAGCCTGACTGGTGGCCTTGTGGTGCGAGGTATCAGGAGGTGGCAATTCAACATATGGAAATGGAGGAATAAGTGGTTGTGGGCAGGCAACTTTGCGCAGTGCCCGTCGATTCCTTCGCACGATGGAGCCATCAGCCATACGTACAACATAAGAGCGGGTGCGGCCTGTCAAACAGCGACAGCCGGGGCAGACCACCCACCATCCGGACAGTGTCTGTCGGGGATAGCACGGCCAGATCGGTGGCATAGGCATCATAGCCCTGCTTGTGTTGGTCTCTGAGCTGCTGCATCTTCTGCAGCACCGGGGGGTGATCCAGGTTGGGCAGGTGTATGGCTGGAAGCATCGTCCGCAGGTCCCTGTTCATCAGGAGTTGAGCCAGCGACATGCCAGTGGACAATGGAGTCGCCCTGTACGCGAGCAGTGCAAGGTGTATGTCGGAAGCAGAGTCCGTGGCCTTGCAGATGAGCTGTTTCACAATGTGCACCCCTTTCTCGACTTTTCCATTGGACTGCGGATAGTGCGGACTGGAGGTGACATGCTGGAAATTGTATGACCTGGCAAACGTGGACCATTCTCGACTGTTGAAGCACGGGCCATTGTCGCTCATGACGGTGATTGGGATGCCATGCCTTGAGAACGTCTCCTTACCGGCTTTGATGACGGTCCGAGAGGTGAGGTCCAGGAGCTGCAGCACTTCAGGGTAATTCGAGAAATAGTCGATGATCAATACGTAGTCGTGACCATTCGCAGAAAGAGGTCGATGCCAACCTTGGACCACGGAGAGGATCACTATGTCATGCTGTTGGAGCGTCTCCTTGCCCTGCGCTGGCTGGAACCGCTGACAGGTAGCACAGTTCAGGACCATGTTCGTGATGTCCTGGCTGATGCCGGGCCAGTCGACAGCTTGCCGGGCTCTGCGTCTGCACTTCTCGACGCCCAGGTGTCCCTCAATCATCTGGCGCAGCACCAAACTCTGGAGACTGAGCGGAATGACAACCCTGTCCAGCTTGAGGAGGATACCATCGATCACCGTCAGGGCATCCTTCACATTGTAAAATTGTGGGCACTGCCCTTTCTGCCAGCCATTGGTGAGGTTGTGGATGATGCGCTGCAAGAGGGGGTCCTTGGCTGTTTCATCACGGATGAGAACTACCTTCTCATCTGTCGCCGGGAGAGTGCTAGCACACAGCTGCACCTGCGATTCGATATGCTGGATGATCTCCAGCGGCTCACTGGGCGAGGTGACGGAGCGGGACAATGCATCAGCGATGATGAGCTCCTTGCCAGGTGTGTACACCAAGTTGAAGTCATACCTCCTAAGTTTAAGCAGGATTCTCTGCAACCGAGGCGTCATGTCGTTCAGGTCCTTGTGGATGATGTTGACCAGAGGCCTATGATCCGTCTCGACAGTGAATGTCGGCAGGCCGTAGACTTAATCATGAAATTTGAGGATGCCGGTGAGAAGACCCAAGCACTCCTTCTCAATCTGTGCACATCTGGTTTCAGTGGGCGTCATCGCCCTTGATGCGTAGGCTACTGGTGCCCAGGATGATGTGTCATCTCGTTGAAGCAACACCGCACCGATGTCATCCTGACTCGCATCTGTGGATATCTTTGTCTCCCGGTCCGGGTTGAAGAATGCCGGGACTGGTGCAGTGGTGAGCTTGGCTTTTAGCTCCAGCCACTCTGTCTGGTGTGCCGCCTTCCACTCAAAGGCAGTTGACTTTTTCACCAGGTTGCGTAGGGCCGGGGTGTGTGTGGCCATGTTTGGAATGAGCTTGCCCAGAAAATTGACCATACCCAAGAAGCGCAGCACCGCCTTTTTGTCCTGCAGGACCTTCATTGCCTCGATGGCCTTGATTTTGTCTGTGTCCAGGCGCACACCATGCTGTGAGATCTGGTCGCCTAGGAACTTGAGCGTCGATGTGTCAAAACAACATTTGGACCTGTTTAACCTTAGGCCGTTGGTATGTACCCGGCGGAATACCTTCTGGAGACGGGACACATGTTCTTCAGGGGTCGTGGACCATATGATGATGTCGTCCACGTACACACGAACTCCTTCAATGCCTTCCATCATCTGCTCCATGATGCGATGGAATATCTCCGATGTCGAGATGATGCCAAATGGCATGCGATTGGTAGCAGTGTCTGCAAAAGGCGTGTTGAAGATGCAGAGCCTTCTGCTGGACTCTTCCAGCTGGATTTGCCAAAATCCCTGTGATGCATCCAATTTGGTGAAGAAGCGCGTGTGTGCCATCTCGCTCGTGAGTTCCTCCCGCTTCTGGATGGGGTAGTGTTCCCGCATGATATTCTTAGTGAGATCCTTGGGATCAATGCAGATGCGCAGGTCCCCCGAAGGCTTCTTTACGCACATCATCGCGCTGACCCAGTCAGTCGGTTCGGTGACCTTGGATATGATGCTTTTTGCTGAAGATCCGTGAGCTATGCCTTCAGGTGCTCTCTCAGTGGAGCAGGGACACGTCGTGGTGCGTGGACCACTGGCTTGGCATCAGGTCGTAGCAGAATCTTGTATCGATACGGCAGCGTGCCCATCCCGTTGAACACATCTGGATATTGGGCGACGATGTCGTCGATGCCGACCTGAAGATCCACATGGGAGGATGTTGTGGTGTAAACCCTTGGAATGAGTTTCAGCTGCTTGCAGGCGAGCGCACCTAGTAGGGATGCCCTGTCCGGCTTAACAATTTCAAAGCGTGACCATGCTTGTGTGTGTCGGTTGGATACGTGCAGATGGCAGGATCCCAGTGCCGTGACGGCATTCCCGTTGTAATCCAGGAGCTTGCAGGCAGGTGGAAGGACTGTGGGGGACTTCTTAATGAAGTCTGCCTGTGAGAGGAGGTTGGCAGAGGCACCTGTGTCCAGCTTGAGCTGGATGGGGCAGTGGTGACCCTTCGTCACTGCTCGCCATTCGTCCTCGGAATCCACAGCTAGGATTGACTGGACTTGCGATGAGTCTGGTGTGGCATATTCACACGTTGTAATAATGCTCACAGTAGGCGTTGTCCAGGCATTCATCATCTGGATCCGTTGCACTGCCAGGATCAGAATCCTGTAGGCGTTGTTGCACATTCCGGATGCGTCGTCGGAATTGGGAGCGCTTGCTCCTGACTGGCGGTGCAGATCTGCACAGGGCTGCATAGTGGCCTGGCTTCCCGCAGTTTAAACAGCGTCTGCCTCTTGCCGGGCAGTGTTTCTTTCAATGGGCGGTGCCACAGTTCGAACACGTCACGACTTCGGCGTCCTGACGCTCCGTGCGTCGTTGCACATGCGCAGTGTGTGCTTCGGCCGTTTCATTATCCCGTTCGCATCGCGCATGCGTCGGGCCCCGGGAAGAGTGTGCAACATGACCGCTTTCGTCAATGTTGAGTCGCTGCATCCGGGAGATGGCCTGCGCACTCTCTGCCTGGTGGGAGGCTAGTTTATCATTTCTGCCGTTTTGTACTGGGCATAGCGATTTTCAGCGTGCTCATGCACTGTGCATGTTTCAATCGTGACTGGCCGAGTCATATGCTTGATCTTCAGTAACTGCTCTCTCAGAGGATCAGAGTGAACTCCAAAAACGATTTGGACTCTGATCATGGAGTCAGTGATATCACCGAAGTTGCAGGATTGCGCTAGCAGTCTAGGGTTAGTTAAATATGAGTTGAAGGATTTGTCTTTACCTTGCAATCGTTGCTTGAATATGTAGCGCTCGAAGATTTTGTTGGTGTCCACCTCACAGTGGCTGTCAAACTTGTCCAGGATGGTCTGAAACTTTATCTTGTCCTGGTCTTCGGCGAAGTGAAAGGAGTTGAATATTTCCAAGGCGTGATAATAAGAACATAATACGAACTAGGAGCAGGAATCGGCCATCTGGCCCCTCGAGCCTGCTCCACCATTCAATGAGATCATGGCTGATCTTTTGTGGACTCAGCTCCACTTTCCGGCCTGAACACCATAACCCTTAATCCCTTCATTCTTCAAAAAACTATCTATCTTTATCTTAAAAACATTTAATGAAGGAGCCTCAACTGCTTCATTGGGCAAGGAATTCCATAGATTCACAACCCTTTGGGTGAAGAAGTTCCTCCTAAACTCAGTCCTAAATCTACTTCCCCTTATTTTGAGGCTATGCCCCCTAGTTCTGCTTTCACCCGCCAGTGGAAACAACCTGCCCGCATCTATCCTATCTATTCCCTTCATAATCTTATATGTTTCTATAAGATCCCCCCTCATCCTTCTAAATTCCAACAAGTACAGTCCCAGTCTACTCAACCTCTCCTCGTAATCCAACCCCTTCAGCTCTGGGATTAACCTAGTGAATCTCCTCTGCACACCCTCCAGTGCCAGTACGTCCTTTCTCAAGTAAGGAGACCAAAACTGAACACAATACTCCAGGTGTGGCCACACTAACACCTTATACAATTGCAGTATAACCTCCCTAGTCTTAAACTCCATCCCTCTAGCAATGAAGGACAAAATTCCATTTGCCTTCTTAATCACCTGTTGCACCTGAAAACCAACTTTCTGCGACTCATGCACTAGCATACCCAGGTCTCTCTGCACAGCAGCATGTTTTAATATTTTATCATTTAAATAATAATCCCTTTTGCTGTTATTCCTACCAAAATGGATAACCTCACATTTGTCAACATTGTATTCCATCTGCCAGACCCTAGCCCATTCACTTAGCCTATCCAAATCCCTCTGCAGACTTCCAGTATCCTCTGCACTTTTTGCTTTACCACTTATCTTAGTGTCGTCTGCAAACTTGGACACATTGCCCTTGGTCCCCAACTCCACATCATCTATGTAAATTGTGAACAGTTGTGGGCCCAACACTGATCCCTGAGGGACGCCACTAGCTACTGATTGCCAACCAGAGAAACACCCATTAATCCCCAGTGATCACCCGCTGTGGTGAGGAAAAGAGCTATCTTCCATGCATCAGACGCACCATTGAGGTCTGACGTTTCGACGTAAAGCTGAAATTTCTGCTTGAATGTCCGCCAGTTGGCACTGAGATTGCCGGAGGTCCTGAGCTGGTGAGGAGCCGGAATCTTTTCCATTGTGCCGGTCACCATTCGCTGGTCATCACGGATCTTGCTGAGTTGAACTAACTAGATTGACCAGACTCCTGGTATCATGTTGTGTTATGTAATTTGGAATAACACAAGCTGCCACTTGATGCAGTTTATTTATTTATTTATTTTTTAAAATTATAAATTTAGAGTACCCAATTCATTTTTTCCAATTAAGGGGCAATTTAGCATGGCCAATCCACCTATCTTGCACATTTTTGGTTTGTGGGGGCGAAACCCACGCAAGCACGGGGAGAATGTGCAAACTCCACATGGCAGTTGATGCAGTTTTGTGTAAAAAATGCTCCAGACTTTGAAGTGAGTTCAATGTGTTTTATTGAACTATTAGCACAGTTCTCAATGAGTTCGACTCTCTGCTAATCTCAATGTAGTAACTCAGTCTGACTGACCCAGCCTTGCTCTGAGCCACGTGCTGGGGGGTGATGCTGAGGATACACCCTGTCTCACTCTGTAGATGTTGGTCTGTGGAAAGAGGCGGGGTGTGAGTGCCTCATCCCTTTTATAGTGAGATCCCACCCCTGAGTGTCCTGACTGCTCATTGGTCGTGTCCTACTCTATGTGTTCATTAGCTGCATGTTTGCATATCATGACACCGTTCAACTCGAAAAAGATTGGGATCTTACCAAATACCATCCCATGGTTAGCAATGAAACCTAGTCACCAAACTCGGGATAAATCAGATTCAACCCATGGCAAGAAGAAGGATGGAAGGAATGTGAAGAAGGAGAATTTTTGCTGAGATACTGAGGGAGTTCTGCATTGTTGAAGGTGTAGTCACATGGAGAGGTTATTAAAGCAGTGCTCACCTGGTCAATGAGCTGGACATAAAAGATCCATAATATTATCTGCGGAAGAGGTTGTGTGGCCGAGATTTACATCCCAACCAAAACTACAAAAGCCGGATTGGAGGTTGACTCACCTCATTGCTGTCTCCGGGTCTTTGCTGACAAGTCCTGCAGTGCCTGCATTGTGAAGAATTCAATGCATATTAATAATAATTGAATATATCTAACACAATGTCCAGATTATGCAAAAGGTGTTATAAAAATCCAGTTATTTCTCGTTACATTCCTGTGTGACAGCTCCAATCTTTCAGCTTTCATATTCCTGCTTCAAAGCGTATTCCGAGATTCTAAAGTTCTGTGATTCCTGGTTGGGCATTGTCCCATCAGGGATTTTAGTGCAAGAACAACATCATTTAATGTGCATTCTGGCTGAGACCTGGACATGTGTTATCTGACCCCCAACCCCAGGTCAGGTAACCCCATATATGATCACGTTTATCTTGCAGTATCTTATCTGAATGCTTCTGAGCATCTCATTCTCAAGTTCACACACACATACCATCAGCTCCCAACTGAACAATTTCAAGGGCTGAGGCTCCTCCACTTTTGCCTCTTCAATCCCCTCACCTGCTTCACTCACAATCACACCCTCCTGTCCCTGGCCACTGACCAAATCGGAAGATGAAGACGTAGGAGGTGTGACTGGCTCCTACAGCATGGGCCCAGGTAACCTTCCTTCTCTCTGATGCATCTCAGTGTCTGAAGCTTGGCCTCCAATGCCAGGCTCCATGGCTCAAATATGGGGGGAGGGGGCATATTGGGGGGCAGGGAATGTTATTCCTGTGGCTCAGAGGACTCTCTGCAGTGGCCTGGATGCTTGGCCTCTCAACTTGTGATTGTTTATCTGAACTCTCCGACCATTGTCCTTCGAGCTGCCGCAATGCCCGGCTGTCTCAGTGTGGCGACTGAGGCTCTGCTGCTGTCAGCCCGCTGATTTCCTTGGGCCATTTACATCACAGCAAGTGCCCTTTATTGGACGGTGAGCCTGGAGGCAGCGAATGAAGAGTCTGCCTCCGAGAAAATAGCTGAACCAGGCTCGCTGCCAACAAATGCAGGCTCGAGTCCTCCATTTCCTGCGAACATAAAAGACCCCAGTAAAACTCCAATATTCTCTCAGAGAGAAAGAGCTCAAATTTAACAAACTTCTTCTTCAATCAGCCCCAAGGAACATTCTGTGCAGGAAAACACAGGCCAATTTGTATCCAACAAGGCTCCACAAAATACCAAGGTATTAGTGCCCAATGGAGGTGGTCATTCCTCGCCTCGCTGAGAGAGGGAAGGCCGACAGCTGGAGATGGTGAGATTATGCACAGCAAGATGCTGGTGCACCATCCCTCCCTTTTGACTTTGCATTGAACTCTCTGACTCAAGTGTAACAAACTGCAGAACGTGACCAAACGCTACAATTGCATGTCCTTCCCACTCTTTTCTAACCTTTGTTTCTTTCTCCTCTTTCAGATCTATGAATATCTAGATAGCAAAATGTAGCAGACTCTTTGTCAATGTAAGACCTCTTATTCTCACTGTGTCAAGCAGCTTGTCAGAAACTGCGACGATACTAATCTTACTCAATGAATTTTAGGGTAAGAACAAATTACCAGTCACCTGTCCTCCTGCCTACAGATCAACATGCGTTCCTAAACAGTGCCTCAATTTTAAAATTCTCATCCCTGTTTTCCAACCCTTCCATGGCTTCATACTCCTGTAATATCCCACACGGAACCTCCAGAGTAGGAATGTTTGTCTTCCCAGTTCTCCTTGCAGAGTATAAGCTCCCCTGCTATCTGCGGGATGTCTCAATTAACCCATGTGTGTAACGTTGGCCAGTAAGACACCGAGCAAAGAGGAACCCAGTGGGGACTGACCAGGTTTGTGTAAATAAAACTTTGTTCTTATTTTACTTGGTGTGGACTCCCCGTGTCCTTATTAAACTTCCCATCTCCGGAATCTCCTCCAACCCTATAACCCTCCAAGATCTCTGTGTGTTCAGCTGCTCGGCTCTAAGACTCTAATTCTCTCCACCACTCTACATCCCCGACCTTTCACAATATATCCCTTTGATCAGTCAATTACTCATTGTCCTTCATATTTCCCGAAGTAACTTGCTGTCAGATTTATTTGATAATGCTACATCTCAGGACATTTTACTTCACCAAATACCGTTCCTTCACTGTTGCTGGGTCAACATTCTGGAACGCCCTCCCAAAATCTCAGGGACTGCAGAGGTTCAAGAAGGCAGCTCACCACCGCCTCCTGAAGGGGCAATTAGGAATGGGCAATAAACACTGGTCTAGACAGGTGTAATGATATGCAGACATGCAACCAATGAGTCATCAGAACAAGACACAACCAATGGGTAATCAGAACACCCAGCGGTGGCATCACCACAAGAGGGCACCACACGACCACTATAAAAGGACAAGGCACACAGGCCCTGGACCCATTCCACTGGCAGAAACCTAGAGAGAAAGACGTGTGTAGTTACCAGGCACCGCCACACCCTAGCACGTGGTCTAGAGCAAGTTCATATAGTTAGTAGAGTGTACTGTGTTGTTAGAGTCAGATTAGTAGAGTGTCGAACTCATTTAGGAGCTTTGTCAATCGCTCAATAAATACATTCAACTTACTTCAAGGTCTGGAGTATTCTTCAACAACGCCTACACTAAGTAGCAGCTTATGTTACTCAAAGTAACAATACAACGGGGACACCCACATCCCCTTGACAATATGTTTTTCAAAGTGCAAAACAGCACAAACAGGTAGATATGCACAATGCAGAAAACAGCTCAACAAATGAACTTGTGTACCAACCCACTGCGTACCAGCCCTGCTGTGTACCAGCCCTACTATGCCCCAGCCCTTTGGATGCCAACCCTGCTGTGTAGCAGCCCTTTGCATATCAGCCACACTACATACAAGCCCTCTGCGTACTAGCGCTCTTTGTATCAGCCCCGCTGTGTACCAGCCCTGCTGTGTACCAGCCTTTCTGTGTACCAGCCCTGCTGTGTACCAGCCTTGCTGTGTACCAGCCCTGCTGTGTACCAGCCTTGCTGTGTACCAGCCCTGCTGTGTACCAGCCTTGCTGTGTACCAGCCCTGCTGTGTACACTTCCAGGACTTCCGCCTACACCCTCTCCATCCATATCCCCACAGGGCAAAACCGAACACAACTGGGTAGAGAGCCAACCGGAATCACGGGGGATCTCCACACCCTCACCCCCATGGGGAAAGAACTCCTGAGCTGGCCGGGGAGGAGCAGGATTGTGTCTGTCCTGATGGTGAAGTGGGAATGTTGGGCTCGGGGGTGGGGGGGGGGGGGGGGTCAGGCTGGATTGTTGTGAGATTGGGGGGAGTTCAGGTCTCAGGCCGGAGTGGGGATGAGAGTCAGGTCTGTGGGTTATGGGGGAGGAGACCCGTGCTGGTGCTGGGAATCCCATGAGTGTTTGGGATGATGGGGAGTAGTATGGGTGGGGGCATAGTGGGGGGTTTGTGAGGTGTCCTCTCAGGGTTGTGGGTTTGGGGGAGTCCTGGGGAAGTCTGGGCTGTGTCCTCACTATCGTTACCCAGACTTTAGAAGAGGTTTGTTCTCCTAACCTATTCTGAGTGATTATTAGGGTAACTCTGTCTGAACCAGTCAAAGGTTATGATTCAAATCACATTTGTGGACGGTTCCCAGTGCACGCCAATTGGCAAAGGAAATTTGCAGGCAATCTCCACGCAAACCTTTGTCTGCGAAGGTCCAAGAGGGGCTCCCTGACGCATCTTTGAGTTACCTTCACAATCTGATGCCAAGGAACTCAGCACTTACGGCCAATATTTCAGCTCAAGGACCTTTCATCAAAATACATTTCCAATCGGACAATTGTGAAGTGCAGAGAGCAAATTAACCGCTGTCTTCTTACCCAATACACTGTCCAATCCTTCTTTTGGACGTCTTTCCATATCGATTTAAGAACCAATTATAAGGACACAAAGTGGCGTGAAATATTTCTTTCTTTTCAGATCTTGACACAGGCAACACTTTGTGCTGTCATTACCAACTGCACTGATGCAATTTGTTCTGCGTTCCTGAAGTAAAAGGTTTGCTTGATGAAGTTTATTCATTTCAGTTCCACGGGATTCCATTCAGCAAATTTGTTCAAAAGTTTTCAAACACGTTCAAGGTTTTGGTCACTGCGCAGCGAGTAAAAGCTGGGAACAAGCCAGTAACTTGCAGCACATTCAGCAGGATTCATTTTTACCCCCAAAAAAAATCAATCAGAAGAAATTCAATTTGAGACTTTGCTGCTCAGGAAGAAAAGACCCTGCGGAAACCGAGAAACGTATTGACTGAAACCTTCGCAAAAGCAAACATTTGAGATTTTTTTCAGGCTGTTTCTTCAACTGGAAGATTTGCAATATTATTTTATATACTTGCTGACCCCTTTTGTGACTGTTTTGCAAAACCTTCAAGGCCATTTCCAAGATTCACAGAACTGTGTTCTTGCACTCGCTTGAAGAATATTCATGTCACTGTCCATACGTTTCAACTTTCATAAGAAATTATATGCATTTTGCCTTTAGTTACAATAAAGAACAAACAAAGAACAAAGAAATGTACAGCACAGGAACAGGCCTTTCGGCCCTCCAAGCCCGTGCCGACCATACTGCCCGACTAAACTACAATCTTCTACACTTCCTGGGTCCGTATCCTTCTATTCCCATCCTATTCATATATTTGTCAAGATGCCCCTTAAATGTCCCTATCGTCCCTGCTTCCACTACCTCCTCCGGTAGTGAGTTCCAGGCACTCACTATCCTCTGCGTAAAAAACTTGCCTCGTACATCTACTCTAAACCTTGCCCCTCTCACCTTAAACCTATGCCCCCTAGTAATTGACCCCTCTACCCTGGGGAAAAGCCTCTGACTATCCACTCTGTCTATGCCCCTCATAATTTTGTATACCTCTATCAGGTCGCCCCTCAACCTCCTTCGTTCCAGTGAGAACAAACCGAGTTTATTCAATCGCTCCTCATAGCTTATGCCCTCCATACCAGGCAACATTCTGGTAAATCTCTTCTGCACCCTCTCTAAAGCCTCCACATCCTTCTGGTAGTGTGGCGACCAGAATTGAACACTATACTCCAAGTGTGGCCTAACTAAGGTTCTATACAGCTGCAACATGACTTGCCAATTCTTATACTCAATGCCCCGGCCAATGAAGGCAAGCATGCCGTATGCCTTCTTGACTACCTTCTCCACCTGTGTTGCCCCTTTCAATGACCTGTGGACCTGTACTCCTAGATCTCTTTGACTTTCAATACTCTTGAGGGTTCTACCATTCACTGTATATTCCCTACCTGCATTAGCCCTTCCAAAATGCATTACCTCACATTTGTCCGGATTAAACTCCATCTGCCATCTCTCCGTCCAAGTCTCCAGACAATCTAAATCCTGCTGTATCCTCAGACAGTCCTCATTGCTATCCCCAATTCCACCAACCTTTGTGTCGTCTGCAAACTTACTAATCAGACCAGTTACATTTTCCTCCAAATCATTTATATATACTACAAAGAGCAAAGGTCCTAGCACTGATCCCTGTGGAACACCACTGGTCACAGCCCTCCAATTAGAAAAGCATCCCTCCATTGCTACCCTCTGCCTTCTATGGCCTAGCCAGTTCTGTATCCACCTTGCCAGTTCACCCCTGATCCCGTGTGACTTCACCTTTTGTACTAGTCTACCATGAGGGACCTTGTCAAAGGCCTTACTGAAGTCCATATAGACAACATCTACTGCCCTACCTGCATCAATCATCTTAGTGACCTCCTCGAAAAACTCTATCAAGTTAGTGAGACACGACCTCCCCTTCACAAAACCGTGCTGCCTCTCACTAATACGTCCAATTGCTTCCAAATGGGAGTAGATCCTGTCTCGAAGAATTCTCTCCAGTAATTTCCCTACCACTGAAGTAAGGCTCACCGGCCTGTAGTTCCCGGGATTATCCTTGCTACGCTTCTTAAACAGAGGAACAACATTGGCTATTCTCCAGTCCTCCGGGACATCCCCTGAAGACAGGGAGGATCCAAATATTTCTGTCAAGGCCTCAGCAATTTCCTCTCCAGCCTCCTTCAGTATTCTGGGGTAGATCCCATCAGGCCCTGGGGACTTAAAATACCGCAGTGAAGAGAATGTGGTGGTGTGTAATGGTATTATCACTCGACTAGCAGTCCAGTGACTCAGGGTAATGCTCTGGGAACCTGGATTGAATTCCACCTGGCAAATGGTATAATTGGAATTTAATTTTAAAAATCGGGAATTAAAAATCTAACGATGAACATGAATCAATTGTTTTAAACAAAACCCCATCTGGTTCACTAATATCCTTAAGGGAAGTGAGTTCTATCTGATTAAATTGATGCACAATCAATACGCTTGAGTCCACGTGGAGTCATATCGATTCAGCTTTATTCAGATAGAATTGTACCCAGCAGTGAAGTTACAGAAGTGAAGGCTGCTGGGGACGGCACAGGTTCTTATACCCCGCCTCTCAGGGCGGGGCTATGTACATTGCCCAATGGTAGACCCCGCGATCTAGCCAATGGTTATTCCTCTCTCTGGTACTGCAATACCTGGTATTACCACAGGAAGGAAATCTTACCTTGTCCTTACCTGTCCTTACCTTGTCTGTCCTACATGTGGGTGCTCCGGTTTCCTCCCACAAGTCCCGAAAGACGTGCTGTTAGGTGAATTGGACATTCTCAATTTTCGCTCTGTGTACCCGAACAGGCGACGGAATGTGGTGACCAGGGAATTTTCACAGTAACTTCATTGCAGTATTAATGTAGGCAAACTTGTGACAATAAAGATTATTATTGAAGGTTATTGTTATTATTATGTGGGTGACTCTGAAATGGCCCAGCAGGCCAGTCAGATGAAGGGGAACGAGGGATGGGCTATAAATACTGGCCCAGCCAGCAACACCCACATTCCGTGAATGCTTTAAAAAAACACAAAATAGCACAGTGGGCAATTTCCACTTTAGAATCAGGCAGAAACTAATATTTGAGGACTATCCTATCAACATTTGCCAGGGACTTGTTAAGGGATTTAGTACCTGATCTGTAACAATTAGTTTCCCACTGTTAAGGGCCAGGGTTTAGAGAATCCCAAAGTGTATCATGGAGTTCACCTGACCCTCAACTTTGAATAGATTGTGGTTATGGGGAGCACACAGGCCTCCTTTACAGATGTGATGCAACAGAAATCTAAAGTACTTTTAAAGCAAAATGATGTTTATTTATGAATCCAGTTAACACTTTATAAACCCACAGTAAACATTTTAACAACTATCAACACCAATCCTCCCCACAGACACAATATTCGATAAGAAAACCTTCATAACTTTCCTAACAACATGCATAAGACCAAAATACCCTTTTTACAGCAAGACAGCAGGTTTAAATTCTCTACAGAAACAGGTAGTCTGTAGCTTGTAGCGAGAGATCCTTATACAGCTGCTTGCTTTGCCTGCCGCTATCCAGCTCTCAAAACAAAACTAGAACACGTGGGCCTGGATTCTCCCCTACCCAGCGGGGCGGGGGAATCCGGCGTAATGGAGTGGCACTCCGGCGTCGCGCCGCCCAAAAGGTGCGGAATTCTCCGCACCTTTAAGGGCCATGCCCATACCTTGAGGGGCTAGGTCCACGCCGGAGTGATTTCCGCCCCACCTGCTGGCAGGAAAGGCCTTTGGCGCCACGCCACCCGGCGCCAAATGGACTTCGCCGGGCGATGCATGCGCGGGAGCATCAATGGCCGCTCAGGGCATCTCCGCGCATGCACACTGGAGGGGGTCTCTTCCACCTCCGCCATAGTGGAGACCATGACGAAGGCGGAAGAAAAAGAGTGCCCCCACGGCACAGGCCCGCCCGCCGATCGGTGGGCCCTGATTGCGGGCCAGGCCACCGTGGGGGCATCTCCCGGGGCCAGATCGCCCCACGCCCCCCCCAGGACCCTGGAGCCTGCCCGCGCCGTCTGCTCCCGCCGGTACAGTAGGTGGTTCAATCCTCGCCGGCTGCCGAGGGTTGACAGGGGCGGGACTTCGGCCCATCGCAAGTCGGAGAATCGCCGGGGGGAGCCCGCCGAATGGCACAGCACGATTCCCACCCCCGCCGATTCTCTGGTGGCGGAGAATTCGGGACACGATGGGGGTGGGATTCACGCCAGCCCCCGGTGATTCTCCGACCCGGCGGAGGGTCGGAGAATCGCGCCCATTATAACTGCCTGCTCAAAAACAAAAGTGAAAGACAGCCAGTCCAGCTCAACCCACACTCTGACATCACTGCAGCTATTTGATAAACACCCATTTCATAAAAGTACATCCACTACAGCTATTTGATAAACACCCATTTCATAAAGGTACATCCACTACAGCTATTTGATAAACACCCATTTCATAAAGGTACTCTCACATGACACCACCTATAGCAAAAGTAAAAGATACCTCTAACTATTTCTAAAATAAATGTGTATTTATTTACAATCTATACCAATGATTTGGGTGTGGGGACTGAATGTATGTTGGCTTAATTTGCCAATGTCACCAAAATGGGAGAAAACTAAATTTTCAGAGAGCTAGACAGCCTACAAAGGGATATAACAGGGTAGGTGTGTGGTCACACATTTGGCAAATGGAGCATATTGTGGGAAATGTGTTCTCTGTGGCAAGAAGAATAAGAAAGCAGTTAATTATTTAAATGGAGAGACATTTCAGAACCTTGAGGTACAGAGTGATTTGGGTGTCCTGGTGCATGAATCACAAAAAGTTAGTTTGTAGGTACAGCAAATGATTAGGAAGGCAAATGGGATCTTGGTGCTTATTGCAAGAGGAATGGAACATAAGATAGGGAGGGTTTGCTGCAGCTGTAAAGGGCTTTGGTGAGGCCACATCTGGAATACTGTGTACAGCTTTCGTCTCTTTATTTGAAACATATATAATTGTGCTGGGTCAGTTCAGAGAAGGTTCACTCGACTCATTCCTGGGATTGGGGGTGGAGGAAAGCATTTTCAGCTGGATCTTCCGGCTTCAGTGTTTTCGAGGAGGTCCATATCTAGCCTCAGAGTATTCTTGGAGACCACCTTCTTGAGGAGGTCCATCTTCTTTCTGGTGGAGATTGACCATTGTTCTTCAATGGTGGGTCAGCGATGTTTCAATATCGCACTCAGATATGATGGTGGGTTGTGTGCCATCAGGCCAGCCCCACCACTGAAGACGACACCAAATCTTCAGATACATAATTGATTACACTGGGGACAGAAGATGTGGCGAGGTTTCCCCTTGGCCTTTGCAACGGGAATACTCTCCGCCTCTGCCATGGGACTGGGCCCTGGATGGGACAATTCCACTCCAGGCATGGGGCTTGTGTTAGGAAAGCAAAGGTAGTTTTGAAGGATTTTTATGTGTATTGGTAATCAAATAAGGATACCAAAACTGGACATAATACTTCAGACGTGGTCTCACCAACACCCTATACAATTGCAACAACACTTCTCTACTTTTATACTCCAGCCCTTTTGCAATAACCGCTAACATCCATTTGCCTTTTTTATTACATGCTGGACCTGCATACCGACTTTCTGAGATTCATGAACACAGACACCCAGATCCCTCTACCCAGAAGCATTTTGAATCTCCTTTCCATTAAGGTAATAATTTGCCTTTCTATTTTCTCAGCCAAAATGGATAATCTCACACTTATCCAGACTAAACACCATTGGCCAGATTTGGGCCCAATCTCCTAGCCTATCTCTATCCGTCTGTAAACTCTTTATCTCCTCTTCACTGCCTGCTTTCCTATTTTAGTATCATCTGCAAATGTTGCTATGTTACACTCTGTCCCTGCTTGAAGATCATTTATTTAGATTGTGAACAGTTGAGGTTGAGGACTGACCCCTGTGGCACCCCGCTATTTACAGTTCACCAGCCAGAGAAGGACCCAGATATCCCAACCCTCTGCTTTCTGTCAGTCAGCCAATCCTCTATCCAATCTTCTACCCCAATCCCCTGCGATCTCACCTTGTGGATCAGTCTTTTATGTGGCACTTTGTAAAATGCCTTTTGGAAGTCTGGATATACCACATCCACAGGCTCCCCATCATCCACCTTGCTGGATACATCCTCAAAATTAATGCAGTCAAAATGCATATTAAAATCACCTATGATTGCCATTGTGCCCTCTCACGAGCTCTCATTATTTCTTGATTTATATTCTGCCCCACTTTGGAAGTATTGCTCCGGGGCCTGTAAATTACTCCCACCAAGGAGTAATTTGCCTTGTTTTTTATTTCCACCCTGATCAATGAAACATTTGGCCCTTAGTGCCAATATAATTTCTTAATACAACTTTGATGTCATCTTTAACCAATAAAGTGATTCCACCTCCTGTCCCATCCGGTCTATCCTTTGGGAATAACTAGTACCTTTGGACATTCAACTCCCAGCCCTGGTCCCCCTGCACCCATGTTTCAGTAATCCCCACCAAATCATACCCATTTGTCTCTATTTGTGCCACCAGCTCATTGACCTTATTCTGAATACTGAGTGTGTTTGGGTACAGGGGTTTGAAATGTGTCAAACTGATGAGTCTTTCCCTTGCAGGATTGTCTTGTGCACTACGCTTTTCACACATTCTGACCCCCTTAATTAATCTCTGATATCACTCAGCCTCATCCCCAACTTGCACTCCCACAGTCTCCTTACATTTTATAGAACATTAGAACAATAGAACATTACAGCGCAGTACAGGCCCTTCGGCCCTCGATGTTGCGCTGACCTGTGAAACCAATCTAAAGCCCATCTACACTATTCCCTTATCGTCCATATGTCTATCCAATGACCATTTGAATGCCCTTAATGTTGGCGAGTCCACTACTGTTGCAGGCAGGGCATTCCACGCCCTTACTACTCTCTGAGTAAAGAACCTACCTCTGACATCTGTCCTACATCTATCTCCCCTCAATTTAAAGCTATGTCCCCTCGTGCGAGACATCACCATCCGAAGAAAAAGGCTCTCACTGTCCACCCTATCCAATCCTCTGATCATCTTGTATGCCTCAATTAAGTCATCTCTTAACCTTCTTCTCTCGAACGAAAACAGCCTCAAGTCCCTCAGCCTTTCCTCATAAGATCTTCCCTCCATACCAGGCAACATTCTGGTAAATCTCCTCTGCACCCTTTCCAATGCTTCCACATCCTTCCTATAATGCGGTGACCATAACTGCACGCAATATTCCAAATGTGGCCGCACCAGAGTTTTGTACAGCTGCAACATGACCTCATGGCTCCGAAACTCAATCCCTCTACCAATAAAAGCTAACACACCGTACGCCTTCTTAACAACCCTCTCAACCTGGGTGACAACTTTCAGGGATCTATGTACATGGACACCGAGATCTCTCTGCTCATCCACACTACCAAGAATCTTACCATTAGCCCAGTACTCTGTATTCCTGTTAGTCCTTCCAAAATGAATCACCTCACACTTTTCTGCATTAAACTCCATTTGCCACCTCTCAGCCCAGCTCTGCAGCTTATCTATGTCCCTCTGTAACCTGCAACGTCCTTCCACACTGTCCACAACTCCACCGACTTTAGTGTCATCTGCAAATTTACTCACCCATCCTTCTACGCCCTCCTCCAGGTCATTTATAAAAATAACAAGGAGATTGATTAGTGTCACTCTGCGGGATTAGTCCCACATGAATGCACATCATAGCTTCACTTCCCGATTTCCTGCACTGTCTTCTCAAAGATTTCTAACATGTCTCAGCTGTGCCTCTCTCCTCATTTGAGGATTCACAGTTCAGTTGGGAGCCTCTTCAAACTCACTCATCCCACTTCAGGCCATTTACACAGTTAAGAATATACCCCCCTCCATCACCTCTCTCTCTCTCTCTCCCCCCACACCCACCCCCGCCCACCTCCTCTCTCATCACCCTCCAACCTCTCTCTCTGGACGAGGACAAGGACAGGCTTTGAAAGCTCAGCAATGTACACTGAGGCACTTCGTCCCTCAGCCCTCCTCCTATTCTGGCCCTTAGTGGCTTATATCATTCTGTGACATACCCTCTCCCCACCCTGGTGCTGAGGACACTAACCCTCCACAGATCTCCCCACAGACATGTGTCTGAATGCAATGTCCCCCCCTCCTGCCCCCCCTCCCCCCACCCCACACAGTACAGCTCAGGCCCTGCAGCCTCTTCTCCTGCTTGAGGACACTTGCCCCCTTTGCCAATACGGCCTAAACCCTGCAGCCCATTGAAAGCCACAGCTGCCTTACCGCTAGCCTGTTGGTAGAAACTTGTCTCTGACACCCCCCAAAAGTGATTTGCTGCCTGCAAAACAGAGCATTAATAGTTACTGAGGAGACAGTTTGCAGGGATGGACCCTCCATCCAAGGAAATTAAGTCACAGGGCGGGATTCTCCGTTGCCCGAGGCCAGTTTCAAATCGGCGTCGGGAGAATTCCTGTTTACGACCGAATTGGGGGCAGCACTTATTTTCGATGCTCCACCCGTTCCAAAACAGCATCATCGGAGAGCACGCTGCACACCATTGGGACAGCCTCAGAACGTTACCTGAAGGCCCTCCCCCCGATGCTCCGCCTCCGATGGGCCGCGTTCACGATGGCGTGGGACATGTGCGCTCTCTGTTTTAGTTAACCCCGCGTGGCGGCTGCGGACTGTGTCCGGCGCTCCCACGGTCAGGGGGGAGCCTTGCTGCTGGCCGGGAGGGGCTTCGCGAGCGCTGGAGGGTCTGGTGGGGGTGGCCCGAGTGTAGCGTCCAGGGGGACACTATCTGGCAGGTCGGGTCCGCGCGGCCATGCCATGTTATCCGGGGCGACCTCTGTAGGTCGTCACCGTGCGCATGCGCCATGGACCCGGCAATTCTCCAGGCGTTTATATCGTGAAGGCCGTGCGTTTTACGTGGCGCGGCCGCTAGCTCCTCACCAGTCGGAGGATCGGTGAGGGGGCCTCGCCAATTTTTGCATCGTAAAACTAGACACTTCCTCCGGACATCGCCTCAAAATCGGAGAATCCAGCCCAGTCTTGGCACCGTGGGGGGCACTCCTTGCTTCCCCGCCGACCATGGTGGAGCCCGACAGAGTCCTCCTCCGGATTTGGGCAATGTGAGACCTAATCCTGGGAAATGAAGTCGGACAAGGGGTCAAAGTGCCAGTGGGCAAGCATTTTGCGGATAGTGTTCATAATTCTGTCAGTTTCAACATTATTATGGAAAGGGATAAGGATAGTCCATAAATCAAGTGACTGAATTGGGGGAAGGCCGATTTCAATATCATTGGGCATGATCTAGTAAACGTAGGGAACCCTGGGTGTCCAGGGATATTGAGAGTTTGATAAAAGAAAAAAAAGAAGCGTTATGGCAGAGATCGAGCACTAAAAATGGGGAGGCCCTTCAGGGATAAAGAGGGTAATGGGGGAGGGGGAGATGATAAAAAATAAATTAGGAGGGCAAAGAGGGGTCACAAAATATCATTGGCAGATAGGATTAATGAAAACCCCAAGGCATTTTTTAAGCATAGTAGGAGCAAGTGGATGATCATTCGGGACCAAAGGGGCTATCTATGCATGGAACCAGATCATGTACGTGAGGTCTTAAATGAATGTTTTTCATCTGTATTCACTAAGGAGAAAGACATGGTTGCTGGAGATTTCAGTCGGGACCGTGAAGTTTTAGAGCACGTTAAGATTAATAAGGATGAGGTATTAGATGTTTCGGCGGTTATAAAGGTGCAGAAATCCCCAGGGTTTGATGAGATGCATCCCAGGCTGCTCCGGGAGGCAAGGGAAGAGATTGCTGGGACTCTGACGGAGATATTTAAATCTTCGCTGGCCACAGGTAAAGTGCCAGGTGACTGGAGGATAGCTGATGTGGTTCTTTTATTCAAGAAAGGCAGCAGGGACAAGCCAGGTAATTAAAGGTCAGTTAGTCTAAAGTCAGTGGTCGGGAAATTATTGGAAGAAATACTGAGGGACAGGATTAATCAACACTTGGAAAAGCAGGGATTGATCAGGGATCATCATCACTGATTTGTTGGTGGCAGATCCTGTCTGACTAATTTGATAGAATTTTTTGAAAAGGTAACTAAATATATTGATGTGGTAGAGCAGTTGATGCAGTTTATATGGACTTCAGTAAGGTTCGACTCAAAGGCTGGTCCAAAACATTAGAGCCCATGGGATCCAAGTCAAGTTGGCAAATTGAATCCAAAATTAGCTTGTTGATAATGATCTTTATTGTCACAAGTAGGCTTACATCAACACAGCAATGAAGTTACTGTGTAAATCCCCTAGTCACCACACTCCGGCGCCTGTTCGGGTACACTGAGGGAGAATTCAGAATATCCAATTCACCTCACAAGCACGTCTTTCGGGACTTGTGGGAGGAAGCCGGAGCACCCGGAGGAAACTCACGCAGACACAGGAAGAATGTGCAGACTCTGCACAGTGACCCAGCGGGGAATCGAACTTGGGATCCTGGTGCTGTGAAGCAACAGTGCTAGCCACTGTGCTACTGTGCTTCCCATTAGGAGCCAAAGGGGGAGGGTTGCTTGTGTGATTGGAAGCCTGTGATAATTAGTGTACCACAGGGATCGATGACGAGACCCTCGCTATTTGTTATATACATTAACGACGTGGATGTGAATGTAGATGATATAATTAGTAAGTTTGCCAATGACACGGAAATTGGTGTTGTTGTTGGTAGTGAGTGATATGTTATGTTGTAGGTGTAACATAAGCGGCTTCCTTGTGGTGCACTTGACAAAGGAAGGTTCAGACGTGGAGATAACTTCAACACGTTTATTAAACTATTTACACTTCTATTACTCGGGTTCGACACTACTGCTAATCCTACTATAGCTATCCAGACTGACTAACCAGTTGCTGCAATCCATGTGGTGGGTGTAATATTGAATCAACCCTGTGCCTGTACTCACTGACTGTCTCCACTGGAAAGAGGCAGATCATGTGTGTGGTGTCCTTTAAATATGAGTTGGTGTAATGCCCCCCCTGTGGTCGTGTCACCTCCGTGTGTATCATGAATGTCCATTGGTCGTATCTTGCCTAACTGATCTATTGGTTGAGTGTGTGTGTGTGATGTTTCTGGTGCTCCCTCTAGTGTCTAGCTAGCCTACATGCATTTACATTGATGCACATCACCACATCCCCCTTTTTTATATGTTACATATTTTCTGCACACTTTGAGAAAATTGAACAAAGAACAGGTAGATAAGGTAAGGTATATACAGGTCATGGGAACAGTGATTAAACAATAAGTCCAAATCATATGTGTGAGTCCAAAAACCATCAATCATCAGGGTCAAATATCTCTCTTGGTTATGAACGCCATCAACGCCCCTGCGGCAGAGGAACCAAGAAATGGTCAAATCACTTCGCTGTCTGATTTGGAGTCCCTTTCTTTTTTTGATGTTTGTGATGATGCTTTCGGATGGCATCTTGTAGCTGATAAGGTGTCGACGTTGAAGAGGTACCACCAACAGTATCATTCGAGGTCATGGATGTGCCATATGCTGAAGTTGGATAAGTCTGTACATACTGGTTCTGGCCACATGCTGTGTAGGAAGGGTGATCCTGCTGAGAACCGTTGAAGCTTGTCGAATTGGAAACAGAATTGCTGCTCGCATAAATACCTGGTGATGGTGTGAAACTAGAACCTTGCATCTGATAGGGATATGCCGTCTGGCCAGGTTGGGGTGCAGCAAATCCTGGGCTGTAACTAAGGCATCCAGACTGTAGTGCAGATTGCGCTTGCAGTAGTCCTCCTTCGATCTTGATTCCATTAGTGGGCAATCCGTAGTGCTGGCCTGTTTGAGAATATGCTGCATAGACTGCTGGCTGCTGCATGCCTGAATACTGGGTTTGTCCAGCATGAGCTGTAAAGATGTGTGGATATAGCTGTGGTGAACATTGGTGTATTCCTCATGGACTGTAGCCACTACTTGTTATTACTGACCCAGTGTAATTATTAAGTGATCCATCTCCTGCCGTTGTGGCATCCGCTGTCACCCTGAGCGTGCCATCATTGAGGTTGCGGCACTCCCTGTCTGGAGTCAAGTCCGGCTTACGTGAATCAGAGTCGGCGTTTGGTTGCTCCCCATCTGGAGTCTGGTCTGTTTTAACTGAGTCAGTGTTGGTTTGTTGATGCTCCCCGTCCGGAGTCTTAGCAGGTTCACTGGAGTCAGCTGAGATTCCTTGAAGCTGCACGTCTGGAGTCGGAACATGCAGGAATGCATTGACTTGGGGAGAGGTTCAAGCGAATGAGGGTGGAAGTATCGTGGTGTCACCGGAGTCACCAGTGGTCTCACAGTGATCATCGAGTGCTTCTGTGCACACTAGCTGAGGTCTGTCACATTGCACATCTTGTATGGGAAGTGGGATGCTGTCGTCACTCGTCTCATATACTGTGGGTAGAGCTTCAGTAGCTGCTTGTTGTTCACTTGGGTTGGGTAAATTGTCAGAGTCTTCATCTCATGGTGCAAACATGTGGGTGGACTGTCATTGTCTTGCTGTAGTCCTTCATTTGGGCTTGGACTGTCATCGTCGCTTTGTTCTTCACTGTAGCATGATAGACCGTCATGGTCGTCCTGCTGTGCACTGGAGCATGGTAGACTGTCATAGTCTTCTTGCTGTTTACTTGAGCATGGCAGACTTGCATCGTCTGCTGCTAGTTGGTCAGAGGAGGTTGCTAGACCCTCATGGTCTTGTTCCTGCAAGGACTGCGCGTCGGAGTCTTGCATTGCTTCTATTGTGGAGTCTGTCCCGAGCTCGCTGTGGAGGCTTGTGACATTGGAGTCACTTCTTGTTCATGCAAGGACTGCGGTGTGGAGTCTTGCGTGTCTTCTTTCGTAGAGTCGGGAACCCTGAGCGGTGCGTGGACCACGCTCTGTGTGGCAGCAGGCCGCTCTCTGTGGGCTTGTACCGCTCTCTGTCTCTTGGTGTCAGGCTGCAGCATCATCCTGCACCCACGAGTCGGGATGTCATATATGCCGGGCTAAAGATCCTCAAATCCGAAGAACGAATCTGCGTCTGCGTCGGATTCAGTGAGGGGGTCGCCAATGTGCAACACGTCCAGTTGCGGTTCGGATTTGGTACTGGGGTAGCCTCCCAAGGTGAAAGGTTCGTCTGTGTCGTTGTCTATTAGGACCACTGTTTGCGTCGGAGCTGGCATTGGGCTCACGAGGTTCAGAGAAAATGTAAAGGTCGGTTTCGAAGTATTCAAGGTCGGAATCATCGGTTTGTGCGTCGGTAACTGCTTGTTGCAGGGTTCTTCGGAGGTTAATTTCATTTCCTGGTTCAATTTGAGTCATTGTGCTGTCATTCCAGGTGAAGGAATGTTGCTTTATGGCTTTAAAAGATTTTTTCTTTGATTTGGGATGTTTCCCCTTTAAATGGCCGTGGTCCGGAGCCTCTGACGTCATTACGCATGTGACATCATACGTAGGAAGGGTAATTGCTGTTCCTTTACTGATGGCCGTTTTCGTGATTGCGATGCGCTGTGTCTTGCGCATGTGCAAACGGACCTTCCCATTCTGCGAGCTTCTCGCGCAACTGCGCAAGTGCAGACCCTTTAGAAAGATGGCCGCTGACCAAAATTGTTCTCTGCTCTGGGATCTCTGCCTCGAGGTGAGTACTGGCGCTTCTCTTACCTTTTCTTGCTGGTTGGAGTGTGTTTTCCTCACAGTATTTGCCGAATTTGTCCAGGACTGCCTGGAAGTCGCTCCTGTTTTGCCCCTTGGAGAACTTGAATTTATAAAAGATTTCTTCTGCTCTGGCACCGGCGATGGTGAGGAGAAGCTCTGTTTTTTCAGGATCGGCCACTTCTTCTAGTTCGGCTGCCACCAGGAAGATTTCAATCCTTTGCCGGAATGCCCGCCAGTTTTCGCGGAGATCGCCGTGGCACTGGAGCTGCTGCGGAACCCGGATCTCGAACATCTTGCCTGGATATCGTTGCTGGTTGTCACTGTACGCTGAGGTGTGACTATCTGGATTGAAACAGTTCAGTCCTGGTACCATGATTTGTTATGTTGTAGGTGTAACATAAGCGGCTTCCTTGTGGTGCACTTGACAAAGGAAGGTTCAGACGTGGAGATAACTTCAACACGTTTATTAAACTATTTACACTTCTATTACTCAGGTTCGACACTACTGCTAATCCTACTATAGCTACCCAGACTGACTAACCAGCTGCTGTAATCCACGTGGTGGGAGTGAGATTGAATCAACCCTGTGTCTGTACTCACTGACTGTCTCCACTGGAAAGAGGCAGATCATGTGTGTGGTGTCCTTTATATATGGGTTGGTGTAATGCCCCCCTGTGGTCGTGTCACCTCCTTGTGTATCATGAATGTCCATTGGTCGTATCCTGCCTAACTGATCTATTGGTTGAGTCTGTGTGTGTGATGTTTCTGGTGCTCCCTCTAGTGTCTAGCTAGCCGACATGCATTTACGTTGATGCACATCACCACAGTGAGGAGGATAGTCTAAGGCTACGGACTGAAATTGATCAGCTGGTAAATTGGGCAGAGCAATGGCAGATGTGATTTAATCCTGATATGTGTGAGGTGATGCATTTTGGGAGATCTACTAAAGATAGAATATACACAATGAACGGTCGGTCCCTTGGGAGCATTGAAGATCAAAGGGACCTTGGTGTACAAGTTCATGGATCCCTGAAAGTAGCAGCACAGGTAGACAGGGTGGTGAAGAAGGCATACGGAATGTTTGCCTTCATTAGCCGGGGTATAGAATTTCAGAGCAGGGAGGTCTTGGCACAACTTTATAAAACATTGGTGAGGTCACAGATGGAATATCGTGTGCAGTTCTGGCCACCACACCATTGGAAGGACATGATTGCACTGGAAGGTCCACCAGGATGTTTCCTAGGATGGAGTGTTTCAGCGATGAGGAGAGACTGGATAGGCTGGGTTTGTTTTCCCTGGAGCAGAGGAGGCTGAGGGGGATCTGATAGAGGTGTGCAAAATTATGAGAGGCAGAGGTAGGGTAGATCACAAGAATCTTTTCCTCATGGCAGAGGTGTCTAAGCCCAGAGGGCAGAGTTTAAGATGAGGGGTAAGTGGGTTAGAGGGGATCTGGGGAAGCATTTTTTCACCAGAAGGTGGTGGGACTATGGAACATGCTGCCTGAGAGAGTGGTGGAGGCAGGAACTATCGAAACGTTTGAGGAGCATCTGGACGAGCACTTACATTGCCAAGGCAGAGTCGGCTATGGACCAAGTGCTGGTAAATGGGATTAGTATAGCTTGGTGTTTGACGGTCAGCAGAGACATGGTGTGCCGAAGGGCCTGTTTCTGTGCTGTATGACTCGATGAATTTATGACTCCAATGCTTCCTAGCCACAAACTCTTTCAACAGTAAGACAATTTGTTTGCAAACTTATGTCACATTTCACTTCTCGTCTCAAATGTGTGCCATGACCAAGGCTGCGTCTTTCCATCTCTGTCACATTAACCTATTCAACCATGGAAAGGGATAAGTATACACCGCAGGGCAAGAGTTATAGCTGGGGGAAGGGCAATTATGATGCCATTAGACGTGACTTGGGGGGGATAAGGTGGAGAAGTAGGCTGCAAGTGTTGGGCACACTGGATAAGTGGGGCTTGTTCAAGGATCAGCTACTGCGTGTTCTTGATAAGTATGTACCGGTCAGGCAGGGAGGAAGGCGTAGAGCGAGGGAACCGTGGTTTACCAAGGAAGTGGAATCTCTTGTTAAGAGGAAGAAGGAGGCCTATGTGAAGATGAAGTGTGAAGTTTCGGTTGGGGCGATGGATAGTTACAAGGTAGCGAGGAAGGATCTAAAGAGAGAGCTAAGACGAGCAAGGAGGGGACATGAGAAGTATTTGGCAGGAAGGATCAAGGAAAACCCAAAAGCTTTCTATAGGTATGTCAGGAATAAGCGAATGACTAGGGAAAGAGTAGGACCAGTCAAGGACAGGGATGGGAAATTGTGTGTGGAGTCTGAAGAGATAGGCGAGATACTAAATGAATATTTTTCGTCAGTATTCACTCAGGAAAAAGATAATGTTGTGGAGGAGAATGCTGACTCCCAGGCTAATAGAATAGATGGCATTGAGGTACGTAGGGAAGAGGTGTTGGCAATTCTGGACAGGCTGAAAATAGATAAGTCCCCGGGACCTGATGGGATTTATCCTAGGATTCTATGGGAGGCCAGGGAAGAGATTGCTGGACCTTTGGCTTTGATTTTTATGTCATCATTGGCTACAGGAATAGTGCCAGAGGACTGGAGGACAGCAAATGTGGTCCCTTTGTTCAAAAAGGGGAGCAGAGACAACCCCGGCAACTATAGACCGGTGAGCCTCACGTCTGTAGTGGGTAAAGTCTTGGAGGGGATTATAAGGGACAAGATTTATAATCATCTAGATAGGAATGATATGATCAGGGATAGTCAGCATGGCTTTGTGAAGGGTAGGTCATGCCTCACAAACCTTATTGAGTTCTTTGAGAAGGTGACTGAACAGGTAGACGAGGGTAGAGCAGTTGATGTGGTGTATATGGATTTCAGCAAAGCGTTTGATAAGGTTCCCCACGGTAGGCTATTGCAAAAAATACGGAGGCTGGGGATTGAGGGTGATTTAGAGATGTGGATCAGAAATTGGCTAGCTGAAAGAAGACAGAGGGTGGTGGTTGATGGGAAATGTTCAGAATGGAGTACAGTCACAAGTGGAGTACCACAAGGATCTGTTCTGGGGCCGTTGCTGTTTGTCATTTTTATCAATGACCTAGAGGAAGGCACAGAAGGGTGGGTGAGTAAATTTGCAGATGATACTAAAGTCGGTGGTGTTGTCGATAGTGTGGAAGGATGTAGCAGGTTACAGAGGGATATAGATAAGCTGCAGAGCTGGGCTGAGAGGTGGCAAATGGAGTTTAATGTAGAGAAGTGTGAGGTGATTCACTTTGGAAGGAATAACAGGAATGCGGAATATTTGGCTAATGGTAAAGTTCTTGAAAGTGTGGCTGAGCAGAGGGATCTAGGTGTCCATGTACATAGATCCCTGAAAGTTGCCACCCAGGTTGATAGGGTTGTGAAGAAGGCCTATGGAGTGTTGGCCTTTATTGGTAGAGGGATTGAGTTCCGGAGTCGGGAGGTCATGTTGTAGCTGTACAGAACTCTGGTCCGGCCGCATTTGGAGTATTGCGTACAGTTCTGGTCACCGCATTATAGGAAGGACGTGGAGGCTTTGGAGCGAGTGCAGAGGAGATTTACCAGGATGTTGCCTGGTATGGAGGGAAAATCTTATGAGGAAAGGCTGACGGACTTGAGGTTGTTTTCGTTGGAGAGAAGAAGGTTAAGAGGAGACTTAATAGAGGCATACAAACTGATCAGGGGGTTGGATAGGGTGGACAGTGAGAGCCTTCTCCCGCGGATGGATATGGCTGGCACGAGGGGACATAACTTTAAACTGAGGGGTAATAGATATAGGACAGAGGTCAGAGGTAGGTTCTTCACGCAAAGAGTAGTGAGGCCGTGGAATGCCCTACCTGCTACAGTAGTGAACTCGCCAACATTGAGGGCATTTAAAAGTTTATTGGATAAACATATGGATGATAATGGCATAGTGTCGGTTAGATGGCTTTTGTTTCGGTGCAACATCGTGGGCCGAAGGGCCTGTACTGCGCTGTATTGTTCTATGTTCTATGTTCTATCTCTGTGACTGTTCATCTGTTGCTGAAACCTTGACTTATGCATTTGTTAGCTCGAGGCTTGACTATTCCAACACACTCCTGCTGGTCTCTCATATTCTACCCTCCATAGATTTGAGGCTTTCCAAAACCCGGATGCACATGGTTCATATCAAGTCCCTCTCCCCATCTCCCCTGTGCTCGCTGATTTATGTTGCTTCCCAGTCCAACAATGCCTTGACTTAATGTCTTGACTTAAATCACACCATGGCTCACCCCTCCATATCTCTGCAATGCCCTCCAGCCCAACAACCCTCCGAGATATCGGCACTCCTTTAATCCTGGTCCGATCAGCATCCCAGACCTTAATCACTGTTCCGTTGTCGGTGGGGACCAAGATCTGGAATCTCCACCCTGAATTCTCTGCTTCACTCGACTCCTTAAACCTACCCCTGAGAGCAAGATTTTTGTCATCTGACTCAATCCCTCTTTTGTGGCTTTGGTCACATCTTATTTATAATACACCAGGAAGCATCTTATGATGTTTATTAAGTTAAAGACATTGTGTAAATTGTTGATTTATTTTGCTATCCTTCTTGTAAGTACAAAGTCGCCAGAATCCCCCCAAATGACTATTAGCTGCTTTCCCCTTTGAGGGAGAAAGCTGTCTGGTGGGGGTTTAACCGGAGGGTCACCACACTTCAGGCGAGGGGCGAGGTTGAGAAAGCCTTGAGGGGCCTTCATGAGAAACCTCAGTCAGTACGGGAATTGAACCCATGCCACTGGCCTTGCCCTGCATCACATAGAACCATAGAATCGTAGAACTTACACTGCCGAAGGAGGCCGTTTAACCCATCGAGTCTGCCCTGCCCCTCGGAAAGAGCACCCTACTTACGCCACGCCTCCACCTGATCCCCACAACCCAGTAACCCCACCTAACCTTTTGGACACTAAGGGGCAATCCACCTAACCGGCACATCTTTGGACCGGAGCACTCGGACGAAACCCACGCAGACACGGGGAGAACGTGCGGACTCCGCACAGAGAGTTACCCCCGAGCCTGGAATTGAACCCGGGTCCCTGGAGCTGTGAGGCAGCAGTGCTAACCACTGTGCCAGCATCCGCCCACGACCACGAACGTGCTGCCCAGCCAATGAGCTAAACCAGCCTCCTTCCTAACACATACTTATAGGACAGTGTAGGACAGTATTGACAGATCAGTCACTCGCTTGGTGGAGCACAATATCTTTAATCACAAATGGGAGTTGAAGGGTTATGGAGAACGGGCGGGAAAGTGGAGTTGAGGCTGCGAGGAGATCAGCCAGGATCGAATGGGATGGTGGAGTGGGATCGAGGGGCTGAATTGCCCATTCTTACTCTGAGTTCTTGTGTTGAATGGGAGAGAAAACCAAAAAGGTCAACATTATATTGTGGGGGAGGAGAGGAAAAGGGAATTGGTAGATTTAAAGAGCATTCTGAAAGAAAATTATTGTTCATATTTCACTGAAATTCCGATCACAGAGGATTACTATATATGATTGGAAGCTCTAAAAAAACACATTTGGTATTTCCTTTTATTCTTGTTGAAAATGTAAAAGAAAATGATAGTTGACCCTTGAGGTTTGTTTTGAAATTGAACAGCCACAGATTTTAGTATTTCAATTTATCTTCCTGTTTTTGTCACGAACTGCAGGTCCAAAGTATATTTTGATTTAACGTGGCAAAGGCACTATTATTACAAGAACAGGCGGATGGTGTCGGAGGACTTTGTAATCACAAAAGCCTCATTCACAGGCGAATGTGTTTTGCCTGTGGTAACACTAATAAGTGAAGTTTAGCTCGAGGCTAGAATAATGTCAAAGAGCAGTGATTCAGGGAGGACATTAGGTTAATTCGGGCCAAATAATTACACCGGCAGGCTAATGCTGTTGCATTCCATCCCCTTTAATTTTACTCTCTTCTTGTACGTTCCACGTGTTAAGAACAGTAACCATCAATAATGTTCTGAGAACTGGGAAAGGGAGAAATTGTTGGAGTCAGGAGTGCAGTGTCGGTGTACACAGATCATTGCTGTACTGTCGAGATGTGTGCTAAAAGCGATATTAACTCTTAGGTATTTGTGAAAGTCATGACCAAATATACTGGGACATGGTTTCAGCCCTTCACCCTGATGGGGCAAGCATGCAGGCAGATGAATGCATGTCAATTTGACACCTCCATCCTGCCCCAGGCTAATCCCCACCTGGAGATGGGAGAGTGGCAGGACTACCTGTGGTATTCTTTGTGTTGTTTATTTCAGGATGGTTGGTGTAGTATTCACAAAGACCACAAAATAGCTTTAACTTAAACAAAGCCATACATTTATTAACACTACTAATTTGGATTCGACACATGCTCCTAAAGAATACACAGTTGATTGTTAACATATAAACTACACTCATCTACAACTAATCTTAATACTGGTATAAACTATGATCTGCTCGAACTAATAATACTCCTGACTGTCTCTAGCTAACTCCTATACTACTCTCACCCACAAGGCTTAGCATCAATGTCTTATATACCTCTATCTGTAGCTCCCTCTAGTGGCTACTCTTAGTCATTTCATTAACCCTTGCAGTTCTTACAGTTATGACAATGCCGCACCACCTATCTGAAAGCAGCCAGTGTCTGGGCAAATAGCCTTTAAGACCCTTGTGTTAAAGGCTGACTGGGATTTCTGGGCTCCCTGGGAGCTGTCCTGTCCAGGTCCAAGCCAACTGCCTGGAGTCGGCTCCCGAAGGACAGCAGGGGGCAGTTCTGCATGGGGGTGGGATGGGAGTTTGTGGGGGGTGGGGGCGGGGGTGGATTCAGAGATTACTTCAAGGCCCTTCCCAAAGGCTGGTCACTGCCGCCATGTTGGAAAGCTCACTCGCCTCAAACGTGGCCGGACGACTGAGACAAAAGTGCATTTCTTTTTAATTTAATAGTTTAAAAGGTTGAAAAGGGGTGCAGCTGTCGTCCGCTTTCTTCTGGTATGAAAAGGCATCCTGCTAATTCTTCCAACCTGCAAGACCTCCTATTGGTCTTCCAGCTTTGAGAATGTACACGTCACCCTTAACTGGACTTTGAGAGCCCTCTCCAGATTCTGATTGGCCAAGTTGGGGAAACACACGGCAGACTGAGGGAATGTCTCTCCCATTTGACCCTGACATGTCCCAAGACCCCAAAGTCCTGCCAGAGAATTGTGTCATTTTGTTTTGGTTTTGTAGAAACTGCAGTATGAAAACAACCTGTTGAAGTTTCCATCTAGTCTGGGATTTGATTGCTGTTAACACTGACGGAGATCACACAGTCTTCCTGACTCTTTCCTCATACTTTGATGTGATGGTTTGTTAAGGTCACGACGGGTCAGAAAAGAAAACATTGGAGAGAACTTGGAAGATGCAAGTACAAATTGGGCTTTCCAATGAGACACCATGAGTTACAAATCATTCTGCTGGCTTGTGTCTCTTGATTGCAATTCAATGTGACATACTTTGCTCAGAGTGGCAATCGAGGTCAGAGTTCAATTACTTACACAAAGTTTATTCTGTGCCAGTCTCGTCGGACCTGCCAACTCAGACCGGGCAAGATCCTCATTCAGAGGGTGGTGAGAATCTGGGATGATGTCCTGGGAAGGTAGTGAGGGCTGCAAACCTCACAGCATTTAAAGAGCACTGGGATGAGCCTCTGAGACACCCTCACATTCAAGGATATTGGACAAGTGCTGGTAAATGGGATTAGCGGGAGATTAGTTATTGTCGGTGCAGTCTATATGGGCCATAGGGCCTTTTCAGCGGTGTACGATTCTCTGACTGTCGTCTTCACCAATTTGATCTCCAGGTCCAATTTCGATGAAGACCATTGACACTAACCTTGTGTGGTCGATTAACATTTTGGGGTAAATTTTAATCTGCTTATTCTGGATGCATTGAAGACCTGGTTTGCAATTCTGGCTGTGCTGTTGCTAAAATTGACTCAAAATATCGTCTCGTTATGTCTCACTTTGAAAAAGAGATAGAAAAAGCAACTGGGAGGAACCTCCATGATTGAGAAGTGAACCATCAAAGATGAATGAACTGAATAATTCTGAACACTCTCAGAGTGGGTTGGAAAATAATTCTATTGAAATCATATGATATAGTTTAAAGCCATTCGGCCCATCGAGTCTGCAACAGCCCTTGGAAATAGCACCCCACTTAAGCCCACACCCGTAACCCAGTAACCCCAACCAAACATTTTTGGACACTAAGGGCAATTTAGCATGGCCAATCTAACCTGCACATCTTTGGACTGTGGGAGGAAACCGGAGCACCCGGAGGAAACCCACGCAGACACGGGGAGAACGTGCAGACTCTGCACAGACAGTGACCCAAGCCGGGAATCGAACCTGGGACCCTGGAGCTGTGAAGCAACTGTGCTAACCACCGTGCTACCGTGCCGCACAAATGTGTAACCTGCTGCCTTCAGATAAGGTTGACAGTTAAAAACGATACCATGGTCTCCAGATTTCCATCCTCGTCCACTCTGAGGTCTCTGCTATTTTAATGGAGGAACTGAAAGGTGTTCTTCTGACACTCTGGGTCAAGCTGACTGGAAATTCCTAAATAACCTCCGCCTGAGTCTCTAATTTGGTTTAGCTTCTTCCCACCGTAATTCTAAATTTAACAAAGGCACAATCTCCTCATGATTAGAAACTTCATAGATTATCATAGAATTTACAGTGCAGAAGGAGGCCATTCGGCCCATCGAGTCTGCACCGGCTCTTGGAAAGAGCACCCTACCCAAGGTCAACACCTCCACCTATTCCCATAACCCAGTAACCCCTCCCAACACTAAGGGCACTTTTGGACACTAAGGGCAATTTTGGACACTATGGGCAATTTAGCATGGCCAATCCACCTAACCTGCACATCTTTGGACTGTGGGAGGAAACCGGAGCACCCGGAGGAAACCCACACACACACGGGGAGAATGTGCAGACTCCGCACAGACAGTGACCCAAGCCGGAATCGAACCTGGGACCCTGGAGCTGTGAAGCAATTGTGCTATCCACAATGCTACCGTGCTGCCCCTTATATTTACTTATATTCTTATATTTGTGCTGAGTCTGCACATCCTCCCCGTGTGTGCGTGGGTTTCCTCCGGGTGCTCCGGTTTCCTCCCACAGTCCAAAGATGTGCAGGTTAGGTGGATTGGCCATGCTAAATTGCCCTTCGTATCCAAAAAGGTTAGATGGGGTTACTGGGTTACGGGGATATGTGGGCTTAGATAGGGTGATTCCATGGGCCGATGCAGACTCGATGGGCCGAATGGCCTACTTCTGCACTGTAAATTCTATGATCTATGATTGGCTCCCGTTGACCACACAGTCTTTTACACATTAAAACATCGCAGACATTTCGCAGGTGCTTTGACACGTAGTCACATAAGATGGTATTACTGCAAACGGCAAAATGTTGGTCAAAGTGGGAGGTTTTAAAGAGCATCAACAAGGAGAGGGAGGTGCAGATGCAGAGAAGCTTAGAAGGGGAATTCAGACCATACGGTCTTGGCAGGTGAAGACACAGCTCCTGATGACAAAGTGATTAAAATCAGGGATCCTCAAGTGGCCTGAATATGGGGGATTGCAGAGAGCTTGGAGGATAGAGGGATTGATGGAGGTTACAGAGACCGGCAGAGGTGAGGTCATGGACAAACTTGAAAACAAGGATGAGCAAAATTTTGAAGTGGAGACATTACTAAACTAGAAGCCAGTATAGGCGAGCGAGCAGAGAGATGACGGGTAAATGGGATTTGGTGTGAGTAAGGACATGGTCAGCAGATCATTGGATGAACTCAGTGTGAAGCTGGATAGGAGAGGGAAGACCACACAGTCAGGATTGTGATGGAATAGCCCAGTCCAGAGGTCATAAAGGAATGCATGAGGGTTTCAACAGTAGCTGAGCTGAGGCAGTGGTTGAGATTGGTAACGTTATAGCGGTGGAAATGGACAGTTTTAATAATGGTACAGATACGGGTAAAAACTCATCTCAGGGTTGAATGTGACAGCAATGTTATGAACAGATTGGTTCAGCCTCAGATGGTTCCCAGGGAGAGAGAGGGACTCCTTTCTGGTTTTAGAAAAAGCCCTTTACAAAGAAAAATCTATTTTAATCTCAGTTCGAAATGGCCCACTCCTTACTCTGAGACTTTGGACCTTGCTCGTTCCAGATTCTCCAACCAGGGGGTGCCCGCCCTTCACCTACCCTGACAAACGTCTCAACAAGGCCCCATTCAGGGAGCTACCATTCAGCTCCATTTGACACATTTGTTTCTTGATTTGTCCCATTACCGCTGTGTTACTGCATCTAATTTGATTCATGAAACTAAAGTACTAGTTACTTGAAAAATATTTTCTCTTGAAAGAAGACTACATACACCAAGAGAACCAAAACTTCACCTGGAGGGGAAGAGTTAACATAGATTTAATATGGAACATGGATAACATGAAGTTAACATGGAGTAGAGTTAACACAGCTTTAGGAATATGATAGAATCATTGTCCGACATGCAGAAGGAAGCCATTCAGTCCGTCAAGTGTGCACTGACCCTCCGAAAGAGAACCCTACCTAGGCCCACTCCCCCGCCCAACCAGCCCTATCCTTGTCACCCCACCTAACTTCCACACCTCTGGACACAGGGGAAATTTAGCATGGCCAATCCATTTAACCTGTAACAAAAACAGAAAATACTGGACAATCTCAGCTGGTGTGACAGCCTCTGTGGAGAGAGAAGGGAGCTAACGTTTCGAGTTTGAATGACTCTTTGTCAAAACCTAATCTGCACATCTTTGGACTGTGGGAGGAAACCAGATCACCCGGAGGAAACCCACGCAGACACGGGGAGAATGTGCAGACTCCGCACAGACAGTGATCCAAGCCATGAATTGAACAGGGGTCGCTGGCGCTGTGAGACAGCAGTGCTAACCACTGAATAGAAGCAACAATCTTAAAATTAATATAAATATTTTAAATAAGCATTTAGGATTGAAGCTACAGCACCTATAAAGAATTGAATTTACACGGCGCTTTTCACAATACCACAATGTCCAAAATGATTTCACAGCCAATTTGATGTAGTCGCTGTTCAAATATCGGAAATGCAGCAGCCAATTTGGACATGGAAAGTTACCACATTATAAAACCTGTACTCCTATCATGTCCTTTACAAATAGTTTTTCATATTTTCTTCTGCATTTAGGTTTGAATGGGATGGCCTTGTCAAACATCTTTTCAATTTTTATTTCAGTGAGCACTCTCGTCCAAAATATTTACACCTTCTTAGACTGGAGAAGAACTGATTAATTGGTCTCAGATTGAAGAAAAGATTACAAAAATAAATTAAGATTTCTGCTTGTTTCAGATGCCTCTTGGGATATTCTTTATAATACAGCATGTTAGATTTTATTTAATAAATCGCTATGTAGGAAGTGACCAGTTTAATGGAGGGAGGAGGGGACATAACACTGTCACCTCGGAGCCTTGTATCAGATGTTATCCGACAATAGAATGAACCATTCCACTCCAGGGCTGGATTCTCCGATTGCCGACACCGAAATCGCTTTTGGCGATCGGCTGGAGAATACACGTTTCCGATGAAATCGGGGGCGGCGCCACATTCGCGATGCTCCGCCCCCTCCAAGCGGCATACTCTAGTACGGCACGCGACATACCGACGGCCTCTGGACATTGCCTGAGGCCCACCCCCAGATGCTGCACCCCCGACAGGCCAAGTTCCCGACGGCGTCGGTCGCATGTGCTATCATCCGTCGGAAACTGGATAATCCAGCCCCATGTCAGGCTTAAATGTGTTTAAGGAATATTCATTTAGACAGTCTCGATGGGGTCCTAAGCGGGCTTCAGGCAGGACACCTCATTGTTTGTCATGACCTTGTCAACCTATCTCTGAGAAGCAATGGCATTGGCTGGTGGGAGTAACGTGGGATTAGGAATGTAACCAGTACAGTTTGGAGGCTGAAGATGAAAACGGATTGTTGAGCTTGACCCAGGAGCTAAAATTGGAACTAACATCAGAGGCAAAATGCAGGAAGAAACCTTTCATTCCCAATATCTCTCGCCAAACAAAGACCAAATATATAAAAGAAATAACATCACATTTGTATCAACGTTATTGACTAAATTAACATCAGCAATGACAAAACTGATCTAACCACTGAGATGTGGTCTCCTGGATACAGCATTAAATTCTGACAAGCTGTAATTCAGGATAAAACTGTAAAGAACATGAAGATAAATTATTAAAATTTTAACGAGTGTAAAACTGATGTTATTTGGGCTCAATGCTCATACAAGGTTGTCAGTCAACATACTGCGTCAAGGAAAATTGAGATTGCTACATAATCAATATCTTATGTTAGTTAATATTGATCAATTATTGCAAGCATGTTCATTTAAAGTTCCAGGCCCCTTGTAACTCAGAATGGTATTGACTCCTGCACGTAAACAAGGCAATAAATTGAGGAGACCATGCCAATACTTTCTGGAGTTTCGAAGAGTGAGAGATGAACTTGCTGAGAGGTTTGACAGGATAGATGGAGTGCAGTTTCCCCTGGTTGGAGAATCTAAAATGAGCAAGTCTCAGAATAAGGGGTGGGCCATTTCAAACAGAGATTAAAATAGATTTTTCTGTGTAAAGGCCATTTTATAAAGCCACAAAGGTGTCCACACCAAGTAGTTCAAAGAAACATAGTTTATTTACAATAACTATTATATACAACTAGGTCTATCTTGTCGATGTATAATTGGCCGGCTTTATGTACCCGACAACAATATATCGTTTAGAGGTCACCAGCCCCTTTAGCGGAGGAGCTTGTATTAAGACCATAAGACCATAAGACATAGGAGTGGAAGTAAGGCCATTCGGCCCATCGAGTCCACTCCACCATTCAATCATGGCTGATTTCAACTCCATTTACCCGCTCTCTCTCCATAGCCCTTAATTCCTCGAGAAATCAAGAATTTATCAACTTCTATCTTAAAGACACTCAACGTCCCGGCCTCCACCGCCCTCTGTGGCAATGAATTCCACAGACCCACCACTCTCTGGCTGAAGACATCTCTCCTCATCTCTGTTCTAAAGTGACTCCCTTTTATTCTCAGGCTGTGCCCCCGGGTCCTAGTCTCCCCTGCTATTGGAAACAACTTCCCTACGTCCACCCTATCTAAGCCATTCATTATCTTGTAAGTTTCTATTAGATCTCCCCTCAACCTCCTAAACTCCAATGAATATAATCCCAGGATCCTCAGACGTTCTGCACAATTCACAGGTAAGTTAATAATTCCCACCCGGTAAAATCCTTGCGTGTTATAACATTCCTCCCCCCGCCAAAGTCCCAAGATCCTCCAGCGCCTGCAGGGAAGGAAGGCGTTGGACTCTCTTTGTGCCTTGCCCAGCCGAGGTGCCAGATCGGGCGGCGTGAATTTGGAAGGCGGACACCGCTTCTGACTGGAATGTCATGGCGGGTGCCCTGCCGGAGGCTGCTATACTGTTGACTTTCCATTGGAGATTTCCAATGGTTGAGTTTCCATTTCCAAACTTGTATCCATGACCTCTCTCGTCTCGGCGTCTTGACCCCCTTGGGGCACAGCGACGGGCAGCTGTGGCATCCGAGTCAGCTGGATGAGAACTTTACGGTCAGGAGGGAATTTTTGAAGAATTGGTCACCTGAACCGAATGTGATCAAGGTGCTTCCACATGACCCGACCTTGGACTTGTACCTGATAGGAAACCAGCCCTGTCCTGTCTGGCAGAATATCATCCCGGAGATCCACTGGGCGCCATCTGCAAAGTTTTGAATATATACTGTGTCACCTGGTATAAAGTGTCTGGGTGGTCTGCGGTCTGCGCTCACGTCTGGGCCAGCGGCCACACGCCCCGCAACAACCCAGATTGCCCTCAACGGATTCTAGGGTGCTCTTCCCATCAGGATAACTCAGCCTTTGGCCAAAGGTTCGGACCTTTACGGCGCTCGGTCCAGGGCAGTGTAGCGGTCTGGGCAGGGATCCCATGGCAGGAGGGGGTGTGCCCCAAGGCATTTACTTCCATGTCCTGTCATTCTTTCACCCCTGGCTCTGCACTTTCCCTGGACAGCAAAATCGGCTTGACTTGCTGTAGATTCAGGAAAGGATCAGCCAATAGTTTCTTTTGGGTGGCTGCTCTGTTAATGCCGCAAACTAAACGATCTCACAGCATTTCTTGCAGGGAATTGCCACATTCACAGAACTCGGCAATCTTCCAAAACCTTGATAAATACTCGGTAACGGACTCACCCGGGGTCCTCTCCCCGGTATTAAAACAATACCGCTGTACAGTAACAGATGGAGCTGGGCTAAAGTGCTGCCCCACTAGAGTTACTGGTTGGTCGAAGGTTTACGTCTCAGGCACCGCTTGGTGTGTACGGCTTCCTGCCACTCTGAACGAATGTGTGCCACAGGCAGTCAGCAAGATGACAGTCTGGTGATCATTCTCCATGATGTTGTTTGCCTGGAAAGGTAGCGCATTTGCTCCTCATACTGATTCCAGTCTTCCAAACTGGCATCAAATACATCTAACCATCAGAACAGAGACATAACGAAGAGAAAATTCCAACCTTTTTTCCAACAGGGACCGGGAGGTGGATTAGCCAATGGTGTAGCAGCATGATAGCTATCTAGTTTGACCCTCATCGCCAGTTTTAAAAGGCCATGAAGAATCCACACAGAGGAGTTCAAACACATTTAGTTTATTTACAATAACTGTTACATACATCACATGGTAGATCCCAACTGGCTTTGCCTTGCCAATATCTAACTGGCCAGTTTTAGATACCCTACAATTGTTCAGAGGTCTCCTGCCTACGTAACGGGGGAGCTCGTATTCTGCAAGGTTCACGGGGAAGTTAAGTGTTCCCACCCCGTAAGATCCTTGCAGATTATAACAGGGTTGTGAATATTTGGAATTCTCTACATTAGAAGTCTGTGGATGCCCTGTTATTGAGTATTCAGGACTTGAGATGGATACGTATTTGATTTCTCCGGGAATCAAGGGAAATGGGGATTGGGTGGGAAATGGGAATTGAGACAGAGAATCAGCCATAATAATAGTGAATGGCTGGAGGCGGTTTGAGGAACAGAAAGGCCACGTCCTGCTCCGATGTTGACAGGGGGTGGTGACGTGAACCAAGGAAATGCTGAGCATTTAAATTTTAATTCTTTGATAATTGTTGGAGATTAAGATGCTCTTCAATATTTTCCCTCGTTCTCACTTTCAGAGCTGTCAACATCCGGGAAATACTGGGAATGATATGATTGGTGTACTGAGTTTAAAATAGTAAATGACGAGCTGTGTCCTTACTGTTAGGAATACTATATTCAAATGAGTTACATTTTTATTAAATAAACCTTGAACAAGAGTTATCAAATGGATTTACCAGCAGTCTCATTGTTCATACAAACCTCAGCTTGTACAATGCCACTAAAACCACTATAAGACATGAGTAATTGTTTAATTCATTCATTATATTTGATTAATCAGAGCAACAATCATTCATTTGGCAGAAGCACACTTCTGTCATTCTTAAAGCAAAATATTTGTTTCACTCAACTGGTCTGATGAAGCAAACACCACAGGGTATTGTGTTGCATGAACAAGTATCCTCATTAAACAAATGGTCCAAATTACAATAATATCCATTAATAGACTCTGAGGATAATTATAATCCAATTGCGCTTTAGGAGTTCTGAACAGTTAATGCAAGGCATTTGTTTCACGTATTAACCTGCTAGTGCCAGGCTATTATTTAAGATAATCACCTTTGAAAGTTAAATAAAAATTATCAGCGCAAAATAAAAGGAAATAGGAGCAGGAGTTGGCCATTCAGCCCATCAAACCTGCTCAGCTATTCAATGCGATTGTGGTGAACCGATTGTGGCCTCAACTCATGCTTGTCTCTCGTCAGCCTCATCTGCCTTTGTAGATCAACACTCTGTGTCGAACACAGCCTTGAATATATTCACTTACCCAGTGTCCACTGCTCTCTGGGAAAGAGGATTCTCGAGACTAGGGACCCTCTGAGGGAAGAACTATCTCCTTGTCTCTGTCTTCAATGGGATATCCCATTATTCTGAAACTGCCGCCCTCGTTCGAGATTCCCCCATGAGAGGTAACATGTTGTCAGAATCTACTCCTCAGATTCTTAGGACAGGATCTTCCGGTTTCCCCCCCTCTCGCCCGGGTGTATGCAGGACGGAGGACATTCATCATGAGCCACCGTTGGGAGATTCCTACAATGTCTGTGGCATTTTGCATTGTCCGCTCTGCCGCTGAGGAACCCTGTGTGGCCGGGGGCTGGGGGAGGGGGGGGGGTCACTTTCAATGGGAGTGAAAGATCCCGCCAGTGGGAATAACCAGGAAATCCTGCCCTTGCGATTCAATCAGGTCGCCTCTCATTCTTCTAAATCTCAATGTGTACAACCCAAATCTGCTCAATCCGTCCTCATCAGACAACCTCTACATTCCTGAAATCAACCGAGTGAACGTTCTCTGAACTGCTTCCGATGTGAGTATACCCTCCTTTGTAAGGTTACCAAAGCTGTACACAGCCCTCCAGGTGTGGTCTCACTCATCCCCTACAGAGCTGGAGATTACATTTAAACTCCATTTGGCTTCCTAATTACTCACTGTACTTTCTGCTAATGGACCCCCAGTTCCAAATCTTTCCTTACTTTTACTTTCAGTCACTTTATTCTCTTTCTTTTAGTCCAATCACTCATCCCCTCTCTTTGTTCCTCTTTCTGTATCTGCGTTGGTTCTAATTTACCACCTTGTCCATTATTCCTGTCAATTTCACATTGTTGATATCACTGGTGAAGACATCCTGATATTGTTGTCACTGGCATTCACAGGGGCCTCAGACGAAAGATCATTCAATCCTACAGCAAAGGAACCTCGGCCCATTAATAGTGGGGAAGTTGAAATTCTCCACTATCACTAGAATCATTGATATTAACTCTATTTCTTTATCGGTGCTGCCTGACTTGCTGATCATTTTCATCACTGCCTGTTTTACAGCAGCCACAGTATTTTGGTTTGGTAAGAGAAACTATAATGAATATTTAATTAAATTGTATTCATACAGCACCTGTTATGGTCCCCTGGGCTCGTGTGTGGTCAATTCCAGCCCCTCTTGGTCTGGAGTCACAACACAAGTGGTTAACAATAATTCTCAGAACAATACCCATAGTCTTTGGCCTCTGGCTGCCCAATAATTACAGTCACCAGGTTTGTAAATGTAAACACAATTACTGTTTATTTATAACAAGAACTATAATGAAACCTGCAGCAAATACTCTTATTTAATTCCTAATTCCCACTTTAACCTGTTCCCTACCCTCTCTCTCTCTCTCTCTACACACACACACCAGAAAAATACAGAGGGGACTAAAGGGTTAAAAATAATAAGTAAAAGGAAAAATAATCTTTGTTTCAGGTGGTTATTTCTAGCACACCTTCCTTTACAGTAAGCTTGCAGGTTACAGTCTCTGTTTGCAGCCTGTAACAGTCTTCCCTGTAGATTCATTCATTCAGATTGTTTGCAGCTTCAGAAATACAGCAGTTATAAGGCTTTCCTGGAGAAAACCCCGGAGAGGGAGTGAGCAGGTCCTTGTCTCCATGTGCCTTGGTCTCCCAGAGGGCTCTGAGATTCATCCCACTTGGATAGGATCCAATCACCGCCTGTTACCGGACAGAGTACAGCCTTTTGGTCAATTACTTGGCTACCAGCTAATCAATCAAACCAAGTCCCAGCCCATCTCTCCCTCTGGTTCTGAAAAGTCTGAAGTTCCTGTTCAAAGCAGCAGAGACCAGCAGAGTGTTCTCTCCTGTAACTTCTGAATTCCTCATTGTCCCTGTTCCTTGACTTAAAGACACATGTCCATTAATCACCCATGGATCAAAAATGATAACGGCAAAATAAAAGAAAGGGGAAATAAGAGAATGAACAGGATCCTTTGGTCATAGGGTGCAGTTCACAGAACCCAAAATACTTTTTGAAGTGTTGCCCCCAATATAATGCAAGAAATTCAGCAATATTTCCTGCACAGAATAATCCCAGAAACATCAACTTAGAACAATAAGATGATGAGTTGTTGTGAGATTGTTAGATGGATCAAATTTGGCAGAGATATCTTTCCTCTTCTTTGAAATAAAATTGGTTATGTCCCGATTAGATGAATAAATCTATTTAATGTATTCATATATAAAATGGCTCCTCTGACAGTTCAATGTTCTCTTGATGCTGTCTCTCAACAGTATCCTGCTTCCTCAGTAATATCCTGCTGACAGTGCGGCACTCCCCCAGCACTCTATCTGACAGTGCGGCACTCCCCAATGCTCTCTGTCCAACAGTACGGCACTCACTCAGTACTGACCCTCTGACAGTGCGGCACTCCCTCAGCACTCTCTATCTGACAGTGCGGCACTCCCCAATGCTCTCTGTCCGACAGTGCGGCACTCACTCAGTACTGACTCACCGTCAATGCAGCACTCCCCCCAATACTGACCCTCCGAACATGCAACGCTCCCTCGGTACTGCCCAGCTGATAGTGTAGCACTTCTTCAGTATTGACCCTTCGACAGTGCAGCACTCCCCCAATATTATGTTATGACCCCCCCGCCCAAGACGCGACCAATTCCAGACACCCTTGAACCAGAGTCACAACACAATTGAATTAAATAATTTTTAGAAAAATACCCAAAAGTTTTACCCCTTGGCTGCCCAATAATTACAGTCACCAGACTTGTAAATTTAAAAACAATTAGGTTTTATTAAATAACAAAAAATATAAAAATAATGCAGCAAACACGTAACATCCTGAGGCCGTCCATATGGTGTGCGCCGTACTCCGAGTACGCAGTTTTTGACGGGAAGAGCATCAAAAAGCGCGACCGCCCGCAGTTCCGGTGTAAACGGAGATTCTCCAGCCGATTGCCGAACGCGATTTTGGTATCGGCGATTGGAGAATTCCACCCCCCATTTCAGATGGGTATTTCTCACACAGTCCTTCAAACTAAGCTATCAGTTCGAGATTCCTGCTTTCCAGTCTGTAATGATTTTCACTGTAAACTCATTCAGGTCTCTGCAATTTCAGAAATACAGCAGCTTTTCTGGAAAATACACGCGCTGTGGAGAGCAGGTCCTTTCCCCGGAGTGTCCAGGGGCCTGATTCTGCTTTTCCAGGGTCTCTGGCAATCATCCCACTCAGGCAGCATCCAATCACCACCTGTTACCGGGCAGAATATGGGGTTGGATTCTCCGCATCCCAACAGCGAAATCGCGCTGGCGCCAGGGCGGAGAATCCAGTTTGACGCCGTAATCGGTCCAGCGCCGGTTCGGCGATTCTCCCGGACCCGAAAATCTATGTCACTGCGAAGCACGGCGCCGCCAGGGGGCCCATTGTTCAGCAATCCTCCACTGCCAACCGGCCGAGTTCCCGACGGCGTGGAATCCAACACCTATTGCCGGTCGGGATGCTCGAGTGGCGGCTGCGGACTCAGTCCACCGTCGCCCTGGTCAGGGGCGGGCGGATCGGAGACCAGGGGGGGCCTTATAGGCGGCTGGGATTGAATGTGCGGGGGCTGAGGGTCGGGTGCACGGCCAATCGGTGTGTCTCCTTCTTCGGTCCGGCACCTGCGGTCTGTGTCCGCCAGGGAGCATGGCGCGGCCACTGGAGCCCGCCGCCGTGCACATGCACGGCCTCTGACCTGGATGTGTGTGGGCTGTATCTTCAGCAAAAGCTGCCAGACTCACTCCGGGTCCCTCTTAGTCCACTGCAGGGCTGGGAATTCATGTCACTTTTTGCAGGAATTTCAGGAGTAAAACTCCACCGTTTTGATGAGTGAGGACATCCTCCAAATAATGGAGATTGCAGCCCATTGCCTTTGGCAAGTGTATAGACCACCAGCCAGTCAATCGAACCCAGTCACACCCCATCTCGCAGGTGCCACAAAGTCTGAGTTTTTCTGTACAAGGCGAGCGAGTGTTCTCTTTTGTAACTTTTGAATCCCTCATTTTCTCTGCTTGACTGAAAGACACGCGGCCAGTAAGTATCCATCGATCAAAATGAGACCAGCAAAAATAAAGAAAGGGAAAATAAGGAAATCAACAGTAATGATTAGTACAACTGACACATTGACATTTCAATACTCCCCTCAGCACTGACCTTCCATCAGGTCAGCTCTCCCTCAGTACCGACCTTCTGGCTGTGTAACATGCTCCTCAGTACTGACCCTCTGACAGTGCAGCACTCCCTCAGTACTGACCCTCTGACAGTGCAGCGCTCCCTCAGTACTGCCCCTCTGACAGTGCAGCGCTCCCTCAGTACTGACCCTCTGACAGTGCGGCACTCCCTCAGTACTGACCCTCTGACAGTGCAGCGCTCCCTCAGTACTGACCCTCTGACAGTGCGGCACTCCCTCAGTACTGACCCTCTGACAGTGCAGCGCTCCCTCAGTACTGACCCTCTGACAGTGCAGCGCTCCCTCAGTACTGACCCTCTGACAGTGCAGCGCTCCCTCAGTACTGACCCTCTGACAGTGCGGCACTCCCTCAGTACTGACCCTCTGACAGTGCAGCGCTCCCTCAGTACTGACCCTCTGACAGTGCGGCACTCCCTCAGTACTGACCCTCTGACAGAGCAGCACTCCCTCAGTACTGACCCTCTGACAGTGCGGCGCTCCCTCAGTACTGGCCCTCTGACAGTGCGGCACTCCCTCAGTACTGACCCTCTGACAGTGCAGTGCTCCCTCAGTACTGACCCTCTGGCAGTGCAGCGCTCCCTCAGTACTGACCCTCTGACAGTGCGGCACTCCCTCAGTACTGACCCTCTGACAGTGCGGCACTCCCTCAGTACTGACCCTCTGCCAGTGCAGCACTCCCTCAGTACTGACCCTCTGACAGTGCAACGCTCCCTCAGTACTGACCCTCTGACAGTGCGGCACTCCCTCAGTACTGACCCTCTGACAGAGCAGCACTCCCTCAGTACTGACCTTCTGATAGTGCTGCACTCCCTCAGTACTGACCCTCTGACAGAGCAGCACTCCCTCAGTATGACCCTCTGAGAGTGCGGCACTCCATCAGTACTGACTCTCTGACTGTGCGGCACTCCCTCAGTACTGACCCTCTGACAGTGCGGCACTCCCTCAGTACTGACCCTCTGACAGTGCTGCACTCCCTCAGTACTGACCTCTTATAGTGCAGCACTCCCTCAGTACTGACCCTCTGACAGTGCGGCACTCCCTCAGTACTGACCCTCTGACAGTGCAGCACCCCCTCAGTACTGACCCTCTGACAGTGCAGCATTCCCTCAGTACTGACCCTCTGACAGTGCGGCACTCCCTCAGTACTGACCTTCTGACAGTGCGGCACTCCCTCAGTACTGACCCTCTGACAGTGCGGCACTCCCTCAGTACTGACCCTCTGCCAGTGCAGCACTCCCTCAGTACTGACCCTCTGACAGTGCAACGCTCCCTCAGTACTGACCCTCTGACAGTGCGGCACTCCCTCAGTACTGACCCTCTGACAGTGCAGCACCCCCTCAGTACTGACCCTCTGACAGTGCAGCATTCCCTCAGTACTGACCCTCTGACAGTGCGGCACTCCCTCAGTACTGACCTTCTGACAGTGCGGCACTCCCTCAGTACTGACCCTCTGACAGTGCGGCACTCCCTCAGTACTGACCCTCTGCCAGTGCAGCACTCCCTCAGTACTGACCCTCTGACAGTGCAACGCTCCCTCAGTACTGACCCTCTGACAGTGCGGCACTCCCTCAGTACTGACCCTCTGACAGAGCAGCACTCCCTCAGTACTGACCCTCTGACAGTGCTGCACTCCCTCAGTACTGACCCTCTGACAGAGCAGCACTCCCTCAGTACTGACCCTCTGAGAGTGCGGCACTCCCTCAGTACTGACTCTCTGACCGTGCGGCACTCCCTCAGTACTGACCCTCTGACAGTGCGGCACTCCCTCAGTACTGACCCTCTGACAGTGCTGCACTCCCTCAGTACTGACCTCTTACAGTGCAGCACTCCCTCAGTACTGACCCTCTGACAGTGCGGCACTCCCTCAGTACTGATCCTCTGACAGTGCAGCACTCCCTCAGTACTGACCCTCTGACAGTGCAGCATTCCCTCAGTACTGACCCTCTGACAGTGCGGCACTCCCTCAGTACTGACCTTCTGACAGTGCGGCACTCCCTCAGTACTGACCCTCTGACAGTGCGGCACTACCTCAGTACTGATCCTCTGACAGTGCAGCACTCCCTCAGTACTGACCCTCTGACAGTGCGGCGCTCCCTCAGTACTGACCCTCCCACAGTGCGGCACTCCCTCAGTACTGACCCTCTGACAGTGCAGCACTCCCTCAGTACTGACCCTCTGACAGTGCAGCACTCCCTCAGTACTGACCCTCTGACAGTGCAGCGCTCCCTCAGTCCTGACTCTCCGACAGTGCAGCACTCCCTCAGTACTGACCCTCTGACAGTGCAGCACTCCCTCAGTACTGACCCTCTGACAGTGCAGCACTCCCTCAGTACTGACCCTCTGACAGTGCAGCACTCCCTCAGTACTGACCCTCTGACAGTGCGGCACTCCCTCAGTACTGACCCTCTGACAGTGCAGCGCTCTCTCAGTACTGACCCTCTGACAGTGCGGCACTCCCTCAGTACTGACCCTCTGACAGTGCAGCGCTCTCTCAGCACTGACCCTCTGACAGTGCGGCACTCCCTCAGTACTGACCCTCTGACAGTGCAGCGCTCTCTCAGTGCTGACCCTCTGACAGTGCGGCACTCCCTCAGTACTGACCCTCTGACAGTGCAGCGCTCTCTCAGTACTGACCCTCTGACAGTGCAGCGCTCTCTCAGTGCTGACCCTCTGACAGTGCGGCACTCCCTCAGTACTGGTATAGTGTCAATGGCTGCAATGGTGGATGAAGGTTGCAGCAGTAGAGGGATCCCCAATCGTCAACGTTCATTTGCCATTGGAACTTGGCCAACCTGATGTCCAGGACTGTGGGCGGGATTCTCCGCAATCGGCGCGATGTCCGCCGACCGGCGCGAATCAGTCTGGCATCGCGCCGCCTCAAAGTTGCGGAAGTCTCCGCATCTTGAGGGGCCGAGCTCTCACCTTGAGGGGCTAGGCCCGCGCCGGACTGATTTCCGCCCCGCCAGGTGGCGGGAAAGGCCTTTGGTGCCCCGCCAGCTGGCGCAAAACTGACTTTGCTGGGCGGCGTATGCGCGGGAGCGTCAGCGGCCGCTCACGGCATCCCCGTGGTGGTTTGATTCTCGCCGGCGATTCCCGCCCCCGTCCGAATATTTGGTGCCGGAGAATTCGGTAACCGGCGGGGGCAGGATTCACGCCAGCCCCCGGCGATTCTCCGACCTAGCGGAGGGTCGGAGAGTCCCGCCCTGTGTGTCTGTTGATGTGGAACACATACCCACATTAAAAGATGTGCCGCACAAGGTGCCTACTTCAAGGAAACCGGAACACCATCTACACAGACAAGCCCGACAGTGATCACCAGGGACTGGGACTGAGAGGCAGCAAGGTGGCACAGTGGTTAGTACTGCTGCCTTATCTATAGTAACATTTATAGCATTTATCACATTTATAGTAGAAATCTAGTGCTAGGAAACAGATAGTTGACAGTAACTTAAAAAAATGTTTTAAAAAAAAACTTATAATATTAATTTACGAATTAATTGATGCAATGACAGTTAGAGGGGTGCAATGCTCTGACTGTGAGATGTGGCAGGTCCGGGAGGCTTCCAGCATCCTGGATGGCTTCATCTGCAGAAATTGCACCCAACTGCAGCTCCTCACAGACCGCATGGTTCGGTTGGAGCAGCAATTGGATGCACTTAGGAGCATGCAGGTGGCGGAAAGAGTCATAGATCGCAGTTATATAAATGTGGTCACACCCAAGGTGCAGGCAGAGAAATGGGTGACCACCAGAAAGGGCAGGCAGTCAGTGCAGGAATCCCTGTGGTTGTCCCCCTCTCGAACAGGTATACCCCTCTGGATACTGTCGGGGGGGATAGCCTATCAGGGGAAAACAGCAGCAGCCAGAGCAGTGGCACCGCGGCTGGCTCTGATGTTCAGAAGGGAGGGTCAAAGCGCAGAAGAACAATAGTAATAGGGGACTCTATAGTCAGGGGCACAGATAGGTGCTTCTGTGGATGTGAAAGAGACTCCAGGATGGTATGTTGCCTCCCTGGTGCCAGGGTCCAGGATGTCTCCGAACGGGTAGAGGGCATCCTGAAGGGGGAGGGCAAACAGGCAGAGGTCGTTGTACATATTGGTACTAACGACATAGGCAGGAAGGGGCATGAGGTCCTGCAGCAGGAATTCAGGGAGCTAGTCAGAAAGTTAAAAGACAGGACCTCTAGGGTTGTAATCTCGGGATTACTCCCTGTGCCACGTGCCAGTGAGGCTAGAAATAGGAATATAGAGCAGCTAAACACGTGGCTAAACAGCTGGTGTAGGAGGGAGGGTTTCCGTTATCTGGACCACTGGGAGCTCTTCCGGGGCAGGTGTGACCTATATAAGGACGGGTTGCCTCTAAACTGGAGAGGCATAAATATCCTGGCCGCGAGGTTTGCTAGTGTCACACGGGAGGGTTTAAACTAGTATGGCAGGGGGGTGGGCATGGGAGCAATAGGTCAGAAGGTGAGAGCATTGAGGGAGAACTAGGGAATAGGGACAATGTGGCTCTGAGGCAGAGCAGACGGGGAGAAGTTGCTGAACACAGGGTCTGGTGGCCTGAAGTGCATATGTTTTAATGCAAGAAGTATTACGGGTAAGGCAGATGAACTTAGAGCTTGGATTAGTACTTGGGACTATGATGTTGTTGCCATTACAGAGACCTGGTTGAGGGAAGAGCAGGATTGGCAGCTAAACGTTCCAGGATTTAGATGTTTCAGGCGGGATAGAGGGGGATGTAAAAGGGGTGGCGGAGTTGCGCTACTGGTGGGCATACTTGGAGTATAGTGTTCAATTCTGGTCGCCACACTACCAGAAGGATGTGGAGGCTTTAGAGAGGGTGCAGAAGAGATTTACCAGAATGTTGCCTGGTATGGAGGGCATTAGCTATGAGGAGCGGTTGAATAAACTAGGTTTGTTCTCACTGGAACGAAGGAGGTTGAGGGGAGACCTGATAGAGGTCTACAAAATTATGAGTGGCATAGACAGAGTGGATAGTCAGAGGCTTTTCCCCAGGGTAGAGGGGTCAATTACTAGGGGGCATAGGTTTAAGGTGAGAGGGGCAAGGTTTAGAGTAGATGTACGAGGCACGTTTTTTACACAGAGGGTAGTGGGTGCCTGGAACTCGCTACCGGAGGAGGTGGTGGAAGCAGGGACGATAGTGACATTTAAGGGGCATCTTGACAAATACATGAATAGGATGGGAATAGAGGGATACGGACCCAGGAAGTGTAGAAGATTGTAGTTTAGTCGGGCAGCATGGTCGGCGCGGGCTTGGAGGGCCGAAGGGCCTGTTCCTGTGCTGTACATTTCTTTGTTCTCACAGCTCCAGGGACCCGGGTCAATTCCAGCCTCGGGTCACTGTCTGTGCGGAGTCTGCACGTTCTCCCCGTGTCTGCGTGGGTTTCTTCCGGATGCTCCGGTTTCCACCCACAGTCCAAAGATATGCAGGCTAGGTGGATTGGCCATGATAAATTGCCCCTTGGTTTAGCTGGGGATAGGGTGGGGGGGTCGGCCGAGGTAGGGAGCTCTTTCGGAGGGTTGGTGCAGATTCGACGGTCCGAATAGCCTCCTTCTGCGTTGTAGGGATTCGATGATCTGGAAGTGCCTGGCTTCAGGAAGGCCTGTCGGCTGTGGAGCTTGATTCCGTTGTCACGCTCTTGCATTCCTGCTAATTACCTTTCTTCGGTTTGACAGTCAGTTTTAAAAATATTTAAAGACATCATCTATTTCAATATGTGGTATTTGCAAAAATAAATAACTATTCATGGACTGGAAAGAAATACTGCCGTAGGAAAACTTCACTGACTTGCAAAATTATTCTCTTTGCATTCATAGAATCACAGAATCCCTACAGGGCAAAGGAGGCCATTCGGCCCATCAAGTCAGCACTTGTATTGACATGTATAATCTAAGGAGAGTAAAGGGCGAACAAGATGATGTTCATATATATCAACACTAGATGGCAGTAGTCTTCTGAAAGGCTTTGTCTCTCAGCATTCTGGGGGAAGCTGATGGAGAAGGATAGTGTGAGGTTGAGATAGAGTGTTGGTTGTATTAGAGAGACATAATAGATTACTGTAACTTAGATTCAATACTGTTATTTTGTTAGCTATTACTCAGTAGAGTGTGCGAACCATTTAAATTAGTGTAAAATATATATAGCTTAATGTTCTTTGCAAACACTGCGGCTTTTGGCTATCTTAGAGAACAATACAAGGAACATTACAGCACTCTCCCACCAGAAGAGCACACTTACGCAGGCCCGCTCCCCTACCTCATCCCCGTAACCCCGCCTAACCTGTTGCACACTGAGGGGAAACGTAGCATCTTTGGACTGTAGGAGGAAACCGGAGCACCCGGAGGAAACCCACGCAGACACGGGGAGAACGTGCAGACTCCACGCAGTCACCCAAGGCTGGAATTGAACCCGGGTCCCTGGCGCTGGGAGGCAGCAGTGCTAACCACTGTCATCGTACTAGCTCAATATTGGATTGAAGGAAATAATTTGGTTAAAGTATCAATAGCTCTGTTAAAATAGTGGCCAGAATTCTCCCGTTTTAATACTCAGTGCTCCTGTCAACGGAGAATCGGGACAGTTTACTTTTGGAGCGACGCTGACATGCAATTCAATGGCACTTGGAAAGTTTTTTCTATTTCCGGCTTGGGTCACTGTCTGTGCGGAGTCTGCACGTTCTCCCTGTGTCTGCGTGGGTTTCCTCCGGGTGCTCCGGTTTCCTCCCACAAGTGCCGAAAGACGTGCGTTTAGGTGAATTGGACATTCTGAATTCTCCCTCTGTGTACCCGAACAGGCGCCGGAATGTGGCAACTAGGGGATTTCCACAGTAACTTCATTGCAGTGTTAATGTAAACCTACTTGTGACAATAAAGATTATTATTACTATGTTGGCCCACAGAGGGGTGGGGCCTAAACCCACTGACAGGTCCCACTCCTCAGAGATCGGAAAGGGTGCCCTGATCTCAGAATATTGTTGCAGCTTCCTCTGCCCGCATCACTGGCAAAGGCCCCCCTCAGCCCCAATCCCTCGGTCCCCTCCCCTCTTCAGGCCCCAGCCCTTGGTAGTGCCGATCTTGCACCTTATACACTGGGGGGACAAAGGAGTGAGTACTCTCCCTATTCTGCCTTCAAGTGCCAAGGGAGGTCCTTCTGGTGAGGTGGATGTTGGGGCAATTGGGATGTGCTGGAGGGGCTCATGTCGGGGGTCGTTCCTGGGATGGGGTTTGTTTGACTGGTCTACATCTTTAGCCTTAAGTCCTTTAAACAATCCGTCAGCAATGTGAAGATAAAGGATTTCTAAGAATAAAGTGAAAGTCTTCCCATCTGTAGCCTGAAAATCTTTAAACTGTCTCCCATCATGATAAAATTCTTCAGATTTTCGGCGGGAGCAGTGGCCAGGGGTCTGTTGGGAAAGTAAGTTTACCTCTTTAAAAACTTACCTTCAGAGCTGCAGGAAGTCGGCCGTGGGGATTTCTGGGAAGATTTGTTAGTACCTGTATAGAAGTTGGGCGGTTGCTAAACCCGAGACACGACACTTGTAGTGTCCCCCACCCTTCCACATCCTCTAACCTAAGGGGTTGAGTGAATATCAGGTAAGCTCTTCCTTTCTTTTTCTTGTTTTATCCAGAGGGGATGGCAGGGAAGGCAGTGCAATGTTCCTCCTGCAGAATGTTTGAGGTGAGGGATGCCGTCAATGTCCCTGCTGATTTCACCTGTGGGAAGTGCTGCCATCTCCAGCTCCTCAGAAACCGCGATAGGGAACTGGAGCTGGAGCTGGATGAACTTCGGATCATTCGGGAGGCAGAGGTGGTCATAGATAGAAGCTTCAGGGATGTAGTTACTCCGAAGGCTAAAGATAGATGGGTGACGGTGAGAGGGGCTGGGAGGAAGCAGTCAGTACAGGGATCCCCTGTGGTCGTTCCCCTTAGTAACAAGTGTACTGCTTTGGATACTGTTGGGGGGGGGGACTTACCAGGGGTAAGCCATGGGGTACAGGTCTCTGGCACAGAGTCTGTCCTTGTTGCTCAGAAGGGAAGGGGGAGAGGAGTAGAGCATTAGTCATTGGAGACTCCATAGTTAGGGGGATAGATAGGAGATTCTGTGGGAACAAGAGAGACTCGCGGTTGGTGTGTTGCCTCCCAGGTGCCAGGGTCCGCGATGTCTCGGATCGTGTTTTCGGGATCCTTAAGGGGGAGGGGGAGCAACCCCAGGTCGTGGTCCACATAGGCACCAACGACATAGGTAGGAAAAGGGATAGGGATGTAAGGCAGAATTCAGGGAGCTAGGGTGGAAACTTAGATCAAGAACACACAGAGTTATTATCTCTGGGTTGTTACCCGTGTCACATGCCAGCGAGATGAGGAATAGGGAGAGAGAGCAGTTGAACACGTGGCTACAGGGATGGTGCAGGAGGGAAGGTTTCAGATACCTGGATAATTGGGGCTCATTCTGGGGTAGGTGGGACCTCTACAAATGGGATGGTCTACACCTGGACCAGAGGGGTACCAATATCCTGGGGGGGGGGGGGAAATTTGCTAATGCACTTCGGGAGGGTTTAAACTAGTTCAGCAGGGGCTTGGGAACCTGAATTGTAGCTCCAGTATACAGGAGGTTGAGAGTAGTGAGGTCATGAGTAAGGTTTCAAAATTGCAGGAGTGTACCGGCAGGCAGGAAGGTGGTTTAAAGTGTGTCTACTTCAATGCCAGGAGCATCCGGAATAAGGTGGGTGAACTTGCGGCATGGGTTGGTACCTGGGACTTCGATGTTGTGGCCATTTCAGAGACATGGATAGAGCAGGGACAGGAATGGTTGTTGCAGGTGCCGGGGTTTAGATATTTCAGTAAGCTCAGGGAAGGTGGTAAAAGAGGGGGAGGGGTAGCATTGTTAGTCAAGGACAGTATTACGGTGGCAGAAAGGACGTTTGATGAGGACTTGTCTACTGAGGTAGTATGGGCTGAGGTTCGTTTTTGTCCAATGTGTACAGAAGGGTTTCCTGATACAGTATGTAGATAGGCCAACGAGAGGCAGGCCATATTGGATTTGGTACTGGGTAATGAACCAGGACAGGTGTTAGATTTGGCGGTAGGTGAGCATTTGGGGGATAGTAACCACAATTCAATTGCGTTTACTTTAGCAATGGAAGGGGATAGGTATATACCGCAGGGCAAGAGTTATATCTGGGGGAAAGGCAATTATGATGCGATGAGGCAAGACTTAGGATGCATTGGATGGGGAGGGAAACTGCAGGGGATGGACACAATTGAAATGTGGAGCTTGTTCAAGGAACAGCTACTGCGTGTCCTTGATAGGTATGTACCTGTCAGGCACGGAGGAAGTGGTCATGCGAGGGAACCGTGGTTTACTAAAGGAGTTGAATCACTTGTCAAGAAGAAGAAGAAGGCTTATGTAAAGATGAGACGTTACGGTTCAGTTAGGACGCTTGAGAGTTAGCTGGGAAGGACCTAAAGAGAGAGCTAAGAAGAGCCAGGAGGGGACATGAGAAGTCTTTGGCAGGTAGGATCAAGGATAACCCTAAAGCCTTCTATGGATATGTCAGGAATAAAATAATTACTAGGGTAAGAGTAGGGACAGTCAAGGACAGTAGTGGGAAGTTGTGCGTGGTGTCAGAGGAGATAGGAGAGGTGCTAAATGCATATTTTTTGTCAGTATTCACACAGGAAAAATACAATGTTGTCGAGGAGAATACAGAGGTACAGACTACAAGACTAGAAGGGCTTGAGGTTCATAAGGAGGAGGTGTTAGCAATTCTGGAAAGTGTGAAAATAGATAAGTCCCATGGGCCGGATGGGATTTATCCTAGGATTCTCTGGGAAGCTAGGGAGGAGATTGCTGAGCCTTTGGCTTTGATCTTACAGTCATCTTTGTCAACAGGAATAGTGCCAGAAGACTGGAGGGTAGCAAATGTTGTCCCCTTGTTCAAGAAGGGGAGTAGAGACAACCCCAGTAACTATAGACCAGTGAGCCTTACTTCTATTGTGGGCAAAGTCTTGGAAAGGTTTAGAAGAGATAGGATGTATAATCATCTGGAAAGGAATAACTTGAATAGAGATAGTGATAAGAGATAATTTGTGAAGGGTAGGTCGTGCCTCACAAACCTTATTGAGTTCTTTGAGAAGGTGACCAAACAGGTGGATGAGGGTAAAGCAGTTGATGTTTTGTATATGGATTTCAGTAAACTGTTTGATAAGGTACCCCAAGGTTGGCTATTGCAGAAAATACGGAGGCATGGGATTCAGGGTGATTTAGCAGTTTGGATCAGAAATTGGCTAGCTGGAAGAAGACAAAGGATGGTGGTTGATGGGAAATGTTCAGACTGGAGTCCAGTTACTAGTGGTGTACCCCAAAGATCTGTTTTGGGGCCACTGCTGTTTGTCATTTTTATAAATGACCTGGAGGAGGGAGTAGAAGGATGGGTGAGTAAATTTGCAGATGACATTAAAGTCGGTGGAGTTGTGGACAGTGAGGAAGGATATTACAAGTTACAGAAAGACATAGATAAGCTGCAGCGCTGGGCTGAGAGGTGGCAAATGGAGTTTAATGCAGAAAAGTGTGAGGTGATTCATTTTGGAAGGAATAACAGGAAGACTGCGTACTGGGCTAATTGTAAGATTCTTGGCAGTGTGGATGAGCAGAGAGATCTCGGTGTCCATGTACATAGATCCCTGAAAGTTGCCACCGAGGTTGAGAGGGTTTTTAAGAAGGCGTACGGTGTGTTAGCTTTTATTGGTAGAGGGACGTCATGTTGCAGCTGTACAAAACTGGTGTGGCCGCATTTGGAGTATTACGTGCAATTATGGTCGACGCATTATAGGAAGGATGTGGATACATTGGAAAGGGTGCAGAAGAGATTTACCAGGATGTTGCCTGGTATGGAGGGAAGATCTTATGAGGGAAGGCTGAGGGACTTGAGGCTATTTTCATTAGAGAGAAGAAGGTTAAGAGGTGACTTCATTGAGGCATACAAGATGATCAGAGGATTGGATAGGGTGGACAGTGAGAGCCTTGTTCCTCGGATGGTGATGTCTAGCACGAGGGGACATAGCTTTAAATTGAGGGGAGATTGATATAGGACAGATGTCAGAGGTAGGTTCTTTACTCAGAGGGTAGTAAGGGCGTGGAATGCCCTGCCTGAAACAGTCGTGGACTCGCCAACATTAAGGACATTTAAATGGTCATTGGATAAACATATGGATGATAATGAAATAGTGTAGATGGGCTTTAGATTGGTTTCACAGGTCGGCGCAACATCGAGGACCGAAGGGCCTGTACTGCGCTGTAATGTTCGATGTTCTAAAATGAAGGATCTGTGAGATGAAGGTAAAAGTCTTCCCTTTAATGTGATGGAAACGTTGAAGTGTTTTTTTCACAGTTAACATCATTGCCCTTTATCTTTTTCAAGCCTGTCTGCATGCTTAGAAGATTAAACACTTTGAACTGCATTGCTAACATTCAATTTCACGGACTATTGCCTATTGACATGCCTAGGCAGTTTCAAAGGGAGCATTAACAATGTTTATTTATATAGTTCTACACTCTCTCTGAGTGCTGCTGTTGAACCTGCTCTTTCTCGGAAGCTCATCAAATCAAAGAGACAGCTTCTTTAAAAAAAACTGCAATTAGAAAGAACAGCCGCTGAAAAGAAGAAGTAATTCAAAGTTCATGGACCCCTGTAATGGCAGCAATGTGTTCCATCTACAAGATGCACTGCAGAAACTCACTAAGTTTCCTTCAACTCCATCCTCGTATGTGTTCTACTGCCGGGACAGACGAGGGCAGCAGATTGTTGCGAACAACATCACCTGCACATTTCCCTCCAAGCCACACAGCACCATAATTTGTGGCTATATCGCCGATCCTTCACTGTCGCTAGGTAAAAATCCTGGAAATCCCTCCCAACAGCACTGTGGATGCACCTACACCACATGGAATGCAATATCGCTGAAGGCAGTTCACCTTCTCAAAGGCAATTAGGAACCGAAAGTGAATGAAGGCCTGGACCGCGACAACGGCGTCCTGTGAAATTACAGTTTTTAACATGTTAGGAGGTGTGTTGTCAGTGGCTGTTTTACCATTTCAGGTTCCATGTCAATGCAGATTTAAATACCAGCTCATTCCACACCACAAACACTTAATTATCAGCTCATTCCACACTGCAGCCACTTAAATACCAGCTCATTCCACACTGCAGCCACTTAAATACCAGCTCATTCCACACCACAGACACTTAAATACCAGCCCATTCCACACCGCAGCCACTTAAATACCAGCTCATTCCACACTGCAGCCACTTAAATACCAGCTCATTCCACACCACAACCACTTAAATACCAGCTCATTCCACACTGCAAACACTTAAATACCAGCTCATTCCACACTGCAGTCACTTAAATACCAGCTCATTCCACACCACAAACACTTAAATACCAGCTCATTCCACACTGCAAACACTTAAATACCAGCTCATTCCACACTGCAACCACTTAAATACCAGCTCATTCCACACCGCAACCACTTAAATACCAGCTCATTCCACACTGCAGCCACTTAAATACCAGCTCATTCCACACCACAAACACTTAAATACCAGCTCATTCCACACTGCAGCCACTTAAATACCAGCTCAATCCACACCACAAACAATTAAATACCAGCTCATTCCACACTGCAGCCACTTAAATATCAGCTCATTCCACACCGCAACCACTTAAATACCAGCTCATTCCACACCGCAAACACTTAAATACCAGCTCATTCCACACTGCAGCCACTTAAATACCAGCTCATTCCACAATGCAGCCACTTAAATACCAGCTCATTCCACACTGCAGTCATTTAAATACCAGCTCATTCCACACCACAACCACTTAAATACCAGCTCATTCCACACCGCAGCCACTTAAATACCAGCTCATTCCACACTGCAACCACTTAAATACCAGCTCATTCCACAATGCAGCCACTTAAATACCAGCTCATTCCACACTGCAGTCATTTAAATACCAGCTCATTCCACACCACAACCACTTAAATACCAGCTCATTCCACACCGCAGCCACTTAAATACCAGCTCATTCCACACTGCAACCACTTAAATACCAGCTCATTCCACAATGCAGCCACTTAAATACCAGCTCATTCCACACTGCAGTCATTTAAATACCAGCTCATTCCACACCACAACCACTTAAATACCAGCTCATTCCACACCGCAGCCACTTAAATACCAACTCATTCCACACCGCAACCACTTAAATACCAGCTCATTCCACACCGCAGCCACTTAAATACCAGCTCATTCCACACCTCAACCACTTAAATACCAGCTCATTCCACACCGCAACCACTTAAATATCAGCTCATTCCACACCGCAGCCACGTAAATTCCATCTCATTCCACACCGCACATCACATAAATCCCCTCTGCACTTGCTCCAAGATCTTTGACATCCAATGTTGAACACAGTATTCCAGCTGAGGCAAGCAGCGATGTCTGAAGTCGGAATAGAATTTCCTTGCTTTCATATCCCATTCCTCTCTTGATAAAGCGTCCTCATCTTGACCTTGCATCTTCCAAGGTTTACATGCATACACCTCCAAGTCTCTCTGTTACGCACCCTCTTTAAAATGGCACCATTTAGTTTGTACTGCCCTTTCTTCCTTCCAAAATGTCGAGTTCCACACCATTCTACATGTGTTTTGTAACTGTCTGTGATAAACCACTGCCCGATGGCTCCGCCCCCCTCGAGCTCGGTATAAAGGTGGCTGGCTCCGCCTCCCCTCAGGCCCGGTATAAAGGTGGCTGGCCCCGCCTCCCCTCGGGCCCGGTATAAAGGTGGCTGGCTCCGCCTCCCCTCGGGCCCGGTATAAAGGTGGCTGGCTCCGCCTCCCCTCGGGCCCGGGATAAAGGTGGCTGGCTCCGCCTCCCCTCGGGCCCGGTATACAGGTGGCTGGCTCCGCCTCCCCTCGGGCCCGGGATAAAGGTGGCTGGCTCCGCCTCCCCTCGGGCCCGGTATAAAGGTGGCTGGCTCCGCCTCCCCTCGGGCCCGGGATAAAGGTGGCTGGCTCCGCCTCCCCTCGGGCCCGGGATAAAGGTGGCTGGCTCCGCCTCCCCTCGGGCCCGGGATAAAGGTGGCTGGCTCCGCCTCCCCTCGGGCCCGGTATAAAGGTGGCTGGCTCCGCCTCCCCTCGGGCCCGGTATAAAGGTGGCTGGCTCCGCCTCCCCTCGGGCCCGGGATAAAGGTGGCTGGCTCCGCCTCCCCTCGGGCGGGGACCACCCTCACAGCTTGCTGTGGGTTGACACTCTACTAATCTAAGTGTGCTAACTATAACTAACTAGACCAGACTAGCTCTGAGCCACGTGTAGAAGGTGCTAACTGATATATACACCCTGACTGTCACTACAGTTGTCACCAGTGGCTGATGCCTCGTGTGTTTTATAGTGGGAAACCCTCCTCTAGTGTTCTGCCTGTTGATTGGTTGTGTTCTGTCCTGTGTGTTGATTGGCTGTACTGGGTGTCTGTCACTGCCTGTCTGTATCTCATTATGTGCATGAGTGCATATCATGACATCCCCCTTTTTAATAAAAAAATTTGTCGGTTGTTTCAAGCATATGCGACAGTACGTACATGTATAACTATTTACATTTAATGGCGAGTGAGTGAATATATACATGAGAGGTGTGTAGCGTGCAGATACAGAACAATATTTACAAGATAAATGTCTATAAGTCCAACCTTTGGGGCTGGCGTTGGATCCTTGTCGACCGCCTGAGAGGTGGAGGTGGGGACGCCCGCGCCTTGACAGGCGGGATTGCTGCCAGATTGGTGGCCTCGTGGTGCGAGGTATCCGGAGGAGGCATAACAACATCTGGAAAGGTGAGATTTGGTGGTGAGCAGGCAAGTTTGTGCAGTGCCCTTCTGTTGCGCCTGACAATGGAGCCATCAGCCATACGAACGACAAACGATCTGGGAGCAGCCTGTCGAACAACAACAGCTGGAGCTGACCAGCCTCCATCAGGTAGCTTGATGCAAACAGCATCTTCCGGAGAGAGCACAGGCAAATCAGTAGCATGAGCATCGTACGTCAGCTTTTGCCGGTTCCTGAGTTGCTGCACCTTTTGCAGGACTGGGAGGTGATCCAGGTCTGGTACGTGTATGGCCGGAACAGTCGTTCGTAGGTCTCTATTCATGAGGAGTTGTGCCGGAGACATACCGGTGGACAGAGGGGTTGCCCTGTACGCCAGCAGCGCAAGGTTGAAGTCAGAAGCAGAGTCCGCAGCCTTGCAGAGCAGTTGCTTCACTATATGGACCCTTTCTCAACCTTCCCGTTGGACTGCGGGTAGTGTGGGCTCGAGTTAATGTGTTTGAATTGGTACGACTTAGCGAAATTGGACCACTCTTGGCTGTGGAAGCAGGGACCATTGTCACTCATGACAGTGAGCGGAATACCATGCCTGGCAAATGTCTCCTTGCAGGCCTTGATGACTGTCCTTGATGTGAGGTCTGACAGCTTCACAACTTCCGGGTAATTTGAGAAGTAATCTATGATGAGCACATAGTCACGCCCATTGGCGTGAAAAAGGTCGATTCCCACCTTGGACCACGGAGAGGTCACGGTCTCGTGTTGCTGGAGTGTTTCTTTGGCCTGAGCAGGCTGGAACCGCTGGCAGGTCACACAATTGAGGACCATGTTGGATATGTCCTGGCTGATTCCAGGCCAATAGACAGTCTGCCGGGCCCTGCGCCTACACTTTTCGACACCGAGGTGTCCCTCGTGGATTTGTTTGAGCACTAAGCGCTGTAGACTGTGAGGACTAACGATACGATCTAGCTTGAGGAGGATCCCCTCGACGACTGTCAGGTCGTCCTTGACATTAAATAACTGAGGGCATTGCCCTTTTTGCCAACCATTTGCGAGGTGGTGCATTACACGCTGCAGGATAGGGTCCTTGGCAGTCTCTTCTCGAATGTTGATCACTCATTCATCTGAGGCCGGGAGGTTGCTGGCACACAGTTGCACCTGTGCCTCAATTTAGCGGGAAATCAACCTGTTCACAAGGCGAGGTGATGGAGCGCGACAGGACATCCGCAATTAATAGTTCCTTGCCTGGCGTGTATACTAACTCAAAATCGTACCTGCGGAGTCGAAGGAGAATGCGCTGAAGCCTGGGCGTCATGTCATTCAAGTCCTTATGAATGATATGGACCAAGGGTCTGTGGTCAGTCTCCACTGTGAAGGTTGGTAGACCGTAGACGTCGTCATGGAACTTTACAATGCCGGTTAGGAGGCCCAGGCACTCTTTTTCTATCTGGGCATACCTATGTTCAGTAGGAGTCATGGCCCACTGGAGCCCAGGACGAGGAGTCATCCTTCTGGAGGAGCACTGCACCAATGCTGCCTGGCTTGCGTCCGTGGAGATTTTTGTCTCCCTGTCCGGGTCAAAAAACGCTAGTACCGGAGCAGTGGTGAGCTTAGCTTTGAGCTCGAGCCACTCTGTTTGATGTGTGGGTAGCCACTGGAATGCAGTGGATTTCTTCAGCAGATGCCTGAGAGCCCTGGTGTGATGCCTGGTTGGGAATGAACTTTCCCAAGAAGTTTACCATTCCGAGGAAGCGTAGTACCGCCTTTTTGTCTTCGGCGGTCTTCATGCCGTTAATGGCCTTGACTTTGTCCGAATCTGGTTGCACACCCTGCTGGGATATCTGGTGCCCAAGAGCTTGATGGTTGACATGCCAAAGGAGCACTTGGCCTTGTTCAGCTTGAGGCCGTTTGCATGGACACGTCGAAAGACTTGTTTGAGACGAGATATGTGTTCCTCGGGGGTCGTGGACCATATGATTACATCATCTACGTAGACGCACACACCCTCAATGCCCTCCATCATTTGCTCCATGATCCTGTGGAAGATTTCAGAGGCTGAAACAATGCCGAACGGCATCCAGTTATAACAGTGCCTTCCGAAAGGTGTATTGAACGTGCAGAGCTTCCTGCTGGACTCGTCCAGTTGTATCTGCCAGAAACCACGCGATGCATCTAGCTTCGTGAAGAATTTGGCGTGTGCCAGCTCACTGGTCAGTTCCTCCCGCTTCGGGATCGGGTAGTGTTCCCGCATTATGTTCCGGTTAAGATCTTTGGGATCTATGCATATCCGCAATACTCCTGAGGACTTCTTCACCCAGACCATCGAGCTGACCCAGTCAGTCGGTTCCGTCACTTTGGAGATGATGCCCTGGTCTTGGAGCTCCTGTCGCTGTGCCTTTAAACGTTCCTTCAGAGGAGCTGGCACCCGGCGTGGTGCATGGATTACAGGCGTGGCATCAGGCCGGAGTAAGATCTTGTCGCAGTATGGCAGAGTGCCCATTCCAGTAAACACATCCGGGTGTTGCGCCAGGATGTCATCAATGTCAGCCGGAAGATCCACATTGGCAGAGGACATTGCATGGACTCGCTGTGCGAGGTTGAGTAGCTGGCATGCATGGGCACCGAGCAGGGATGCCTTGTCAGGCTTGACGATTTCGAATATCAGTGTGGCATTGATGGTCTTGTTGGAGATGAATAGATGACAAGATCCTAGTGCAGTTATGGCATTGCCATTATAATCGAGGAGCTGGCAGGCTGGCGGAAGAATTTTGGGTTGCTTTTTAATGCGATAAAAATCTGCTTGAGAGATGCGATTGGCTGAAGCACCAGTGTCCAGCTTGAACTGGATGCTGCGTTGGTTAATGTGTACGACAGCATGCCATCCGTCCGCAGAATCCACATTGAGGATAGATAGGCGTCTTGCTGAATTTGAGGAGACATATTCACATGCAGTGATGATGCCCACATGATATGGGGACTCCAGGCAGTCGTCCTCTGGATCCGCAGTGCTACCAGGATCAGAAGCCAGTATACGTTGCTGTACGCATCGAACGCGTTTGCGTTGGAATTGGGATCGCTGCCCCTTGACTGCTGGTGCAGTCCTGCTCAAGGCTGCATAATGTCCAGGCTTCCCGCAATTTAAACATCGCCTGCCTTTTGCAGGGCATTGCCGCTTTAAGTGGGCGGTGCCGCAGTTCGGGCACGTCATGACGTTGACGTCGTTACGCTCCGTGCGTCGTCGCACATGCACAGTGCGGTCAGCCGATGTTCGCACTTGCGCAGTTTGGTCTTCAGTCGCTTCGTTCTCTCGTTCGTGTTGCGCATGCGTGGGACCCCAGGAAAAGCGCGCAAAATGGCCGCCTTCATCGATACTGAGGCGCCACATCCGGGCGATGGCCTGTACACTCTCTGCCTCGTGGGAGGCAAGTTGTTCCTGTTCTGCCGATTTGAAACGGGAGTACCGATTTCTCTCCTGTTCACGCACTTTACACGTCTCGATTGCGACTGGCAGGGTCCTGTTTTTAATTTTGAGGAGCTGCTCCCGCAAAGGGTCGGAGTCCACCCCAAACACGATCTGATCCCTGATGAGGGAATCAGCGGTGTCACCATAGTTGCAGGACTGCGCTAATATACGGAGATGAGTTATAAAGGATTGGAAAGATTCATCCTTACCCTGAAGGCGTTGCTGGAAGACATAGCGCTCGAAGCTCTCGTTCGATTCGACTTCACAGTGACTGTCGAATTTAGCTAAAACGGTCTTGAACCTGTCCTCGCCGTCGGCAAAAGTGAGCGAGTTGAAAATCTGGATGGCTTGGTCTCCCGCAGTTGATAGAAGCAGCGCGATTTTTCTGGCATCGGACGCATCCTCGAGGTCCGAGGCCTCAATGTAGAGAAGGAACCTCTGCTTGAAGACCCGCCAGTTGGCGCTGAGATTGCCGGAGATCCGTAGCTGTGGGGGGCCTGGATCTTCTCCATGCCGCTGGAAGGCACTTGCTGGTCGTCACGGAATCACTCGAGGTAAACCATGTAGATAAAGTAGACTCCTGGTACCATGTCGTGTTATTCAAGCTAAGTGGCAGAAGGATTGAGGGAACATGAGGAAAAACGTTTTTCCACAGAGGGCAGTGGGAGTCTGGAATCCGCTGTCCGAGTTGATGGTGGAGGCAGAGACACTAAACTCTTTAAAAAGTACCTGGATCTGCAGCTTATGTGCTGGAGGCTGTGGACTGGGTGCAGGGAGGTGGGATCAGAAAGGGCTCCTCGGTGTCTTTGGGCCCGCATGGTCGAGATGGACTGAATGGCCACATTCTGCACTGTATCATTTCTATGGTTCTATGGGGGTCTCCTATTGGCCTCCCTCTCATGGGGAGTCTCTGGTGGGGGTGTGGGTAGGAGGGTCTGGTGGTGGTGGGTGAACAGGATTTGCATTGCGGGGGCAGGGTGGCCCTCCGATGGACTTTGGGGGAAATTCCCAAAAAGAGTTACCCCCTTGGTCCACCCCATGGTCCACTGCACCAGGGCCACATTTGTCAAGACCGGCACCAATTCTCGCCCACGTGATTCCCGGCCCGGAGAATATGGCGTCTGGCCCTTTAATAGGATACAAATAGGTCGAAATGATCCATTTGCCTCCTCCCGCTGGTGAGCGACGTGAACCTCACTGCACCACCAGTGGGGAACCAGAGCATCGGAAGGGGATCAGTGCCTGGTGTGTTCCCGGTTTTTGCTTGACGCTGGATTCCCACCGCATCGGGAATTCCGCGACTGACGCCGGTTGTCAGAGACTCCAGCTCCTGTTGTCAACAATACCAATTCAGTCCCGGTGGCAGGGATGTGCTGAACAGCCGTAGGAAAGGCGTCTCCCACTTGGGGACCTCAACTGAGGTGCTTTTTACCCCACAATTAACCATTAAGTCGACAATCCCCTCCCGCAACTATCCAGCTATCCAACACCCAAGGAAATGCCCCCGAACCAGCAAAGAGGCAGAAAAGAGAATAAGGAAAATAAGGACAGCAAAATCTGGGAAAGGAAGATTGAGGCGGCGGACACGAGGAACGAATCTGAGCAACACATGGTCGAGGGAACTGAGTCACCAACACAAACGCCGGCCCACTGGCCAATAGGGTAATGGATGGAGCTCCTAACCAAAGAGCTAGTGAAGCACCAGGACTCTAACAAGGAGGACTTGATGATGATGGTGTAGTCAACGGTGGCAGACGCCCTGGGCCACTTCAAGGACGTGCTGGAGAAGACAGAAAGGCAGCTGGAGGCGAAGGAGGTGATGGTGCAGGATCTGGCGGAGGCCACCACCTACCAGAGCGACCGGATCACCACACTGGAGGCAGGGGTAGCAAGGTTGGTGGTGGCTAGGGGGTGCTCAAGATGGAAGACCAGGAAAACATGTCCTGCTGCCAGAACCCGAGGACCATGGGGATGCAGGAGGGCACCGAGGGAAGGAAGTCGACAAAGTACGTAGTGCCGGTCGGGGCGAAAGCTTCCTCAAGCCCCCTGAGATAGACAAGGCCCACAGGTCATTCAGGGGAACCAGCACGGGCCATCATCACCACGCTTCACCGCTTCCAGGACATGGAGCAGATCTTGATTGGGTTTGATTTATTGTCCTGTGTACCGAGGGACCGTGAAATGTGTTGTTCTGCGTACAGTCCAGACAGATCGCTCCATACATGAAAAAAAAACATAGTTCATACATAAATACACAATGCAAATACAAATCAGGTGAGCATGCGGAGTGTAGTACTACTCAGTCGAGAAGATGTGTGAAGAGGTCAGTTCAGTCCATAATAGGGTCATTCAGGCGCCTTGCACCGATGCAATATTTTACCATCAAAAGATGCCAGTAAAGCACCCAATCTAATTTGTTGTCTGCTGCTTCATTACATAACTACGGTAATAAATAGATTTTCGTCCAAACAGGTGGAAAACAATAATTAAGGCCGTTATTAGCTGTGCTGCCTCAGTTAATTGCAGCCACTGTGCAATTTTCTGAACAGTTACGGCACAAATTAAACTCAGCAAGACCTCAGCAAAAGAGAGTAAGAAGGTATTTGTTTCTGTCAGAACGTTCACAGAGGCTGCAATTTCCAGGAGATAGTCAATGTTCTCATGTAAGATGACAAACAAACAATGGGCTGGATTTTACCCGCTCCCACCAGTGGATTTGAAGGCCTGGTTGGTTTTCCAACCGCACATCCACCCATACTCTCCACCTCCCCCTCACCCCACCTCCCCCTCACCCCCAGTCCGAAATTTAACAAAAGGCGGGAGAGGTTTCAGGAAACCTGCCCACCCTTGGGCCTAATGAGGCCCATTATTAAAGACTTAAGGCCTCATCCTATCCCCACTGGTATGTTACCCATGGCCTGGTCCACGCCAAGCATGAAGACTGGTACTTTTAGCTGTATGGGCTGGTGTTGGGCAAGGACGGGGGGTCTGGTCACCTGGGCTAATCAGAGGCACCCCCTCCCCCAGGTCATCAACACTTTAACCCTCCACCTGGCCTCTTGAACCTCGGCCTTCCACCCATTTCAACTCTCTCTGATTCCCTCATCCAGCTCACCCCAACCTCCCCCTCACTAAGACGCCTGACCCCAGGCTCACCTGGACTCCTCGATGTGGCAGGAATGCCTGTCGCCGCAGCGGTGGTCACTGCTCCCGGCCAGTACTGCTGGGCCTACAGAGATGTCGGCCATCTGATTGGCTAAGGTGGGACTGCCTGCTGAGATAGGGAGAATGTGTCACTTTAAAGGAATTAATGTTTCTCCCGACCTTAGACAGCTGTGGGACAGCCATTAGAATTGTGTCCAGGCTCATTTCCAGCAACCTTTATTCCTGTGGGGGTCGGGGGAATCATGGGGCCCTCTAAAGTCCACTGCATTACTGCTATTGCATTCTCCACACTGCATTACTGCTATTGCAGTCTCCACACTGCATTACTGCTATTGCATTCTCCACACTGAATTACTGCTATTGCATTCTCCACACTGCATCATTGCTATTGCATTCTTACACTGCATTGCTGCTATTGCAGTCTCCACACTGCATTACTGCTATTGCATTCTCCACACTGCATTACTGCTATTGCAGTCTCCACACTGCATTACTGCTATTGCATTATCCACACTGCATGACTGCTATTGCATTCTCCACACTGCATTACTGCTATTGCATTCTCCACACTGCATCATTGCTATTGCATTCTTACACTGCATTGCTGCTATTGCATTCTCCACACTGCATTACTGCTATTGCATTCTCCACACTGCATTACTGCTATTGCCTTCTCCACACATTCTGCTGGCACTGATGAGCGTTTCCTGCAGTTTTAGTTTTTATTTCAGATTTGCAGCATCTGCAGTATTTTGCTTTACGCTGGGAACCGGTTTGTTATTCAGTGAAGGGATTTCTATCCGGAATGTTCATGTTTAACACATGCTGATCTTCATGTTAGTCCATCTATTACACCTGTGTTTCTGGAATTTCTCTCTGGCTTGTTACAGGTGATTCCCAATGTCGGCCCATTTTCATTTCACCTTGATTTCCTCATGAACCCTGGGACTTGGCGCAGGCTTTCAACAATGATTTACTCACCATTCGGTACAAATTTTGATGTGAAGGATTATCTTAAAGTGCTTAACAAAAGAAAATCATGAAGCTTGAGCCAGATATGAGGATTTGGATTTGTTATATTGTCATGCGTACCGAGAGATCTTTGGAGAATGCTTAAAGAAAGAGACCTGACTCCCTGTCAGACTAATGCAGAATCTCTGACTCTATTCCTTCAGAAACCTTCTCAGTGCCTCTCCCAGCCAAGAACTAACACTGAAAACCTCCACACCTGACTGCTTCAACCCCTGGCTACTCCCATTAACTACATCATCTCACTAAACTGAACATTTAACTACTCTGCAGAGAACCCTCAATATAAATAAAAGTCCATTCGCCCAAACGTTTACAATGCTCCAACTATACTTTGGCTCCAAAAAGCCAAGCTGTCTTGCAAACCAGGATTTTGGAAAACACTATTGCAGCAGTCACAAACACACTAACCCCGGGCGAAATTCTCCGACCCGCCCCGCCACATTTCTGCCCCGACCGGCCGACGGGAGTCTCCGTAACACCGGCCGGTCAATGGGGTTTCCCATTGTGGGGCAGCCCCACGCCGTCGGGAAACCACCGGGCGCCGGCAAAACGGAGACTCCCGCCGGCGGAGAATGACGCCCCCCGTATTTTAACCCTTACTGCACCAAATACATAGATACCGCATACCTGAAATTCCTGCATTTGTCACATGCTCCATATGGCTTAATACCACACCATGTGATCCAATACACCCTTAACTATTCTGGGAACTTGATATTTACTTACTAAGACTATATTTTAAATGAAATTCATAAGGACTTGTGACTCACAAGTGCCAGACAATGTCCATCTGCAAAAAGAGAGAAAGATAGGTCAAAGGAAGCTTGCAGGGAACATAAAGACTGACACGAACAGTGGGCGAAATTCTCCGTTATCGGCGGAAAGTCCGCCGATCGGCGCAAAAAACGGCGCAAATCCGACTTGCGTCACGTCGGAAAAATGGGTCGATAGTCTCCGGCCCGAAATGGGCTAGCAGCGACGTAACGGGATCCGCGCTTGCGCAGTGGTTCACGCCGTGCAGCGTCATACGCGCTGCACGGCGTGACGGCTCATAAGGCCGCGCAGCTCCCCCCCACACGACCGGAACACCCGACCGCAACACCCGACTGGATGGCTGGCCGTCGCTCAGCCCCGAGGTTCCAGTCACGCGATGTGGAGGCGCTCCTGGACGCGGTGGAGCAGAGGAGGGACGCCCTGTATCCTGGGCACGGCCGCAGAGTTGCCCCACGCCACAGCCGGCGTCTGTGGAGGGAAGTGGCAGAGGCCGTCACCGCTGTGGCCCTGACACCACGGACAGGCACCCAGTGCCACAAGAAGGTGAACGACCTCGTCAGAGCAGGCAGGGTGAGCCTCCCCCATATCCCCCCTCCCCCATATCCCCCCTCCCCCATATCCCCCATATCCCCCCTCCCCATATCCCCCCTCCCCATATCCCCCCCTCCCCCATATCCCCCCTCCCCAATATCCCCCCATCCCCCATATCCCCCCTCCACCATATCCCCCCTCCCCCATATCCCCCATATCCCCCCTCCCCCATATCCCCCTCCCCATATCCCCCGATCCCCATATCCCCCATATCCCCCCTCCCCATATCCCCCCCTCCGCCATATCCCCCCTCCCCATATCCCCCATATCCCCCCCTCCCCCATATCCCCCCCTCACCATATCCCCCCTCTCCCCATATCCCCCCTCCCCATATCCGCCATATCCCCCCTCCCCATATCCCCCCTCCCCCATATCCCCTATATCCCCCCATCCCCCATATCCCCCATATCCCCCCTCCCCACTATCCCCCATATCCCCCATATCCCCCCTCCCCATATCCCCATATCCGCCATATCTCCCCTCCCCCATATCCCCCCTCCCCCATATTCCCCCTCCCCATATCCCCCCTCCCCCATATCCCCCCTCCCCCATATACCCCCCTCCCCCATATCCTCCCTCCCTCATATCCCCCCTCCCCCATATCCCCCCTCCCCCATATCCTCCCCATATCCCCCCTCCCCATATCCCCCCTCCCCCATATCCCCCCTCCCCATATCCCCCATATCCCCCCTCCCCATATCCCCCCTCCCCTATATCCCCCCCTCCCCCATATCCCCCCTCCCCCATATCCCCAAGTGAATCCAGCCCTAACCTTAACCTCTGCAATGCAAGCGCAACCGATGGCGTGCATTCATATACCTGCCTAACACTGTTGCCTTTTACCCCTGCCCCCCCCCCCCCACAGGAGAAGCGCGCACACAACAATAGGGAGCATGTGAGGACTGGAGGAGGGCCCGCTGATGAGAGGCCACTGACCGTACACGAGGAAAGGGCCCTGGAACTGGCTGGCGGACCTGAGGACCGGGAGGTTGCTGATGCAGAGGTCGGGGGCGTACTAGCGAGTGAGCCACCGACAGCCCATCCCCATATCCCCCCTCCCCTATATCCCCCTCCCCCGTATCACCTGATCACTGCCTGATGTCTAACCATGCATGCTTCATTGTGTATCGCAGGACCAAACGTCCAGGCACCCATCCCCGCAGATGCAGACCGCCCGCAGGATGCCCCTCGGAGACCACAGGAGACGGAGAGACCCGCACCCTCCAGCATGCGACGCCCGCAGGATGCCCCTCGGAGACCACAGGAGACGGAGAGACCCGCACCCTCCAGCATGTGAAGCCCGCAGGATGCCCCTCGGAGACCACGGGAGACGGAGAGACCCGGACCCTCCAGCATGCGACGCCCGCAGGATGCCCCTCGGAGACCACGGGAGACGGAGAGACCCGGACCCTCCAGCATGCGACGCCCGCAGGATGCCCCTCGCACACCACGGGAGACGGAGAGACCTGGAGCAACAGGGAGACGACACCCCCGTCACGTGCGGGAGCGACCACCCAGCGACGAGGGGGGCAGCCACAGGCCCCCGTCACATCCGAGCCAGGACACCACTACCCAGGACACCACTACCCAGGACACCACTACCCAGGACACCACTACCCAGGACACCCCTACCCGGGACAGCACTACCCAGGAAGACGAAATACCGGACAGTGACTCAGAGTGGATGGGTGGAGACGAACCCCCACCCCAAAGTGCCATGGACTCAGAGTGGGACGAAGAGCACGACACAACGCCACTGCTGTCACCAACACCCTCCACCTTCGCAGAAACACTCACCACGGTTGGGCACTTTAGTGATGAGGCGTCTGGTACACTCACTGGTGCGCACAACACAGCCGTCCCGGTACAGCAGGTGGAGGTAGGAGCAGCAGAGGGACCGGGCGGTCGGAGGGCAGCCCAGCCCAAGCGAACATCTGCCGCCCAGATGGATCCCGGGTTCCTGGAGATACCACACCCACACATAGATCCGATGCAACCACCGACCCGGAGACGAGCGAAGAGGGTGACGGGTGGCTTGCGGCGGCTGCGGTCGCAAGTGGAGGAGTCCACCCACGTCCAGGAGCTGGGAGTGGTGCCGGTCATGCGTGCCACCCAGGCTGACACCGCACGGGTGGCGTCCGCGGTGGAGGCAATGGGTGCGACGGTGTCAGACATGGGGAACGGTTTGCGAGGCCTGGGGTCTTCCGTGCAGGCGGCGTCTGTGGCCCAGGAAATGGCTGCCCTCTCACAGGAGGCCATGAGCCAGTGCCAGCGCCAGATGGCAGAGGCGCTCAACGCCATAGCCCAGTCTCTGCAGGCCATGGCCCAGTCTCAGCAGGCCATGGCCCAGTCTCTGCAGGCCATCGCTGAGGGCATCGGCGCCAGTGGCCATGTGCGAGCCGGCATCGCACTGTCACAGACAGGGTTTGCCAACCGCCTGGGCTCCATGGCTGAAAACCTGCAGACCCCTGTCGATGCCAGCACGGGCCTCCAGGACTGGCAGCGCCAGATGTCGGGGGGGCGTCAGATGGCCAGTCCGTTCGCATCCCCCACCCATGTAGAGGCCTGGGGGCCATCGGGCACCCCGAGGGAGGAGGAGGTGGTGTGGTCCGTCCCGGCTCCCTCTGTAGGGGAGGTCCCGGTACACCGCGACACCTCGGACTCCCCCCCTTCCGTCCCAGGTGCATCGGGTGGGCAACGGGCAGGACAGGCTGGCAGCTCGCCATCCCAGTCGCCCGGGCCGCAGCCTGGCCCATCTAGGCCAGGACGCCCCAGGAAACGGCCGCCAAAGGGATCCAGTGTCAGAGGGCAGGAATCACAGGAGTCCACCTCCAGTTCTGCTGTACCGTCTGGGGAACCACGTAGACGTAGTCAAAGGGCCCGTAAGGCCAAACAATTAGACACTGAGTAAGTTGGCACGGGTGCAGGGCACAGATGAGTTTTAGGGGCTAGGGCACGTGCATGAACTCCTTTGGTTATTAAAGTCAATGTTACACCTACCGAAGCTGCCTTTGTGCTCTGTCCAAAGTGTGCGGGGGTGTCATGTACGTTGAGCGCAAGTGTGTGTGTGAGGGGTGGTCTTACCTCAGCCCCAGGTGAGTCTGCCCCATTCCCCCTGGGCCGCCATCAACATCCCCCGGGCAGAGGACGGGACCGTGCGCTGCAGTGTCACAGCCGCATGCAGGGATGGTCCGGGTGGATGGTGGTACTGTGGCCATGGGTCAGACATAGTCCAACGATGTAGAGCCAGGAGCTCATCGCAGGGCGGGTTGTCATCATCCTCCATGGCCTGCGATAGACACGCGTCCACCCGCGACTGTGTGAGCCCGGCCCGTTGTGCCGCAGGTGGATCGGCAATGGGGGGGGGGGGGTGGTGTGCATGCGGGTGGGGTGGGTGGGGTTGGGGAGGGGGGTGAGGGTGCTGGGTGGGTGGATGGGTGGGGGGTGTGGGTGGTCGACTGTTGCCATGGTGTGCGGTCTGTGGCCATACTACCCGATTCCCACGCCCATCTGGTCAGTGAAGCGGGCGTCTATCAGTCTGTCCCGTGCCCGCTGGGCCAGCTGGTAACGGTGGACAGCCACCCGCCTGTGTCTACCCCGTCTGCCCTGACCATTGCCCCCATCCCCCTCATCTGGGGAGGACTGGGCCTCTTCCTGCTGCTCCTCCACTCCTCCCTCCTCTGCCTGCGGCACATCGCCCCTCTGCTGGGCTATGTTGTGCAGGACGCAGCACACCACAATGATGTGGCCGACCCTATCTGACCGATACTGGAGGGCGCCCCCAGAGAGGTCCAGGCACCTGAAACGCATCTTCAGCACGCCAAAGCACCTCTTGATCACTCCCCTTGTCGCTACATGGGCAACATTGTAGCGGTTCTCCGCCTCATTGCGTGGCCTCCGTATAGGCGTCATTAGCCACGATCGCAATGGGTAGCCCCTGTCGCCCAGCAACTAGCCCCTCAGCCGGGGATGGCGTCCCTCGTACATGCCGGGGATGGATGACCGCGACAACACGAATGAGTCGTGTACACTGCCTGGGTGACGGGCGCAGAAGTGCAGGATCATCATGCGGTGGTCGCAGACCACCTGTACGTTCATCGAATAGGTCCCCTTCCTATTAGTGAACACGGCCCTGTTATCTGCAGGTGGCCGCACGGCGACGTGCATCCCATCGATCGCGCCCTGGACCATGGGGAACCCGGCAACGGCAGAGAAGCCCACGGCCCGGGCACCTTGGCTGGCCCGGTCCACGGGGAAGCGGATGTAGCGGTGCGCCATGGCATATAGGGCATCTGTCACTGCCCGGATGCACCGGTGCACCGATGTCTGCGATATGCCGGACAGGTCCCCACTCGGTGCCTGGAATGACCCCGTTGCATAAAAGTTCAGGGCCACCGTAACCTTGACGGACACGGGGAGAGGGTGTCCCCCGCCAGTGCCACGCGGTGACAGGTGTGCCAGCAGGTGGCAGATGTGTGCCACGGTTTCCCGGCTCATCCGGAGTCTCCTCCTGCATTCCCGGTCCGTGAGGTCCTGGTATGACTGTCGGGGCCTTACACACGGGGCGCCCTCGGGTTCCTCCGTTGCCGTGGGGCCGCGACGTCCTCCTCCCCCTCCTCGTCCTGTCGGTCAGGTGTCCCTCCAGCCTGGGCGGCTGCCACCTGCCCCTCTGCGGCAGCCTGCGCCGCCTCTCTGGCACGCTCCTCCTCCTCCTCCTCATCCAGGGCAACATAGACATGAGCGGCTGCCACCACGGCGGCCAACATCGCTGGATGATCTGAAAACATGACGGCCTGGTGGGGGGGGAGGGGAACGACGACATGTCATCATTGCCCATATCCCCTCCTCCCCCCAGCCAGGTGGCATGGACCGCATGGGTACAACTGTTGGAGGCTGGCACCTGGCCAGGTGGACCAACTCACTTGCCCTCCCATCCCCCTCCTTGGCACGGACCCCCCCCAACCTCCACCCCAGCACGGACCCCCCCCAACCCCCAACCTCCACCCCGGCACGGACCCCCCCCCAACCTCCACCCCAGCACGGATCCCCCCCCCCCAACCTCCACCCCGGCACGGCACGGACCCCCCCCCCAACCTCCACCCCAGCACGGACCCCCCCCCAACCTCCACCCCAGCACGGACCCCCCCCCACCCCCAACCTCCACCCCGGCACGGACCCCCCCCCCAACCTCCACCCCGGCACGGACCCCCTCCAGGCACTCCCCCGGAGCCCAGCCTACTCTAACCACCCCCCCCCGCCGCACACACACACACACAACCCGAGACACACCTCTCCTCACGCAATCAGACTGCGGCCACGCCATTGCCTGCCCAGAGCCAACCCCCCAGGCCGTCACTCACCTCCACGCTGGTCGGCGTGAGCCTGGAGCACCGGGTCACGCCGATGAAAAGGAGGTTTGATTCACGTCGACGTGAACGGTCATCACGTCGACGGGACTTCGGCCCATCCGGAAGGGAGAATATCGGCAGGCCGAAAATCGGCTGCCTTGCGCAGACCCGTGACATTCTCCGCGGCAGCGGCGCCATTAACGCCCCGCCGACTTTTCTCCCTTCGGAGACTTCGGCAACCGGCGGGGGCGGGATTCACGGCGGCCAACGGCCATTCTCCGACCCTCTGGGGGGTCGGAGAATGACGCCCAGTTTCTATAGATATGTGAAGAGAAAGAGATTGGTAAAGAGAAATGTAGGCCCACTACAGACAGAAACAGGGGAATGCATAAAAAGGGACAAAGAAATGGCTGAGCAATTGAATACATACTTTGGTTCTGTCTTCACAAATGAGGACATGAATCAGATCCCTGAAATGTTGGAGAATGAATGGTTTAGTGAGAGGGAAGAACTGAGGGAGATCAACATTAGTAGAGAAATGGTGCTGGGAAAATTGATGGGATTGAAGGCGGATAAATCCCCAGGGCCTGAGAATCTGCATCCCAGAGAGCTTGAGGAGGTGGCTCTGGAAATAGTGGATGCATTGGTGGTCATCTTCCAGGATTCTATAGACTCTGGAACTGTCCCTGTAGATTGGAGGGTAGCTCACATCACTCTGATATTCAAAAAGGGAGGTAGAGAGAAAGCAGGGAATTATAGACCAGTAAGCCTAACATCGGTATGGGGAAAATGCTTGAATCCATTATCCAGGACTTTATAGCGGAACATTTAGAAAGCAGTGGCAGGATCAGTCAGAGGCAGCATGGATTTATGAAGGGAAAATCATGCTTGACAAATCTGTTGGAATTCTTTGAAGGTGTAACCAGTACAGTTGACAAGGGGGAGCCAATCCATATGGTAATTTTGAACTTTCAGAAGACATTTGACAAAGTCCCACAGAAGAGATTATTGTGCAAAATTAAAGCGCATGAGATTGGGGGAAATGTATTGAGGTGGATAGAAAACTGGTTGGCAGAGAGGAAACAAAGAGTAGAGATTAATGGGTCCTTTTCAAATTGGCAGGCAGTAACCAGTGGGGTACTACAGGGATTGGTGCTGGGACCCAAGCTATTCACAATATATATTAATGATTTGGATGAGGGAACAAAATGTAACATCTCAAAGTTTGCAGATGATACCAAATTAGGTGGGAGGGTGAATTGTGCCGAAGATGCAGGGATCCTACAGCAAGATCTGGACAGGTTGGGCGAGTGGGCAAATCAATGGCAGATGCAGTATAATTTGGATAAGTGTGAGGTTATTCACTTTGGAAGCAAAAACAGGAAGGCAGATTACTACCTGAATGGTTGTAAATTGGGAGAGGGGAGTGTGCAGCGGGACCTGGGTGTCCTTGTGCACCAGTCGCTGAAGGTAAGCATGCAGGTGCAGCAGGCGGTAAAGAAGGCTAATGGTATGTTGGCCTTCATAGAGAGAGGTTTCGGGTACAGAAGCAGGGATGTGTTGCTGCGATTGTACAGGGCCTTGGTGAGGCCACACCTGGAGTATTGTGGGCAGTTTTGGTCTCCTTCTCTGAGGAAGGATGTTCTTGCTCTTGGGGGAGTGCAGCGAAGGTTTACCAGACTGATTCCAGGGATAGCGGGACTGTCATATGAGGAGAGATTGACTAGGTTGGAATTGTTCTCGCTGGAGTTCAGAAGAATGAGGGGGAATCTCATAGAGACTATAAAATTCTAACAGGACTGGACAGGGTAGATGCAGGGAAGATGTTACCAATGATGGGTGTGTCCAGAACCAGGGGTCACAGTCTGAGGATTCAGGGTAAACCATTTCGGACAGAGATAAGGAGACATTTCTTCACCCAAAGAGTGGTGAGCCTGTGGAATTCATTACCACAGGAAGTGATTGATGCTAAAACTTTGAATATATTCAAGAGGCGGCTGGATATAGCACTTGGGGAGAATGGGATCAAAGGTTATGGGGAAAAAGCAGGATTAGGCTATTGAGTTGGATGATCAGCCATGATCGTGATGAATAGCGGAGCAGGCTCGAAGGGCCAAAAGGCCTCCTCCTGCTCCTATTTTTTATGTATCTGTGTATCTAGCCACCACCCCTTGACATTCAATGGCATTACCATCACTGAATCCTCCACAATTAATATCCTTGTGGTTACTATTGATCAGAAACTGAGCTGGACTAGCCATGTATATATATATCAGCTGGCTTCAAGAGAAGGTCAGAGGCTGGAAATTCTGCGGAGAGTAACTCACCTCCTGACCCCCCAAAGTCTGTCCTCCATCTACAAGGCACAAGTCAGGAGTGTAATGGAATACTCTCCACTTGCCTGGATGAGTGCAGCTCCAACAACACTCAAGAAGCTCAACACCATCCAGGACAAAGCGGCCCCGCTTGATTGACACCCCATCCACAGATATTCAAACCCTCCACCACCAATGCACAGTGGCAGCCGTGTGTACCATCTGCAAGATGCACTGCAGTAACTCACCAAGGCTCCTCAGGAAGCACCTTCCAAATCCATGATCACTGGGGATGTTTAACAAGCCAATTTGTGGAACTGGAGGATATCAGAGAGATGGGGCTGGGGCCGGGGGGGAAGGGGGAGGCCACAGAGGGATTTGAAAACTAGGTTGAGAATTTTAAAATGAGATATTATTGCTCACTCAATGTAGGTCAGTGAGTAGGGTGATACCTCACATTATCTCAATACATTACAATGTTCAGTCAATATAAAATGTAAGATAAAATCTGCGATCAGTGGTGTTTAAAGTTGAATTTTTGGTTAATTGAAGATGGAACGTTAGGTATCTGTTCAATCTTTGAAACAATTCTGCTCGCTTTGTCCTTGTCCATCAGGAGAGCACTTGTTCCATTCCTGAAACATTTTTAATGTATTGAGAGTTGAGATGGTGGAGCCTGTTTTTCCAAAACATTAAAGTATTTTCCAAGAAGTTCCGAAAGAAGCCAGGCAGCCTAATACATCAACTCATGCTCTTTAAAGATTGTTTGCAAGACACACTTTTGTTTTCCCTCGAGTGGAGAATCACTCACTGGGAGCACATTCACCTTTTCAGAAGGTCAACTCTCTGTAAGCATTGCTGTTGTTCAGTCTGAATCAGAGAATCACATCTTACTGTTTTATTGCACACAGCATCAATCACAAACACATCTATCTCAGTGCACACACTTCACAGCCTTCTCTCTGACATTCACAACTTGCACTGAAGTGATGCAAATGTCACAGTATAAACTCACCTTTAATTTGGATGCAGATTTAAAATTGTAACTCTTTACTAATCCTGTTAATGAGAACATGATAAACATTGGGTGGGATTTTCCCATCACCGATGGCACGTTTCATGGCAGTGGGAGTGAGGACTCTAACAGCAGGCAAAATGTTGGAAAGCCACCAGCACAAGAGCAGTTTGCAATGCTCCTGAAGGCGGGTGAACGGCAGGTCAGTTATTCCAAGTGGTGTGAACGCCATTTTCATTCATTAACATCTCGTAAATACTCAATAAAACAGCTGCTCGCTGGGATTTCCTCACAACTTCCAATCTTGCGTCACATCAGCGGGAAACTGCATCAGCCTCAAACCCATTTGAAAATGAATGACATGCACAAGTCAGACCTCATTCACTCACGACTTTGAGGTGAGTGGAACACAAACACCCTGCCCACGATAGCGGTGCCCCTCTCCTGTTGCAATAGACGCCACACTCCTGGGGTTGGTCTGCTCCTGCTCTTTGCCAATAGTATCCAGAAGGACATCACTGTGCTGAGGCCTGCACTTTAATACACAGACCAATACTGCAGCCAGGGTTAGGGACATCCCAGAAGACCCCAGGCAGGGGTCTTCTGTTCCTGTTGGCTGACACCATTGTGCACAAGGACACCACGGTGCTGAACTCCACTTTCACAAATGGGCATTTTGACCAGAAGGTGGGATGTGAGGCGAGGGTGGGGATAGAGAGCACAAGGGGCAATGGGTAAGGAAGGCTGTACAAAGGTTGTGAGAGAGGGAAGGGAGCATGATGGAAGGCAGAGGGGGCAAGGATATGGAAGCAGATGAGGAGCAATGGAAGGCAAAGGGAAGATCGAGAGGTGGGAGGTTGGAGCCCGACAAGGGTACATGGAACACCTACGAACAAGAGCAGCAAAGCGATACCACATTTTTAACTGGAAGAGGATGTATGCAGACACCTACATAGGAGACGATGGCAGGGGGATGGGGGGATATTTAGTTTGGCACATGAGGGATCTAGTCCTTATTCTTCATGGCAATGGCGACTCTGTGACAGTCCAAGTCCTTGGCCTGGTGTTTGAAGTTAGGAGTTACAGAGCACAGACATTCCGGTGGTGATGTAGACAGAAAGGAGTCACAGATTACAGGCAGTCCAGCGGCTGTGTGGATCTCATAGTCAGAGGTCAGAGATAGGAGACATCCCAGGGGTCCAAAGGGAAATGCAGCAGGAGGAATCTTTGGGACTATAGTGTACTCCAGTTCCAGGGAGGGACAAGGGCTGTGTGCAGGCCTGTCTTACTGTTGCTGTCCCTGGGCCTGGCTGTCTCAGCACTGGCTGCAGAGGTAATGGTGTTGAGAACGTGAGGCATCTTCACCTTGTAGATTGAAAATTGGGGTGGGGAGGACGTCCACCTTGGTAGTTGGCTGTGCACACGGCCTCTGGATGGGATTGTTAGAGGTTCAGATGAGGTAAGGACATGTCACAGGTGATAGGCTCTGGGGGGGTTGATAGAAAGGTCCACCACAACTATGGGATTCACTCTTAATGGGGGGGATTGGACAACAACAGGAAGAAGCTCTACTTTCACTTTGTGAGGTTCGCGGTGTGTAGCTGTCACATGGACAGTGAGAGAGGGAGCGTTGCATTGTGTTTGGAAAAACTCCATCTTGCTCTATCATGATAACGGTGTTGGCTCAAAAGTAACAGTGAATCTGATCAGGAGGGGCCTGAGGCAGCATGTAGGGATGCACTGCTCGGCGAATAGACCCCTCCTGTGGCAACCTGTAACTTGTCGGTGCTATAAGAGTGAACAGGAGTCAGTTTAGTTCGAAAGGAAGAAGACATCTTTGGGAAGAGAGTCTCTGAAACCCAACGCTTTCATTAGTGTTGACAAACGGATCACTGAGTGGCTTCACATCCCAGGTAACAGGCCATATTACGGTTCCAGACCAGGCCCAAAAAGTGGCTGGTTACTGGGCCCAAACTGCAATGTTTTATTTTAATTTTTCAAGACTGTGAGGAGAGGATATCTCGCTCCCGGAGGGATTACACGAGGAAATAGGGATATGGTTTATTGAAACAAACTTTAGCACTAACACAGTATTAAAATCATCACACCAGAAACAGCTTACAATTACCCCGTAAACAATATTACTCAGTACAGTGAATACAATACCCTTAATTGCTGTCTTTATTCTCACTTAAACCGCAACAAAACCATATCAGCTCTCAATCCACCATAAACACCAATGATACAAAAGAATATTTGCCTTACAGAGATATTATTTAAGAAAGATCTCTTGACACTGTTTTACAGAACACGTCTGACTCTGGTTCAAACTCCTGCAGAATCTGTGGCTGGATGTCTTCAAAAGCTATTTCAACTGACTGGTTTAAACCTCCCTCAGACAAGTCTGCACTGATTTAAACACAGTCACTCTCTTTTAACTAACTTACAGTGAGAGCAAACTGCCTTATTGGTCCCAGCTTCAGCCACAATCAGAACTCAGCTGGAAATGATTTCTCAAAATACCCTGATGCCTTAGCTGCACCCAGCAATGACATAATTTCACCAAACTGAAAACTATTTAACTCGCCATGGAATCCCCTTAATCAAAGCACAATTACATGAGTTCAAGCTTTTACGATGGTTACTTGCAACTCAGGTGTGTAAAAGCTTTATTGTCTTTCAGACCAAGATTCTTTTAAAAACAGGACTGCAGCAGTCAAACACACTCTAACCCAGGCTTTTAACCATTGCTTCACCAAATACGTATAATCCAATATATCGGAAATGTCGACATTCATCACAGTAAGAATCTGAACTTTGTGAATGTAGACTATAGTGAAGGAGGCACATACATGGCACCCCATCAAACAAGGCCAGTCATGAGTTCACCAGAATTGGATCCACAACAAGCCAAAAGGCAAAAGACATTAGTGTGTCGCATCAGAAATCGGAGCATATCTCATTCATGCCTTGTCATCCCGTGCAGAGTTCCTGATATCACATTCCAGGGATGTCACCTCAGTGTATGTGTCAGTGTCTCAGGGGCCAGGTCGCATCAGCCAATGTGCAAGATGGCAGCCGTGGGTGTGGACCCGTAACATCTCACACCACTTTCATATTCAGAGGTTCACTTTCTCAACCCTTTAAACATTTTGTCTTCAACATTTTATTTCATTGAGAAGCAAAAAAGACAAATAGATCCAGGGCCCAATGCTGCCGTTGTCAGAGTCCCAATGCAATACAGGAGGGGAAGGGGGGAGAGATAACGGTGAGGACCTGCCTGCGAGTCATGGTCAAGACGAGCCACAGCACCAACAGGAAGGTGTGATTGAGAGACTCAGAATGGAGGCAGTTCACCCGGGCTTGGTTTTATCGCAGGAGAGTCTCCAATATACAAATGAGTGAGAGGGAATGCCGAGCATGATGTGCATGTCCTGGGATTGAGGATATGGCACCTGCCACCTTCTTTGTGAAGATCGAATGCCAGGTGGGGCTGGAGGTTATCCCCTGTCAGTGGCTTTGAAGGTGATGGCAACACTCAATTTCTTTGCCTCTGGGTCTTTCCAGGTAGCAACAGGGGACCTGTGTGGAATCTCTCTGTCTGCAAAGCATCGATTTATAAAGGAGTTTATTGGTACTCTGAACAAGAATGGCCATCATTATGTTCGGTCACTGTGGACGACGATAGTCAGGTTGTGTGATTCATCAGCTTCACCACCAGCTCAGGCCTCCCTAAGGTGACGGATGCAATCAGAGAATCATAGACTCCCCACAGTACAGAAGGAGGCCATTCAGCTCATCAAGTCTACACTCACCCTGAGAAAGAGCTCTCCAGCCTAGCCCATTCCCCCGCACACCCCACAGTATCCCTGTAATGTAACTTGTACATCCCTGGGCACAAAGGGACAATCCACCTGCACATCTAAGGATTTTGAGAGGAAATCAAAGCCCCCGGAGGAAACCCACGCAGACATGGGGAGAAGGTGGAAACTCCACACAAACAGTCACCCGAGGCCGGAATTGAACCCGGGACCCTGGATCTGTGAAACAGCAGTGTTAACCACTGTGTTACCTTGCCGTCCATGGACTGCACCCATGTTGCAATAATGGGCTCTATGGTAGCAGGACCGAATGTTTATCAACCCCAAAGGCAAGCATTCCATCAATGTACAACTGGTGGGTGATTTACAGCTATTGGACCATATCAAACATGGTTAAGTTCTTTCTGCTGAAGAAAAAGAAGTGAGAGCACTTAACCATCTTTGATGTGGTCCAAGAGCTGTCAATCTTAACTAAGTGCTTATAAACATTGTGGTTATTTTCACAGCAAGCTACATGAGATCCAGTCAAGCATGAATAGAAATGGATTTAAACAATGCGGAGAGCTAGGTGTGTGCAAGCTGTCAATCACAGCCTAGTAAAATCAATTGATGTGAATGAAAGCCTCCAGACTAAAGATCTGAGGGGGTTTAAATCCAGCTGATGTGTTTTCCATTTCTAGGAATTGACAGGTGCTCTTCCTCTGCATGAGCCAGTGGGTCTACTGCACAGGTGAGTGTTAAAGCAGTATGTTTTTCACGTCTGGACTGCTTTCTAGCTTCAGGCAGGGGTCAGGCAGGGTTCTCTGTGATGGGGGTCTCTGGTGGGGTGTTGGTTCAACCTCATACTGTGGGGGGGGGGAGGGAAAGTGACCCCGAAAATCCCGTGGTGGGTGGTGGCAGAGTTGCGTTGCAGGGAGTGGATGTGGGCCAGCTGCTGGAATTTGCTAACGGATTGCCCACTCAAAACGGCGGCCCGATAGTGGGATTAGAGATGAAATCCCTCGGAATTTTCACCATGGATAAATTTGCATTGCCAGAGATAGGGAATCACCCTTGGATATCGGCTCACAGCGCGAGTGCAAAGCAGAGGCCATTCATCTCCGGCTGGAGGACATAGTCTCCCAATTCAGCCCCTGGTGTCCTTCCTTGTCAAATGCAGCTACTGCTCTGATAATCCCACACAAGATATTGAATAATTAAATGCATGATGAATATGAATGACAGGATTTGAGGCGAGATTGAGTCGACTGCAGCTGGATTAATTGAAATTTAGAAGAATGAGAGGGGATCTTATTGAAAGAGATCGAATTCTGACAGCCGGACAGACTGGATGCAGGAATGTTGCTTCCCCTGGTTGGAGAACTGAGAACCAAGGTTCAGGATGCGCGGCAGACCACTTCGGGCAGACCTGAGGAATTTTCTACCACAGAAGACTGTGGAAAACAAGTTACTGAATATATTTAAGAAGGTAATAGATAGATTTCTGGGCACAAAACTTCTAAACTCATCAAGGGGCATGGGGAGAAAGCAGAAGTATGGCATTGAGATAGAGAATCAGCAATGATGTTGTGGCATGGCAAATGGTAAGTGCCAGGCTGCACAAATCCCAAAGAGAAACTTGAAACAAGCTGCCAGAAGCAATTTGTACATTATGAGGAGTTATCTGAAGTCAAGATAAGTAAGTCCCAGGCAACTTGTGATGATTTTAAATATTAAATTTAAACATTGATTAAAAAATAAAGAGAAAAGAAAATAATATTTAAAGATGCAAGGACACCTTTACACAGTTTACTGTAGTTAACAAACATTCCTAAAAGATATGAGATTAACTAAACTCAGAGCTAAACCCCACTTTTGATGGCAAGAGTCCTTATTGATTTTCTGATCGACAATCTTCCAGTAACATTACCACATGATGTCCTGCTGCTCTAAGAGAAATCTCACACAGACGTTCCTCTCAGAGGGTAACAGCAAACTTGTGCTCACAGGTCTGGCTTCAGCACACATTGCCTGGCATCAAGATCTCACAGCCACACCACAACAGCCTTCCATCTCACTTTAAGTATGTTTTTGTTTTTGATCCTACATTCTATTGTTTCTACAAATCTTTCAAGGTTCCTCTTCCCAGGATTGATTAATCTATTTTATTGCTTTATGACTACTATATTTATGAAGCAAACTTACTATTTTGCCTCACACATTTCTGATCTGTCAATTGCAAATGTTTCCTTTGAAATCCAACAGCTAATTTTAAAATCACTTCTCTTATCTGCCTAATGTGAATTCTCGGTCAAGCTGCATCCCCCTGTTCATTGCCATTTCAACCAGTTTCCTTCACACCTTGCTTATGGATCTTCTGACCTTTGCAGTCTAACTATCTCCAATTATTTAAACCAGCCACACCCATACTGACACACACGCGTGTGCATTTTCTAGTACATGACAATATGACAATGATATTGTAAAAAATATTAAGAATTCTCACTTTCCTCACAATGATCACATTGAATGGCAGAGAAGGTTTGAGGGGCCAAACAGCCTACTCATGCTCCTATTTTCTTTGTTTCTGTCTTTTTACATAATATTTGATGTTTACTCCATGGCTGTTAAGTAACAAATAATTATTTTGTGCATCAAAACCGAGAATGGAGGGAACATTGGGTAGCCATTTGTTTTTGTGCTCTTTCATTTCTCCCATGTTATACTTTACCATCCAATTTAGGAGAGAAACGGTTTGGGCTGAATTCCACTGTTTCCTTTCTGTAAAGGTTTTAATGATTTAAAATACAATTTATGAATGAGTCGAACTGGCGATGCATTCATTTATTTAAATTTTTACTTTTCAAATTAAATAATTTGAAAGTTACCATTGTTCTCTTGGGAAACTACATCAACATCTGATTTATGGAATAATCCGGATTAATAAGAATACTCCGGTCATTCATTAATTGTATAATTATCTAGGTAAAGTTATGTATATAAACACTCAGATGCTGTTAAAATCATCGAATCATTACAGCAGAAAAGGAGACCATTCAGCCCACCGTCTCGGTACTCACCCCCGTAAGAGCAACTAAGCGAATTCCACTGAACTCCCCCCCCCTCCCTCCCACCTTTCCGTTTTTTTTTTCTTCCTACCTAATTCGTCTTTCAAATGCCTATCTCCATCATGTCTACGAACAGATTGCAATCATTCCCTGCGCAAAAACAGATTTTCTCATGTCGCTGCTGGTTCAAATATGTTCCACCAATAGGAACGGTTTCCCACAGAATCCCGACAGAGCAGGAGGCCATTCGGCCCATTGGTCTGCACTGACCCTCTGAAAGAGCACTCCACTCAGACCCACTCCCCTGTAACCCCACCTATCCATTTTGGACACTAGGGGCAACTTATCATGGCCAATCCACCTGACCTGCACATCTTTGGACTGTGGGGGGGAAACCGGAGCACCCGGAGGAAACCCACGCACACACGGGGAGAACGTGCAAACTCCATACAGTCATCTGAGGCCAGAATTGAAACCGGGACACTGGCCCTGTGAGACAGCAGTGCTAACCATTGTCCCACCGTGAAATCGTCAGTGAGGGGGTGGGGAATTTGGGGAAATGCAACCTCTCCCACCAGAATTTGCAATTCTGACGCGATTTCCTGCCCTTGCCGCCGATCCTGCGGGTGGTGAGTGTGGACTCAAGATCATGCCCTCCACCTCGCTGTTTCAAGACAAGGATCCTACAGGCTGCATTAATCACTTTCTCAACCTGCTCTTCCATCAACAATTTCCATACACAGGTCCCTTTACTCGTGCACCCTCTGTGGAATTGGACCTTTTTATTTTTATTGCCTTCCCTTGCTCTTCCTTCACACTTCAACTGCCACTTCCCAGCCCATTCCACCAAACTATTTTGTAGCCTATCGCTATCCTCCTCACAGTTCACAATACTTCCAAATTAAGTGCCATCTGCAAATTTTGAAATTGTGCCCGATACACTCAAATCTAAGGCACTAACATATATCAAGAAAAGCAGTGGTTCAAGAAGATTCACAATTTTCCACTCAGCTCAGTTTGATTATTAGTATTTCTCAGTATCCAGGATTGGAGGTTTTCAAATAAAAAATACTTTGATCTGTTTCATATGAAATAAGATGTTATCACAAACTGAAATCTACTGCACAGTGAGTCTGAGTGTTTTTATCTCTCTTCCCGCTGTTGTCATAAACCTGTCCTATTCAAGTACATAACAGCAACAATCACAGGACCAGCGAGCACTCAGGGAGACCACTTGACTCACCTACACCATCTTGGTTCAATGACAGCAATTTCCAATCAATCCCTCTCCGTGCTCTTTCCTCAATCCCTCTCCGTGCTCTTTCCTCAATCCCTCTCCGTGCTCTTTCCTCAATCCCTCTCCGTGCTCTTTCCTCAATCCCTCTCCGTGCTCTTTCCTCAATCCCTCTCTGTGCTCTTTCCTCAATCCCTCTCCGTGCTCTTTCCCCAATCCCTCTCCGTGCTCTTTCCTCAATCCCTCTCCGTGCTCTTTCCCCAATCCCTCTCCGTGCTCTTTCCTCAATCCCTCTCCGTGCTCTTTCCTCAATCCCTCTCCGTGCTCTTTCCTCAATCCCTCTCCGTGCTCTTTCCTCAATCCCTCTCCGTGCTCTTTCCCCAATCCCTCTCCGTGCTCTTTCCCCAATCCCTCTCCGTGCTCTTTCCTCAATCCCTCTCCGTGCTCTTTCCTCAATCCCTCTCCGTGCTCTTTCCTCAATCCCTCTCCGTGCTCTTTCCTCAATCCCTCTCCGTGCTCTTTCCTCAATCCCTCTCCGTGCTCTTTCCTCAATCCCTCTCCGTGCTCTTTCCCCAATCCCTCTCCGTGCTCTTTCCTCAATCCCTCTCCGTGCTCTTTCCTCAATCCCTCTCCGTGCTCTTTCCTCAATCCCTCTCCGTGCTCTTTCCTCAGCAGCCCTGGATTTCTTTGACTTTTTTAAGTATACATTAAATAATAAGGACGACAGAAAAATGTGCATCCATAATGTATCATTCACGTTCAAAACTCTTCATATCAGTAAATTATTTTTGAAATGTACGGCATGTTGCTTTTTACTCAACTAACAGCGATGATCTGTTTATCTGCTGGTCGTACTCAACAGATTAATTTTTGCCAGGACTGCAGGAAATGTCAGTGATTTTCTTTGGGAATTTTAACATTTTCCTGAAAGAATCATAGAACTTACAGTGCGAAGGAGGCCATTCAGCCCATCGAGTCTGCACTGGCCCTTGGAAAGAGCACCCTACTTAAGCCCACTCCTCCACCCCATAACCCAGTAACCCTACCTAACCTTTTGGACATGAAGGGGCAAAAGCATGACCACTGTGCCACCATGTCGTACTAATAGACAAATCCGTACATCATTAGCACATTGTGAAGGGACTGCTACATCCTCCTAGGTCTAAGTACTAAACGAAGGTCAGAACCTATGACCTTCTGGCTTGGATGTGAACATGGCCACAAATTCAAACCAGCTCGATGGATCAATGACAAGGCAATATGGTCCAGAGTCTGCACTGAAGCACACAAGATCGATGAGCCATCTTGAACAGGAAGCATTGCAGTCGAATTGGTCAATGGCAGAATGAATCGTTGGAGAATTTTTAATCTGATTTACACCAATTTCATTGGCTTTACTGGAAATCAACCAATCAGCTGTTAGGATGATTTCACTGTTAATTTGGATCTTTCAATGGGCCCGATTCTCTGACCACCCCCACAACAGGCTCTTAGAGTGGGAGGCAGTCCACTGCCAATGGGATCTCCCACTGAATGTGCCCCACGCTGCCCGGAAACCTGTGCCGGGAGTGTGTTGGTGGTGGGGCTGGAAGATCCTACTAGCATGAACAGCTGGAAGATCTCACCCTATATTTCCCTCTACACTATGAATAACAGACACCACAGTATAGCCATCTGGGATGGCCACTTCCAACTAAGCACAGAGCAACTCGCAAAGACTGATGGGTAAAATAGACAAGCCAAGAGTCAGGCAGGTTCTGAGCCTGTAATGCATATTCGTCAGTAAAGTCCAGACGGTATCAAAACCCCGTCCCATTAGCATGTTAATCAGGCCGATGATGGTGAAGGCCCATCTCCCCAACACAAAGGACTGGTACTCCAGCAGCCGGGATCGACCCAGACATTTCGGCGCCACTCCCTGTCCAAGGGAAACACAAACAACGGGGTCAGTGACCGCTTGGGACACGCCCAGTCATCCAGATCCCCGCCCACTTATTGGCTAAGGAATCGAACGGAGTGTTCAGGGATCACCCAATTAGTAAGGCCCAAATCGAAGGACCAGCCAAAAGAGCGCGAAAGCCCCCGAGTATAAAGGAAGAGTTTGCCATATGCTTTCTCTCTTTTGGTCCTGGTACCCCGGTCACGGTCATCGCCAATTGCAGCAACATCAGAAGCAAGTTCGAGTTCAACGCTCACTACCAGACGGATGAGCCCAGCTGAGCAGCAGTTACCACTTTGAACCCAAGAGATCCAGAAATGAACAGCGGCGACTGTTTCCTGACCTAAACCTGGTGCCCAAAGTTAAGTACAGGTTGTCTTAGTGATAGGTGTAGTTAACTAGTAGTGTTTATGTTGCATGAGCGATTGTCTGTAAATAAAGTACCCTTGACCTTGAACTAACTAACTGGTGTTTGGCCCTTTGATCGATAGCCGGTTGAAACTTGTGGTGGTATCATTGATACCTGGCGACTCTAAGCATTCGGACATAGACAATATAGAAAGAAGGCAAATTCACTGATTGCCCTAATTGGGACAGAGCCAGAGCTAGAGCATAGTAAAGAGAAAACGCACAACAGCAGCAAGGTTCACCATCGGCAGAATGTGAAAATCCCATTGGTGATAACGGCTGGATAATCCCACCCAGAGTTCGAGACGATAGAGTTTCAACTGAGCCAGAAGCGAAAGTGCTTTTTCTTCACCGAGAGATGGATGTGCAGAGCGGAAGATCGATAAACTGTGCTCAATCCACTTCAAATAGAATGGAACAGAAGGTGAACTTCCATCCCATCTGTCTCCGCAAAATTCAAACAAATCTCACAGCATTGTGTGAAAATTCTCTGTGCGTTCAATCCCCAAATGGGGAAAAAGAGTGTATTTAAATCTCGTTAAAAATATTGAGTGAACTCAAAGATTATTTCCTATTCAAATTAGTATCTTAATAATTCCTCACCATGTCCAAAAACTCTTAATCTTTTTCCTGATGCTTAAAATGACAAAGAAAGTGCCGGAGACATTTATTGTTAACATTCAAACTGATGGAAAATTCTTAATGCGAGAACTTTCCTTCCTGAAAATAAAGAAGTGAACAGACAGTTTATTCATTTAAGTTAACGACTGTTGAAAAGAATGTTACGACTGCGTGAGGGGGGTGTGGGGGAGGGGGGGGGGGAGGGTGAACTGGCGTCCCTTTCGTCATCTTTGGCAGTTGGTCACAACAAAACCTTCTCAAATTTATTTTCCCAGTAGATGCCTTTTAAATTTCAACTGTATTTAATAAGCAGCTGATCAAAAAGTGTGTCCTTGACTCAAAGAAGAGCAAGTTACTAAGAGACACAATGTCACACACACTCACACTCACCCACTCTCTCAAACACACACAAACACCACATTCTCACACATGCACTCTCACACACACTCTCTCTCTCTCACACACACTCACACTCTCGCAAACACACACATACTCACACTCTCTCAAAGACATACACACGCGCGCACACACACAGATGCACTCTCACGATCTCTGAAACACGCACACACACTCTCACACAAACACACACCTACGCGTCATAGAACATAGAACAGTACAGCACAGAACAGGCCCTTCGGCCCTCGATGTTGTGCCGAGCATTGTCCGAAACCAAGATCAAGCTATCCCACTCCCTCTCATTCTGGTGTGCTCCATGTACCTCTCCAATAACCGATTGAAAGTTCCTAAAGTGTCTGAATCCACTATCACAGCAGACAGTCCATTCCACACCCTAACCACTCTCTGAGTAAAGAACCTACCTCGGACATCTCTCCTATATCTCCCACCCTGAACCTTCTCGTTATGCCCCCTTGTAACAGCTACATCCACCCGAGGAAATCGTCTCTGAATGTCCACTCTATTTATCCCCCTCATCATCTTATAAACCTCTATTAAGTCGCCTCTCATCCTCCTCCACTCCAAAGAGAAAAGCCCTAGCTCCCTCAACCTTTCCTCAAAAGACCTATCCTGCAAACCAGGCAGCATCCTGGTAAATCTACTTTGCACCCTTTCCAATGCTTCCACATCCTTCCTATAGTGAGGTGACCAGAACTGCACACAATACTCCAAATGTGGTCTCACCAGGGTCATGTCCAGTTGCAGCATAACCCCGCAGCTCTTAAACTCAATCCCCCTGTTAATAAACACTAACACACTATAGGCCTTCTTCACGGTTCTATCCACTTGAGTGGCAACCTTCAGAGATCTGTGGACATGAACCCCAAGATCTCTCTGCTCCTCCACATTCCTCAGAACCCTGCTGTTGACCCTGTAATCCACATTCAAATTTTTTCTACCAAAATGAATCACCTCACACTTATCAGGGTTAAACTCCATCTGCCGTTTTTCGGCCCAGCTCTGCATCCTATCAATGTCTCTTTGCAGCCTACAACAGCCCTCCACCTCATCCACTACTCCACCAATCTTGGTGTCATCAGCAAATTTACTGACCCACCCTTCAGCCCCCTCCTCCAAGTCATTGATAAAAATCACAAATAGCAGAGGACCCAGCACTGATCCCTGTGGTACACCGCTGGTAACTGGTCTCCAGTCTGAAAATGTACTTATCCAATTGGCCAAATTACCCTCTATCCCACACCTCCTTACTTTCTTCATGAGCCGACCATGGGGAACCTTATCTAACGCCGGAGTTGAAGTCCAGATAACTTCACGTTGCTGGAGACAATTTCCTTTCTTTAATTCCATGATCCGTTTCCCAGAAACCCATGGGCCTCTTTATGTTCTTTCCGATGGACAGTCACTATCTTTTGGGTTGGATTTTATACTTTTCTTAGGTCTTTTCTGAACTTAAGAGAGAGAGATTCCCTTCAGCAGTTTTTTTCAGATGACTTGGAGACTGCCTTGGCAAAAAACAGTTCTTGAAACCTCCTGTACCAATATTCCCAAAAGGAAATTTGATTAACATGCCTTGCAATCATTATTGTTGAACAAGGAATCACATTTGATCTTTCATCTCAGGAACGTTTGACACATTTCAAAATTGTAGAAACTAACAGGAGATAAGACCATAAGACATAGGAGCAGAATTAGGCCACTCGGCCCATCGAGTCTGCTCCGCCATTCAATCATGGCTGATATTTTTCTCATCCCCATTCTCCTGCCATCTCCCCATAACCCCTGATCCCCTTATTAATCAAGAACCTATCTATCTCTGTCTTAAAGACACTCAGCGAATTGGCCTCCACAGCCTTCTGCGACAAAGAGTTCCACAGATTCACGACTGTCTGGCTGAAGAAATTCCTCCTCATCTCTGTTTTAAAGGATCGTCCCTTTAGTCTGAGTTGGTGTCCTCTGGTTCTAGTTTTTCCTACAAGTGGAAACATCCTCTCCACATCCACTCTACCCAGGCCTCGCAGTATCCTGTAAGTTTCAATAAGATCCCCCCTCATCCTTCTAAACTCCAACGAGTACAGACCCAGAGTCCTCAAACATTCCTCATACGACAAGTTCTTCATTCCAGGGGTCATTCTTGTGAACCTCCTCTGGACCCTTTCCAAGACCAGCACATCCTTCCTTCGATACGGGGCCCAGAACTGCTCACAATACTCCAAATGGGGTCTGACCAGAGCCTTATACAGCCTCAGAAGTAAATCCCTGATCTTGTATTCTAGCCCTCTTGACATGAATGCTAACATTGCATTTGATTTCTTAACTGCCAACTGAACCTGCACGTTAACCTTAAGAGAATCATGAACAAGGACTCCCAAACCCCTTTGTGCTTCTGCTTTCCGAAGCATGTCCCCATTTAGAAAATAGTCTATGCCTAAATTCCTCCTTCCAAAGTGCACACTTTTCCACATTGTATTTCATTTGCCACTTCATTGCCCACTCTCCTAGCTTGTCCAAATACTTCTGCAACCCCCTTGCTTCCTCAATACTACCTGTCCCTCTACAGATCTTTGTATCATCTGCAAACTTAGCAACAGTGCCTTCAGTACCTTCTTCCAGATCATTAATGTATATTGTGAAAAGTTGTGGTCCCAGCACAGACCCCTGAGGCACACCACTAGTCACCAGCTGCCATCCTGAAAAAGACCCCTTTATCCCCACTCTCTGCCCTCTGCCAGTCATGGGGCTACTTCATCCCCCACAAGGGGGTTTGAGTGTCTCTTGGGTCACTCTGACTGGTCAGCAGTCTCCATCATCTTTACTGTTGATTAAAATTCAGCACTTTGCAATTTTACTCTATTCTTTCCTTATTGAATGTTGGGTTTTGATGTCTGTATGTTTCCTTTTGAATTGTCTCTCTCTTCACACCTCCTTTTAGAGAGAGTTCTTGTTTGCTTTTCTCACACTCATCCGGGAAGGTGGCCTCACATTTTAAAGCAGTTTGGTGGCTCATTTTTCTGTTAGTTGAAAGATTAAAAAAAATATATTTCAAATCCCCCCCAAAAAATTTCTTGTACGATCATGTTATTATCTCTGAAATGTCCTGTACGCCGTCATTTCAGATGAATTGACAGGACAAACTGTGCATCATGTTTTCATACCAACATCCCAGAAAACCCTCCGGAGAAAGGCGTCCTGCAAGGCAAACTTCAGAAACATTACAACATGAAGTAAACTGATTATTTCTATCCTGGCAGCTTCTATGTTTTTCTAACACTTCAAGAGATAAATGTAGAACATGTTTAGAAACAATATCATCAAAACAGCAAATGTTCATCGAAGTGTGACAGCTTGGAAAGCAATTAATGCTGGAGCCAAACCAACCCGCTGAGGAAGACATTTTCTAAATGTATCCATTCCTACAAATGTCACTATATTTACTGATTTACTTTTATGGAGTTAATAATTAATCACCAGGGCTGATTACAAAACTAAGTCAAAACCATTGTATTTTTTCTAAACAACAGAGTTAAAACACATTTAAGGATGAACTCTAATTCATAAAACAATAGTGATTAATAATTTTTGGACTGTACAGGATAGAGAGCCATTTGTGAAGTGATGGAGAAATGGGATTACAATTTGTCACTGGAAATATAACAGAAGCTTTAGGGCTTGTTGTTACGTTTGTGTACTGTGATAATAAATTAAACAATGTACGACAGAAACATCTCGTTCAAGACTAATTATTTAATGTTGATTTAATGTGGGTAAACTAAACTATTGCTAACCAAACTTCTAACATGGTGCTAACCACTCCTGACCAAGACTGGCTTTGTCCCATTCCAGTGTCCTGTTCCTCTTGCATGACACCTAGTGGTCAGAGGCTATATACAGTTATATATACTGTTACTGCATGTCATTACATCCCCTTTCCTTGAGTTTTTTAAAACATATGATACGTCATTTCTGTGAGTAACAGTGTACTTTACACCAACTCAATAAATCGGGCAGATGTTAATGCATCCAGTATCACCGGGTACATAAGGCCCTGGAGTTCTCCAAACATAAGCACAACACAGACCAGCAAGTCATTACTGGCTCCAAAAAAGCACCGCGGACACACTGTGCACCGATTCCAGACGTCCACGCCAGGGTCAAAAACATCCAAACATCTGAACACCAACAATGTAACTCAACGAACTCAATACCTCAGTTCAAAAATACATTTTCGGTGAAGAAGCTCAGCGGGACAGGTCACACATTGGCAGCTCCAGTTTTACCCTCGTCGCCAGTTTAATAAAAGCATAGGGAGTCCAAGGCGAGTTTTAGAAACATTTATTAACACAACATTATATACATGAGGCCTGGATACAGCTTACAGGGTCCTCTCTCCTTTCCAGTTGGCCTCACACTGGCTGACATTTTATTCCAGTGTTAGTAAGCTACCCCACCCCCGGGGGTGCTTGCACTTCCAATGAGTACAGGGAAACAATCATCCACAATTGGATGTGTCATGTGCAGGTTATTACAATTAGTATGCAAGGTAACTTGGTAACTTGGGTGACCAGCGGAGGGTGGAGGGGGTGTGGGCGTGGGGGTGTCAGGAAGTCGGGGTGGAGGTCGTGTGATTGGGGGAGGGGTGTTGAGCCCCATTCGGAGGAGGTTGGGCACTGTTCAGGGTGAAATGGGAGGGTGGGGTGACTTTGACACACCAGCTGATTTAGTTAGTTTCACTGGTGTTCTGCCGGCTTTGGAAATCGGCGAGTCAATCAGTGTCAAAACCAGGGTAGGGGTAGGGAAAACGGTGCAAGCTTGTGTAGACCTAGCCAATCACAGAGAACTCTGAGCAGGGTAAACCCGGAACTCAGAATTTTAAACTCCCTGTGTAAGCACCAGGGATGCGCTTGCTTTGGGATTTCGAAGGGGTTCTGCATATTTCTTTCAGGATAGTTTCAGTCTCTGAATATCCAGAGACCAGGCGATCTGGGCCAATATTAAATTATTTGAGGAAGCTACGAGTAAAAGAGGCAGGTCTACAGCACCATGACCTCCACCAGGGATAGAGCAAGGAGACAAATCCCCGCCACCCCCACCCAAACAGATTGAACCCAGTGCTGTTGGCACTAATTAGATACATACTGGCTGTCCAAGCGGCTAGCCCCCAAGGGAGTGTGAGATGTTGCAGTGACACTCACCTTTCCATGCATGTTGTAGTCTGCAGCTATGATAGTGATGGTCGAGGCTCTAACTGTCTTTCCATCAGAAGACTGACCAGGAATCTCTCCCACTGTGTGTTGGGAGGATTTACAAGTTGAAACTCATCTCAATGATGATCTTTTGAAAAAGCTTCCTGCTGGGATATGGGACGTGTTCAATGAGCTCTACAATCTCCCTATCAACAATAAGAGCTGACATGTAGTTGTTTGTCCAGGGGAGGCTGTGGGGAATTTTGAGCTTGTGAATGTTAAGTGAGAGACCGACCCTTCTGTATGTGGAGTTGAAGTGGTTGAGGGTGGTCTGGATGTTGCTTGGTCTAGGGTGGAAATGCTGGTGATTCACCGTGCCTCACAGTCTGTTGAAGTTGAAAAGCTTCCCAATGAGTCTAAGCTCAATCATGACCCCTTGTGGAAGTTGGCCACACAGGAACTTCGGAAATAGGAGCAGGATTAGGCCATTCAGCGATGAGAGATTGCTCAGTCAGGCAAATAGATCATGGCTGATCTTCTGACTGCGCACCATTTTCCTGTACTATCCTCATAATCTCTTGATGTCTTTAATACTTAGAAATCTACCGATCCCTCCATGACCAGGCTGAGGTAGGTAGTGAAGAGCTCTGGCACAGTTACACAGCCTTGCTCGGGACTGCTGCAGATATGGAACGATTCAATCTTCAAAGCGAAGGACGGTTGCTATGAAACCACCCTACAGAAATCAGAAAATATCAACAAATCTTGCTGGACATCCAAGTTTCTGGAGGATTTTGCAAAGGGATTCGCAGCTGATGTATTGAAAGGCCTTTGGCTGAATCACAGAATCACTGAATTGTTACTGTGCAGAAGGAGGCAATTCTGCCCATCATGTCTGCACCATCTCTCCAAATGAGCATCATGACTCAGTGCAAGCCCCCTGTCTTGTCCCCATCCCCATTGTTTCTATTCAATTAATCATCTAATGCCCTCTGAACCTCCAGCATTTCTACCACTCTGCTGTGGCCCATAGTGTCATGAAATTCAGACCAAAAACTGCATGTCAGCTATTACTATTGATAGGGAGACTCCACCATGCTTCCAGGCAGCGCATTCCAGACTCCAACGCATTCCAACAGCGCATTCCAGACCCCAGTGCATTCCAACAGCGCATTCTAGACCCCAGCGCATTCCAACAGTGCATTCCAGACCCCAGCGCATTCCAACAGCATATTCCAGACCCCAGCGTATTCCAACAGTGCATTCCAGACCCCAGTGCATTCCAACAGCGCATTCCAGACCCCAGCACATTCCAACAACGCATTCCAGACCCCAGCCACTTGCTGTATTAAAAAGAAACTTCTCATCACATTTGACTCACACAGAGAGTGGCTGGGGTCTGGAATGCGTTGTTGGAATGCACTGGGGTCTGGAATGCGCTGTTAGAATGCACTGGGGTCTGGAATGCGCTGTTGGAATGCGCTGGGGTCTGGAATGCGCTGTTGGAATGCGCTGGGGTCTGGAATGCGCAGTTGGAATGCACTGGGGTCTGGAATGTGCTGTTGGAGTGCACTGGGGTCTGGAATGCGCTGTTGGAATGCGCTGGGGTCTGGAATAGCACCGGTACCAACTGGAACTCCCGCCGCCCATGCTGAAAACAGCCGGAGAATGGTCGAGTCCCAGGTCCCGCACACGCACGGCTGATGACCTGCACCGATCAAGCCATGGTGCCTAACCTGCCAACCGTGACCACACAGCCCACCCCATGGCCACCCCCACCTGTTCCCCCCCTCCCCCCTCAGCCCGAGCAGAAGCCACCCCCGGCCAGCGGCACGGATCCCGGCCGAGTGAGGCGGTGCTGGACACAGTCCGCAGCTGGCACGCTGGAATCCCGCATGGCTGGGACCACATGTGGCCCGCGCTGTTGGGAACTTGGAACATCGGGGGCAGAAAACAGCACTGGAGGGACGGAGAATCCCGCTGTCGACGGGGGAGCGCCGTGCCGGAAAACAGCACTGGCACCACGGAGAATCCCGCTGCCGACGAGGGAGCGCCGTGCCGGAAAACAGCGCTGGAGGGACGGAGAATCCCACTCCTGATTTTTCTCCTAACCAATGAATTCCCAGGAAATATTGCTCTTGCTTTCTTCATCCTTCTCCCCTGTGCAGATTGGCCGCTCGTGTTTCCGCAAACTTGGCTTTGACCTGACTCCTCTGCGGAATGAGTTACCTCACAGGACGGCCCAACACGGACTGCTGAGTACCACATTTAAACCATCGGGAAGCACCTGGCATGAGATTACTGTGTGCCCGGAGTTTCACTTGATATTTAAACATAATAAAAAATATTATATTGGAACAGTGCAGACTGTCGATTAAGGAGGTAATTGAGGTTTTCGCCTTGGAAAGCTGCTTGTAAAGCTGATTTCTAAGGCATCGTGTCTGGCTGAATCTAGTAACCGTCATCACAGAATTATTATTTTAAACATGTAGATGAATTTAAATGTCACACAAGATTAATGCAAATATCAGAACATTTCCATAAACCTGCTATTTTATACTCTAATGAAATTATGAAGCTCTTGTAATAAACTCCGAATAAATGTTCGCATTGCCAAGTAAACACCTGGACAATCTGCAGTGGCAGCACAGATTAGAATAAACACAGCACAACACAACACAACACAAACTATAATAAAATACTCAATACACAGCACAACACACACCATAATAAAATACTCAATACACAGCACAACACACACCATAATAAAATACTCAATACACAGCACAACACAACACACACCACAATAAAATACTCAATACACAGCACAACACAACACATACCACAATAAAATACTCAATACACAGCACAACACAACACACACCACAATAAAATACTCAATACACAGCACAACACAACACACACCACAATAAAATACTCAATACACAGCACAACACAACACACACCATAATAAAATATTCAACACACAGCACAACACAACACACACCATAATAAAATACTCAACACACAGCACAACACAACACACACCACAATAAAATACTCAATGCACAGCACAACACAATACACACCGCAATAAAATACTCAATACACAGCACAACACAACACAAACCATAATAAAATACTCAATACACAGCACAGCACACACCATAATAAAATACTCAATACACAGCACAACACACACCATAATAAAATACTCAATACACAGCACAACACAACACACACCACAATAAAATACTCAATACACAGCACAACACAACACACACCACAATAAAATACTCAATACACAGCACAACACAACACACACCATAATAAAATATTCAACACACAGCACAACACAACACACACCATAATAAAATACTCAACACACAGCACAACACAACACACACCACAATAAAATACTCAATACACAGCACAACACAACACACACCACAATAAAATACTCAATACACAGCACAACACAACACACACCATAATAAAATATTTAACACACAGCACAACACAACACACACCATAATAAAATACTCAACACACAGCACAACACAACACACACCACAATAAAATACTCAATACACAGCACAACACAACACACACCACAATAAAATACTCAATACACAGCACAACACAACACACATCACAATAAAATGCTCAATACACAGCACAACACAACACACACCACAATAAAATACTCAATACACAGCACAACACAACACACAACACAATAAAATACTCAATACACAGCACAACTCAACACACATCATAATAAAATACTCAATACACAGCACAACACACAACATAATAAAATACTCAATACACAGCACAACACAATACACACCATAATAAAATACTCAATACACAGCACAACACAACACACTCCACAATAAAATACTCAACACACAGCACAACACAACACACACCACAATAAAATACTCAATACACAGCACAACACACACCATAATAAAATACTCAATACTCAGCACAACACACACCATAATAAAATACTCAATACACAGCACAACACAACACGCACCACAATAAAATACTCAATACACAGCACAACACAACACACAACACAATCAAATACTCAATACACAGCACAACTCAACACACATCATAATAAAATACTCAATACACAGCACAACACACAACATAATAAAATACTCAATACACAGCACAACACAATACATACCATAATAAAATACTCAATACACAGCACAACACAACACACTCCACAATAAAATACTCAACACACAGCACAACACAACACACACCACAATAAAATACTCAATACACAGCACAACACACACCATAATAAAATACTCAATACACAGCACAACTCAACACACATCATAATAAAATACTCAATACACAGCACAACACACACCATAATAAAATACTCAACACACAGCACAACACAACACACACCACAATAAAATACTCAGCACACAGCAGAACACAACACACACCACAATAAAATACTCAATACACAGCACAACACAACACACACCACAATAAAATACTCAATACACAGCACAACACAACACACACCACAATAAAATGCTCAATACACAGCACAACACAACACACACCACAATAAAATACTCAATACACAGCACAACACAACACACAACACAATAAAATACTCAATACACAGCACAACTCAACACACATCATCATAAAATACTCAGTACACAGCACAACACACACCATAATAAAATACTCAATACACAGCACAACACAATACACACCATAATAAAATACTCAATACATAGCACAACACACACCATAATAAAATACTCAACACACAGCACAACACAACACACACCACAATAAAATACTCAGCACACAGCAGAACACAACACACACCACAATAAAATACTCAATACACAGCACAACACAACACACACCACAATAAAATACTCAATACACAGCACAACACAACACACACCACAATAAAATGCTCAATACACAGCACAACACAACACACACCACAATAAAATACTCAATACACAGCACAACACAACACACAACACAATAAAATACTCAATACACAGCACAACTCAACACACATCATCATAAAATACTCAGTACACAGCACAACACACACCATAATAAAATACTCAATACACAGCACAACACACACCATAATAAAATACTCAATACATAGCACAACACACACCATAATAAAATACTCAATACACAGCACAACACAACACACACCATAATAGAATACTCAATACACAGCACAACACACACCATAATAAAATACTCAATACACAGCACAACACAAAACACACCACAATAAAATACTCAATACACAGCACAACACAACACACACCATAATAAAATACTCAATACACAGCACAACACACACCATAATAAAATACTCAATACACAGTACAACACACACCATAATAAAATACTCAATACACAGCACAACACATACCATAATAAAATACTCAACACACAGCACAACACAACACACACCACAATAGAATACTCAATACACAGCACAACACACACCATAATAAAATACTCAATACACAGCACAACACAACACACACCACAATAAAATACTCAATACACAGCACAACACAACACACACCATAATAAAATACTCAATACACATCATAACACAACACACACCATAATAAAATACTCAACACACAGCTCAACACGACATACACCACAATAAAATACTCAATACATAGCACAACACAAAACAACACACACCACAATAAAATACACAACACACAGCACAATACAACACACACCACAATAAAATACTCAATACACAGCACAACACAACACACACCATAATAAAATACTCAATACACAGCAAAACACAACACACACCATAATAAAATACTCAATACACGGCACAACACACACCACAATAAAATACACAACACACAGCTCAACACAACATACACCACAATAAAATACTCAATACACAGCACATCACAACACACACCATAATAAAATACTCAATACACAGCACAACACAACACACACCATAATAAAATACTCAACACACAGCACAACACAACACAAACCACAATAAAATACTCAATACATAGCACAACACAACACACACCATAATAAAATACTCAACACACAGCACAACACAACACACACCACAATAAAATACTCAATACACAGCACAACACAACACACACCACAATAAAATACTCAATACACAGCACAACACAACACACGCCATAATAAAATACTCAATACACAGCACAACAGACACCATAATAAAATACTCAATACACATTACAACACACGCCATAATAAAATACTCAATACACAGCACAACACAACACACACAATAATAAAATATTCAATACACAGCACAGCACACACCATAATAAAATACTCAATACACAGCACGACACAACACACACCATAATAAAATACTCAATACACAGCACAACACAAAACACAGCATAATAAAATACTCAACACACAGCTCAACACGACACACACCACAATAAAATACTCAATACATAGCACAACACAATACAACTCACACCACAATAAAATACACAACACACAGCAAAACACAACACACACCACAATAAAATACTCAATACACAGCACAACACAACACACACCATAATAAAATACTCAATACACAGCACAACACACACCATAATAAAATACTCAATACACGGGACAACACAACACACACCATAATAAAATACTCAACACACAGCACAACACAACACACACCACAATAAAATGCTCAGCACATAGCACAACACAACACATACCACAAACAAATACTCAATACACAGCACAGCACAACACACACCACAATAAAATACTCAATACACAGCACAACACAACACACACCACAATAAAAAATTCAATACACAGCACAACACAACACACACCACAATAAAATACTCAATACACAGCACAATACAACACACAGCACAATAAAATAATCAATACACAGCACAATACAACACACACCACAATAAAATACTCAACACACAGCACAACACAACACACACCACAATAAAATACTCAATACACAGCACAATACAATGCACACCACAATAAAATACTCAATACACCGCACAACACAACACACACCACAATAAAATACTCAATACACAGCACAACACAACACACGCCACAATAAAATACTCAATACACAGCACAACACACACCATAATAAAATACTTAATACACAGCATAACACAACACACACCATAATAAAATACTCAACACTCAGCTCAACACGACACACACCACAATAAAATACTCAATACTTAGCACAACACAATACAACACACGCCACAATAAAATACACAACACACAGCACAACACAAGACACACCACAATAAAATACTCAATACACAGCACAACACAACGCACACCACAATAAAATACTCAATACACAGCAAAACAAAACACACACCATAATAAAATACTCAATACACGGCACAACACACACCACAATAAAATACACAGCACACAGCTCAACACAACACACACCACAATAAAATACTCAATACACAGCACAACACAACACACACCATAATAAAATACTCAATACACAGCACAACACAACACACACCATAATAAATTACTCAACACACAGCACAACACAACACAAACCACAATAAAATACTCAATACATAGCACAACACAACACACACCATAATAAAACACTCAACACACAGCACAACACAACACACACCACAATAAAATACTCAATACATAGCACAACACCACACACGCCATAAAATAATACTCAATACATGGCACAACACAACACACAACACAATAAAATACTCAATACACAGCACAACACACACCACAATAAAATACTCCATACACAGCATAACACAACACACACCACAATAAAATACTCAATACACAGCACAACACAACACACACCACAATAAAATAATCAATACACAGCACAACACAACACACACCACACTAAAATACTCAACACACAGCACAATACAACACACACCACAATAAAATACTCAATACACAGCACAACACAACACACACCACAATAAAATACTCAATACACAGCACAACACAACTCACACCATAATAAAATACTCAATACAAAGCACAACAGACACCATTATAAAATACTCAATACACATTACAACACACGCCATAATAAAATACTCAATACACAGCACAACACAACACACACCATAATAAAATACTCAATACACAGCACAGCACACACCATAATAAAATAATCAATACACAGCACGACACAACACACACCATAATAAAATACTCAATACACAGCACAACACAACACACACCACAATAAAATACTCAATACACAGCACAACACAACACACACCATAATAAAATGCTCAATACACAGCACAACACAACACACACCATAATAAAATACTCAACACACAGCTCAACACGACACACACCACAATAAAATACTCAATACATAGCACAACACAATACAACTCACACCACAATAAAATACACAACACACAGCAAAACACAACACACACCACAATAAAATACTCAAAACACAGCACAATACAACGCACACCACAATAAAATACTCAATACACCGCACAACACAACACACACCACAATAAAATACTCAATACACAGCAAAACACAACACACACCACAATAAAATACTCAATACACAGCACAACACAACACACACCACAATAAAATACTCAATACACTGCACAACACAACACACACCACAATAAAATACTCAACACACAGCACAACACAACACACACCACAAGAAAATACTCAATACACAGCACAGCACAACACACACCATAATAAAATACTCAATACACAGCACAACACACACCATAATAAAATACTCAATACACAGCACAACACAACACACACCACAATAAAATACTCAATACACAGCACAACACAACACACACCATAATAAAATACTCAATACACAGCACAACACAACACACACCACAATAAAATACTCAATACACAGCATAACACAACACACACCACAATAAAATACTCAATACACAGCACAACACAACACACACCACAATAAAATACTCAACACACAGCACAACACAACACACACCACAAGAAAATACTCAATACACAGCACAACACAACACACACCACAATAAATTACTCAATACACAGCACAACACAACACACACCATAATAAAATAGTCAATACACAGCACAACACACACCTTAATAAAATACTCAATACACAACACAACACACACCATAATAAAATACTCAATACACAGCACAACACACACCATAATAAAATACTCAATACACAGCACAACACAACACACACCACAATAAAGTACTCAATACACAGCACAACACTACACATACCACAATAAAATACTCAATACACAGCACAACACAACATACACCACAATAAAATACTCAAAATACAGCACAACATAACACACACCATTATAAAATACTCAATACACAGCACAACACACACCATAATAAAATACTCAATACATGGCACAACACAACACACACCACAATAAAATACACAACACACAGGACAACACAATACATACCACAATAAAATACACAATACACAGCACAACACAACACACACCATAATAAAATACTCAATACACAGCACAACACAACACACACCAAAATAAAATACTCAATACACAGCACAACACAACACACACCATAATAAAATACTCAATACACAGCACAACACAACACACACCACAATAAAATACTCAATACACAGCATAACACAACACACACCGCAATAAAATACTCAATACACAGCACAACACAACACACACCACAATAAAATACTCAATACACAGCAGAACACAACACACACCACAATAAAATACTCAATACACAGCACAACACACACCACAATAAAATACTCAATACACAGCACAACACAACACACACCACAATAAAATACTCAATACACAGCACAACACACACCATAATAAAATACTTAGCACACAGCACAACACAACACACACCACAATAAAATACTCAATACACAGCACAACACAACACACACCATAATAAAATACTCAATACACAGCACAACACACACCATAATAAAATACTCAATACTCAGCACAACACAACACACACCATAATAAAATACTCAATACACAGCACAACACAACACACACCACAATAAAATACTCAATATACAGCACAACACAACACACACCACAATAAAATACTCAATACACAGCACAACACAACTTTCACCATAATAAAATACTCAATATACAGCACAACACAACACACACCACAATAAAATACTCAGCACACAGCACAACACAACACACACCATAATAAAATACTCAACACACAGCACAACACAACACACACCACAATAAAATACTCAATACACAGCACAACACACACCATAATAAAATACTCAATACACAGCACAACACACACCATAATAAAATACTCAATACACAGCACAACACAACACACACCATAATAAAATACTCAATACACAGCACAACACAACACACACCACAATAAAATACTCAATACACAGCACAACACAACACACACCACAATAAAATACTCAATACACAGCACAACACAACTTTCACCATAATAAAATACTCAGCACACAGCACAACACAACACACACCACAATAAAATACTCAATACACAGCACAACACAACACACACCATAATAAAATACTCAATACACAGCACAACACACACCATAATAAAATACTCAATACACAGCACAACACAACACACACCATAATAAATTACTCAATACACAGCACAACACAACACACACCACAATAAAATACTCAATACACAGCACAACACACACCATAATAAAATACTCAACACACAGCACAACACAACACACACCACAATAAAATACTCAATACACAGCACAACACAACACACACCATAATAAAATACTCAATACACAGCACAACACAACACACAACACAATAAAATACTCAATACACAGCATAACACAACACACACCACAATAAAATACTCAATACACAGCACAACACAACACACACCACAATAAAATACTCAATACACAGCACAACACAACACACACCACAATAAAATACTCAACACACAGCACAACACAACACACACCACAAGAAAATATTCAATACACAGGACAACACAACACACACCACAATAAAATACTCAATACACAGCACAACACAACACACACCATAATAAAATACTCAATACACAGCACAACACACACCATAATAAAATACTCAATACACAGCACAACACACACCATAATAAAATACTCAATACACAGCACAACACACACCATAATAAAATACTCAATACACAGCACAACACAACACACACCACAATAAAATACTCAATACACAGCACAACACAACACATACCACAATAAAATACTCAATACACAGCACAACACAACACACACCACAATAAAATACTCAAAATACAGCACAACACAACACACACCATTATAAAATACTCAATACACAGCACAACACACACCATAATAAAATACTCAATACACAGCACAATACAACACACACCATAATAAAATACTCAATACACCGCAAAATACAACACACACTATAAAAAATGCTCAATACACCGCACAACACAACACACACCATAATAAAATACTCAATACACAGCACAACACAACACACACCACAATAAAATTCTCAATACACAGCACAACACAACACACACCACAATAAAATACACAACACACAGCACAACACAACACACACCACAATAAAATACTCAATACACAGCACAACACAACACACACCACAATAAAATACTCAATACACAGCACAACACAACACACACCATAATAAAATACTCAGTGCATAGCACACGACACTCATAGTCAAAATACTCAATATACCAGAAGCCTTATTAATAGACTCAGTACACTGTTCTCTTTAGACAGTCTTTCCATAGAAACATAGAATCTCTACATTGCAGAAGGAGACTATTCGACCCATTGTGTCTGCACCAACCCTCCAAGAGAGCACTTCACCCGGGTCCACACCACCCTATCCCTGTAACCCCATAAACTAACCTATACATCCCTTAGGACACTAAGGGGCAATTTAGCATGGCTTTTCCACCTAACCTGAACATCTTTTGACTGTGGAAGGAAACCGGAGCACACAAAGGAATCTCACACAGACACAGGGAGAACGTGCAAACTCCACACAGTCACCCAAGGCTGGAATTGGACCCAGGTCCTTGGCGCTGTGAGGCAGCAGTGCAAACTCCTGTGACACGTGCTGCCCTTGTTTTGAAGATGAGGATGATTTGTTCCCACCCTAGTTGATGCTTTCTGAGATGGCCAATGCACAATCTGCAGACTTTGAGATGCTTTACGTGTTGGCTATATAGATTCTTTATACACTACCTCTGATACCTTGATTTGAGCTCCTCACAGGCCCAGCTAAGTCTATCGAATTGTTTGGTGCCTACCTGAACAAGCCTAATTTTGTTGTTCATATGCCAGGATTTCCCATGAGTTATTGTGGATGTCTGACCGCTTCAGGGCTGAAGACCCTGCTTCCACCACCTTTTGAGGAAAGATTTATGGCTCTCTGAGAACAGAATTCTCCTCATCTCTGTCTTAAATGAACGACCCTTTATTTTTAAACAGTGACCTCTCTAGTTCCAGGTTCTGCCACAAGAGGACACATCTCCACATCTACCCTGTTGAGACCTCCTCAGGATCATAAAGGTTTCAATTCTCTTCAATGCAGAGAACAACCCTTCCTTTTAAAAATACTTTCCTCTTCAAAAGAACTATAGCTATTTATAATGTGTGTTCATGTTTAGTTACCATTACATGTGTACGTAGAACTGATGAATATCGAAAGTGAAAATGCAATCTGCAGGGATGCCCAGATCTTGCGACGACAACCTTTGTGGAGCGCTCTTTAATTGCTCACAGTTATCTGTCAGATTGTCATTCGTGAGTGTTGTGGATCTTGCCCTCAATGCACTAGGATTGGGCAGTGGTTGAAGGAGTTGGAATGGATCTGATTTGTCCATGGTTAATGCACACCGTTGCGCCTTTCTGTGTAATAACTTCATTAGGGGGGAGGGGGAGCAGCCCCAAGTCACGGTCCACATTGGCACTAACGACATAGGTAGGAAAGGGGACAAGGATGTCAGGCAAGCTTTCAGGGAGCTAGGATGGAAGCTCAGAACTAGAACAAACAGAGTTGTTATCTCTGGGTTGTTGCCCGTGCCACGTGATAGTGAGATGAGGAATAGGGAGAGAGAGCAATTAAACACGTGGCTACAGGGATGGTGCAGGCGGGAGGGATTCAGATTTCTGGATAACTGGGGCTCTTTCTGGGGAAGGTGGGACCTCTACAGACAGGATGGTCTACATCTTATCCTGAGGGGCACAAATATCCTGGGGGGGAGATTTGTTAGTGCTCTTTGGGGGGGTTTAAACTAATGCAGCAGGGGCATGGGAACCTGGATTGTAGTTTTAGGGTAAGGGAGAATGAGAGTATAGAGGTCAGGAGCACAGATTTGACGTCGCAGGAGGGGGCCAGTGTTCAGGTAGGTGGTTTGAAGTGTGTCTACTTCAATGCCAGGAGTACATGAAATAAGGGACCCTGTGTGAGAACCTCTCTGGCTACATCGAGGGCATCTTGAAACCCATCGTACAAGGTACACCCAGCTTCTGTCGCGACACGACGGACTTCCTACAGAACTCAGCACCCATGGACCAGTTGAACCAGGGACATTCCTCGCCACAATGGACGTCTCGGCACTCTACACCAGCATCCCCCATGACGACGGCATTGCTGCAACAGCCTCAGTACTCAACACCGACAACTGCCAATCTCCAGACGCAATTCTGCAACTCATCCGCTTCATTCTGGATCACAACGTCTTCACCTTCGACAACAAGTTCTTCATCCAGACGCACGAAACAGCCATGGGGACCAAATTCGCACCCCAATACGCCAACATCTTCATGCACAAGTTTGAACAGGACCTACTCACCGCACAGGACCTTCAACCGATGTTATACACCAGATACATCGATGACATTTTTTTCCTTTGGACCCACGGCGAAGAATCACTGAAACGACTACACGATGACATTAATAAGTTCCATCCAACCATCAGACTCACCATGGACTACTCTCCAAAATCAGTTGCATTCTTGGACACACTCGTCTCCATCAAGGACGGTCACCTCAGCACTTCGCTTTACCGCAAACCCACGGATAACCTCACGATGCTCCACTTCTCCAGCTTCCACCCTAAACACATTAAAGAAGCCATCCCCTATGGACAAGCGCTCCGTATACACAGGATCTGCTCAGACGAGGAGGAGCGTAACAGACATCTACAGACGTTGAAAGATGCCCTCGTACGAACGGGATATGGCACTCGACTCATCGATCGACAGTTCCAACGCGCCACAGCGAAAAACCGGACCGACCTCCTCAGAAGACAAACATGGGACACAACCGACAGAATACCCTTCGTCGTCCAGTACTTCCCCGGAGCGGAGAAACTACGACAGCTTCTTCGCAGCCTTCAACACGTCATGATGACGATGAACATCTTGCCAAGGTCATCCCCACACCCCCACTACTTGCCTTCAAACAACCGCGCAACCTCAAACGAACCATTGTTTGCAGCAAACTACCCAGTCTTCAGAGCAGTGACTACGACACCACACAACCCTGTCATGGCAATCTCTGCAAGACGTGCCAGATCATCGACATGGATACCACTATTACACGCGAGAACACCACCCACCAGGTATGCGGTACATACTCGTGCGACTCGGCCAACGTTGTCTACCTCATACGCTGCAGGAAAGGATGTCCCGAAGCGTGATACATTGGCGAGACCATGCAGACGCTGCGACAACGAATGAATGGACATCGCGCAACAATCACCAGGTAGGAATGTTCCCTTCCAGTCGGGGAACACTTCAGCAGTCAAGGGCATTCAGCCTCTGATCTCCGGGTAAGCGTTCTCCAAGGCGGCCTTCAGGACCCGCGACAACGCAGAATCGCCGAGCAGAAACTTATAGCCAAGTTCCGCACACATGAGTGCGGCCTCAACCGGGACCTGGGATTCATGTCGCATTACATTCATCCCCCACCATCTGGCCTGCGAAATCCTACCAACTGTCCTGGCTTGGTACAATTCACACCTCTTTAACCCGGTGTTACCCCATCTCTGGATCTGTAAAGATTTAATCACCTGCTAATGCTCGCATTCCAAGCATTGTTTGGCATCTTTGAATTTGTCTATATATGTGTTTCTGGAACAGACCTCTTCATTCACCTGAGGAAGGAGCAGCGCTCCGAAAGCTAGTGACATCGAAACAAACCTGTTGGACTTTAACCTGGTGTTGTAAGACTTCGTACTGTGTATTAATTTAGACATTAACTCAGCATTGTGTCTTCAAAGCCTTCCATCGTAGTCACAGTATTACTTTTCGAACACTCTCTGATGTTGTGAACTGATGTTTTGGTCATCTTATGACTTGTGGCATGATGCAAGGATGTTCACCATGGTGTACCGATACTTAATCTTGCTGCCACCTACCTCCCCCCTGCTGAATGCCATGTCATGTTATTACAATGATATAATACCTTAGGTTTATCGGACTATACAAAACCTATGGGATCAATTGCTCATAAAGAATTTTGTAAATGTGCTGTAGGTTCATTTATTAAGACAAGGCACATGAGAATAATTACACATAGGTAGAACTCTTGAGCGCATCAGAGCTCTGTGTGTGCATTGCTCAAAGCAAAAGAGAAAGTAAGTTTGCTGATCCTTTAAAACCAAGATTGCAACAGGGTCAAGTACAATTTCTCCTGCAACCACACATCAAATGCACCTTCTCCAAACTGACTGCTTAGGAGCTGAGTGGCACCGAATCACTCCAATCAGACAAAGACAAAATCATTTCCGGGTATTCTACAGATTGGCCGAAAGAATCCTCCTCCAGAATCAATGACTTTATTGCAGTGGCAAGGCCTGAGGGTTTTTCTGGGGCATCAATGAGATGTATGCTGAATCTTTGATGCTGGAAATTCCATAATTACCTTTTAAGTGTTTAAAATGTTTAATATCAGAGAGATATCTGAGGCATTCCCATTTTTCCCAATAGTTTAGTGTGCGGAGCAGTGGGGGTGGGGGTTGGGGGGGGGGGGGGGGGGTTAAATTTGTAAGGCTGGGGGGGTGGTGGGGGGGTGGGGGGGGTTGACTAATGGGCCTAGTTTTAGAAGTACCAGTGAGGGGAAAAGAGAAAAGATGGGGAATAGGGAAAAGGAAGTGAGGGAAGGCTCGAGTATTGACAGTGAACAAAGAAATGATCGCCTCCCAAAGGGCAAGAAAGAGTTGAGGGCTGGGTTAAATTGTACGTAAATGTATGGGATATAGTGAACAAAATTGAGGAACTGGAAGGAGAAATTGCTCAAGGGGCATATGACATAGTAGCATTGACAGAAACATGGCTCAAGACAGAATAGGATGGATACTTAACATCCCGAGAGAGAAAGTTTATAAGAGAAACAGTGGGAGTAAAAAGGGAGGAGGTGGAGCAGTCTTGGTCAAAGATAGTATCAGAGCTCTTGACCGAGATGCAGTTCCTAAATTAGAATCTATATGGTTGGAGGTGAGAAACAGGAACATTCTTGATTAATAAGGTGATCAGGGGTTATGGGGAGAAGGCAGGAGAATGGGGTTGAGAAAAATATCAGCCATGTTTCAATGGCGGAGCAGACTCAATGGGCCGAGTGGCCTAATTCTGAGCCTATGCCTTATGGTCCCATGGTCTTATGGTGACCTTGTTTGGTATTTACTGTAGACCTCCAAACAGTGGGGAGGAAATGGAAGAGAGCATTTGTTGGCAGATTTGGAAAACCTGCAGGGCAGGTTGTGATAGTTTGGGATCTCAATTACGCTAAGGTAGACTGGGAAAAGCATAGGGTGTGGGGCACGGGAGGGGAGGAATTCCTGCAGTGTGAGCAGGAGTACTTTCTGGAACAGTACATTTCCAGTCCTACCAGAGGGCAAGCTGTGCTGGATCTAGTCATAGGAAATGAGGCAAGGCAGGTGGGAAATCTCAGAGTAGGGGAGCCATTGGGAAGTAGTGATCACAATGTAATACGATTCAATATTAAGTCGGAAAAGGATAAAAATCAGTCACGGAATAAGATCTCAGTCTGGAAAAGGGCAAATTTTAAGGGTCTAAAAGTTGAACTGGAGCAGGTTAATTGGAAACACATTTTGGTGGATATAGCAGTGGATGAAAAATGGGAGACTTTCAAAGTTAAGATGAATAGGGTGCAAACTAGGTACTTACCCATGATAAATAAATATGGGGTATCCAAAGTTAGAGTACCCTGGATGACTAAGGATATTGATGATAAAATAAGGAAGAAAAAAGAAGCATATGATGCATGCCGGAATAATAATAGCAATATAAATCAGGAAGAGTATCTCAGATGCAGGAGAGAAGCTAAGGCTGGAATAAGGAAGGCTAGGATGAAGCAGAGGAAAGGATGGCCGGCTGTGCTAAAATAAATGGCAAAATGTTCTTCAAACATATTAATGGTAAAAGATTAGTGAAGGATACAGTGGGGCCAATAAGGGACAAGCAGGGTAAACTGCTCACTGAAGTGGAGGGTATGGCAGTGGTCTAAATGAATATTTTACTTCTGTCTTTATCAAATTCGAGATGGTGACAATGGTCCAGTTGAAAACATGGGTGTTGAGCAACTGTGCAGTGTGGTGATAGATAAAGAAAAGGTGCTAAAAAGGCTGGCAGCACTCCAAGTGGAGAAGTCGCCAGGCCCAGATGCGATGCATCCTAGATTGCTGAGAGAGGTAAGGGAGCATATTGCGGAGGCATTGGCAGAAGTTTTCCAGACCCCTCTGAACACAGGATTGGTCCCGGGGGACTGGAGGATTGCAAATGTGACACCGTTGTTTAAGAAAGGGGCAAAAGAGAACCCAGGAAACTACAGGCCTGTCAGCTTGACATCAATAGTGGGAAAACTGATGGAGGCCATAATGCGGACGAGATAAATATACACTTAGAGAAAAATAAGTTCATACTCGACAGTCAACATAGGTTTGTCAAGGGCAGGTCATGTCTGACAAATTGAATGAGTTCTTCGTCGAGGTGACACAGGCAGTGGATGAGGGTAGTGCCATGGGTGTTGTATATTTGGACTTTCAGAAAGCATTTGATACAGTGTCACATGACAGGTTGGTTAGCAAATTAAAGATTTTTGGGATTGATGGGTTCTTGGCAGCATGGATTAGAAGTTGGCTGAGAGATAGGAAACTGAGGGTAGGTATAGACGGGCATTTCTCAGACTGGAGGCGAGTTGAAAGTGGTGTCCCCCAGGGCTCAGTGTTAGGACCCTTGCTTTTTCTGATTTATGTAAACGATTTAGAAGAAGTGGGTGTTGAGGGCAAAATCTCTAAATTTGCAGATGACACTAAGCGAGGGAGAATAGTGAATTGTGAGGATGACGCTGAGCGACTTCAGAGGGACATTGACAAGTTGGCCAAATGGGCAGACACCTGGCAGATGAATTTCAATGTAGCAAAATGTGAGGAAATGCATTTTGGGAGAAGAAACACGGGGAGACAATACAGGCTCAATGGTACAACATTGAGGGGAGTACAGGAGCAGAGGGACCTCGGGGTTCAAGTGCATCATTCGCTGAAGGTGACCAGGCAAGTTGAAACAGTTGTTAAGAAGTCTTATAGCATCCTTGGGTTTATAAATAGAGGCACAAAGTATAAAAGCAAGGAAGTGGTGCTACACCTCCACAAATCATTGGTCAGACCACAGTTGGAGTATTGTGTTCAGTTCTGGGCACCTTATTTAAGGAAGGATGTTAAAGCCCTGGAGAGAGTGCAGAGGAGATTTACTAGAATGATACCAGGAATGGGGAATTTTAGATTCAAGGAAAGATTGGAGATATTTAGTTTGTTCTCCTTGGAGCAGAGAAGATTAAGAGGCGACTTTATTGAGGCGTTCAAAATTCTGAACACTTTTGACAGGGTAAAGAAGGATATTCTGTTTCCACTGGTTGGTATGTCAGTGACCGGGGGTCACAATTTCAAGATGGTCAGCAAGAGAGCTGGGAGTGAGATGAGGAGAAAGTTCTTTACTCAGAGAGTTATTAGGGTTAGGAATGTGCTGCCAGGGAGAGTGGTGGAGGTGGATTCAAAATAACCCAGAGTTGTTTGAAGAGAACGACCCAAACATATTAATAGTACTTCCATAGAAATCAAGCCGAATAATATCCAGTGTTTATGTCACACCCATATAGTATCAATCTTAAAATTGATAAGATATTGCACTGAGTGTAAGATTAGCGAACCTGGGGCGAAATTCTCCGGAAACGGCGCGATGTCCGCCGACTGGCGCCCAAAACGGCCCAAATCAGTCGGGCATCGCGCCGCCCCAAAGGTGCGGAATGCTCCGCATCTTTGGGGGCCGAGCCCCAACCTTAAGGGGCTAGGTCGGCGCCGGACGAATTTCCGCCCCGCCAGCTGGCGGAAAAGGCCTTTGGTGCCCCTCCAGCTGGCGCGGAAATGACATCTCCGGGCGGCGCATGCGCGGGAGCGTCAGCAGCCGCTGACGGCATTCCCGCGCATGCACAGTGGAGGTAGTCTCTTCATGGCGGAGGCGGAAGGGAAAGAGTGCCCCCACGGCACACGCCCGGCCGCGGATTGGTGGGCCCCGATCGCGGGCCAGGCCACCGTGGGGGCACCCCCCGGGCCCAGATCGCCCCGCGCCCCCCTCAGGACCCCCGGAGCCCGCCCGTGCCGCCTTGTCCCGCCGGTAAGGTAGGTGGTTTAATTTATGCCGGCGGGACAGGCATTTTAGCGGCGGGACTTCGGCCCATCCGGGCCGGAGAATCGCGCGGGGGGGGCCCGCCAACCGGCGCGGCGCAATTCCCGCCCCCGCCGAATCTCCGGTGCCGGAGACTTCGGCAACCGGCGGGGGCGGGATTCACGCCAGCCCCCCGGCGATTCTTCGACCCGGCGGGGGGTCGGAGAATCTCGCCCCTGATGTGTAATTTGTATATTTTGAGGTGTAATATTATTTGACGTTTATACATTAATATTCATGGAGCCCCCATGCAGTGAACCAGCCGCAGTATAGTTAATTGATGTTTTTCCATGCTCGTTATGATCAAAACACTTAAAACCAAGATCCAGCTTTGTGAGGGGTGGGTGGGGATAGGCTCTCAAATCTTACAGTACATTTAATTGTGCTTGAAAGAATATGCATCCAGAATTGCAATGCTTGTCCCAAAGTTAATAGATTAAGTTTAATAAAGTGGAGCAACAGGCCACACGCTGGAAGATTTGAGCCATTATTGCTTTGCTCACATTATTTAATACGAATCACTCTGACCCGCCATGTGGTCAATCAAATCAGGCACATTCACAGATGTGGCTCCATCTGAGAGTCCAACCTCAGATTGTGTCGATGCTTCGAAATTTATGGCAAGGATTTACATTTTGTTTTCAATATAGTTCCTTCTGTGAGGGCACCAAAATGTTACTTGTCAGGGTTTGAGGTCAGAATCGCTGCTACCCCCCCCACCCCCCCCCCCCCCACCCCCCACCACCACCACCCCCACCCCCACTCCCTTTTCACCAGCTGGATTACAACGGCCAAACCTTCAGGAGAGTTAATCCACAAATAAGCCCCAAGCCAATTAAACAGTTAGAAATCTTGGGATCTCTTTATATATCAACGATCTAGATGATGGGACTGAGGGCATTCTGGCTAAGTTTGCCGATGATACAAAGATAGGTGGAGGGGCAGGTAGTATGGAGGAGGCTGCAGAAAGATTTAGACAGTTTCGGAGAGTGGTCCAAGAAATGGCTGATGAAATTTAACGTGGGCAAGTGCGAGGTCTTGCACTTTGGAAAAAAGAATAGAGGCATGGACTATTTTCTAAACGGTGACAAAATTCATAATGCTGAAGTGCAAAGGGACTTGGGAGTCCTAGTCCAGGATTCTCTAAAGGTAAACTTGCAGGTTGAGTCCGTAATTAAGAAAGCAAATGCAATGTTGTCATTCATCTCAAGAGGCTTGGAATTTAAAAGCAGGGATGTACTTCTGAAGCTTTATAAAGCATTAGTTAGACCCCATTTAGAATACTGTGAGCAATTTTGGGCCCCACACCTCAGGAAGGACATACTGGCACTGGAGCGGGTCCAGCGGAGATTCACACGGATGATCCCAGGAATGGTAGGCCTAACATACAATGAACGTCTGAGGATCCTGGGATTATATTCATTGGAGTTTAGGAGGTTGAGGGGAGATCTAATAGAAACTTACAAGATAATGAATGGCTTAGATAGGGTGGACGTAGGGAAGTTGTTCCCATTAGCAGGGGAGACTAGGACCTGGGGGCACAGCCTTAGAATAAAAGGGAGTCACTTTAGAACAGAGATGAGGAAACATTTCTTCAGCCAGAGAGTGGTGGGTCTGTGGAATTCATTGCCACAGAGGGCGGTGGAGGCCGGGACGTTGAGTGTCTTTAAGACAGAAGTTGATAAATTCTTGATTTCTCGAGGAATGAAGGGCTATGGAGAGAGAGTGGGTAAATGGAGTTGAAATCAGCCATGATTGAATGGTGGAGTGGACTCGATGGGCCGAATGGCCTTACTTCCGCTCCTATGTCTTATGGTCTTATGGATTTCACCTGATCCCATAATCTTTGGTGGGGCCAGCAGAAGAGGGGCAGAGTGGCTTTCACCTCGGTGCTTCGGCAGTGATGCACTGAAGTGTCAACATTCAATGAGGGCAATTGGAACTGTTGATTCTGTTAACCAGGTCAATAGGCAATTAAAATCGCCCAGGATACATCGCCTCCCTTGAGCCACTGGGAGCTGGTTGTTTGTGATTTTTTTTCAGTTCAACCGAGAAGGAAAAGGGTTATGAGCCCAAAGCCCTTTCAAAAAAATAAAAAGCAACGAGGGTGGAAATATTCAGTGTGTTGGCAGCTTCTGTGGACAGAAACGGAGATAGCAGGCGGAACCTTCTCCAAATCTGGCTGTGTCATTTTTGGTGTGAAACCGGAGTGAATCCCGGCAGCACTATCGGCATGACCCAGACCGGAATTGTTAGACATTTGGGGGGATTTCTTTTCCAACAGGAATAATGCCGCGCCCATGGCGCAATGTGTCGGAATCGGCCACCCCAGGGGGTTCATCTGAGTAGTTCAGTCAAGAGGTTGCTGCATTTAAACAGCTGCACAACACCTGCTCACAGACCAGCAAGAAAACCAACTTCAAGGTTCACAGAGAGTGACTGTCTTTGGCATCAAGGTGCCCTCGCAAAACTGGAGTAGATTGGAATCATGGGAGAAACCCTGTTTGGAATCATACCTGCCACAAAGGCTGCAGTGATTGAAGGCCAATCATCTCAGCTCCAGGACATTACTGCATGGGTTCCTCAAGTTGGTGTCCGAGGCTCAACCATTTGCAGCTGCTCCATCAATTACCTTCTTTCCATCATAAGGCCAGAGTGGGGGATGTCCGCTGCTGTTTAGTTATCATACATGACTCCTCATAGCCCTGACACGGATGTTGGATGCTGTAGAGAAGAGAAGGGCAATCATTTACCTGCTGGCGGGCAGGAGACCCTGAGAGTGTCCAGTCCATCTGACTGACCCCTTCCAGAGGCTGAGGCAGAATTGGGTGGCACCAAAACACCTGCGCCAACCGCAAGTAGGCCGATGCCCTCCAGGCCCCAGCCCTCCAGAAGCCCCTGCCAAGGTCATTTCAGGCAGCAGGGCTTGACATTCAGCAGACCACCTCACACTCTGATGTAGACCTTGGGGAGACACATAGACTGGACGGTGCAATGAGGAAGGTTAAGAAATTGTCGTTGCACAGCGTGGGCACGGAGGGATGTACAGCACTGGTGTTAGTATACATTTGACCTCACTTCTGTTAACCATGTTTAGCTGCCTAATCTCCACTGATTGGTGACAGCAATGGCACATGTAACGTCAGAATGCATTTGCACTGACAGCATCACCTCCACCACCTCTATGTGATGATGTAATCTCAGTGCAAGTGCTTCCCTCGCATTGACAGGACTCAGTAATGATACAGAGAATCCCCGAACTGGATTTTTATCTTAAAAATATTCAAAGCCCTGTTTCCACAGCCTCTTGAGGAAGGGTGTTCCAAAGACCCACTAACCCCCCTCAGAACAATTTCTCCTAATCTCTGTCTTCAATGGGCAACCCCTCATCTTTAAACAGTGAATGTTTTTTTAAAACTTTTTTTACGCAACCTATTGTCCCTGTAGGTTCCACACTGTTTATAACGGGACAATGGAACTCAAGGTTCCATGGCTTAGCAGAGAGACTTGAGGGGCAATAAGGAGCCATGAGGGTTGGATGGAGGGACCTAGTTTGGCATAGGGAACATGAGGAGGACATTTTGAACTCACATTTTCAAAAGCCCCCTCATGCAGATGTGCCACGAAGCACAACTGTACAAACGTGGCCCAGCTTCCTGAAATATGCAATGGAATAGGACAGGCCTTTCACCACATTGGAACCGGCCTGGTCAGCAAAGCAGGCTGTGGGCTCGCAACTCATCCAGCCAGAACTCTTCAAAGGGTCTCCTGAAAATCACATGGCTGGGGAATGGGCTACGGAATTCTGGAATCAAGGCCCGCCCGCTATTTTCAAAGGGCTCCCAAGTCATCCCAACTCGGCGCAAACCAGGCCATTGAGCTTTCCGCGACTTTAACCCAGTGGCAAAGAGGTTATGAAGCACATAAGGAATCTATTGTTTTCCCTGTGTTCCCATTTCCTCTCCCTCTTGACTGAAGCCCTTTGAGGTAACGCCAGCAGCCATTCAGGGCCACAGACCAGGGGTTGGTTCATACTTTCCAGACTTTCTACCAAATACTCACCCAGAATCGGTGGAGCGAATTTGGCCGATGGGTTTCAATGAGGTTTGAGAGGCAAGATGCCCCGTGGAGACGGGTGATTTCTTAACTCAGTCATCGATAGCTGGACGACAGTTAAAACTGTGGACTTTGTCTCCTGAGATCAATGAGAGTCAGAAGTAAGAATGCCAGTCACTGGGGGCCAAATAAACCACTTCAATGAATAAATGAATACCTGATTGGACAGATTACATTCTCACAGGGGCTGTCTGTACTGTTGTGCATTTCCATCAGTTTCTGTTTCCATTTTAGTTTTGCAGCAACCACAGAAATTTGCTTTAGGACAAAGATTTAAACTTGCTGAAACAGCTGAGGTTGAATGATCTGTTTCAATTTGTCAAAGTATATCATGTGATCCAATGCTTTAAATTTTGGTTCAGCAATATGGGAAAATATGTTATAAAAAACACATTGAGGTTAACTTCAGCCCAATGCCCTCCCCATGTGGAATCTTGCTCACATTGAGCATGTGGATTATGAGCTGGGTGTGAAATGTTCCAGCCCTATTTCCAAAGTTGCAGTTTGAATTGAAAGATGTTAACTGCTGGAGGCACTGCCTTGTGGGGCTAGATCTGCTTGTCCTGGAGACTGCACGTGGACGTGGAGTGTCCCCCCAGAGTAATCATTGAATGCCTCACACATACAGTGTATCGATCGATGGTACGAGAAATAATGACAAGTGTATTCATCTTGTTAAGAAACGGTTTCCTGTCAGGCATTCTGCTGCTGTGCAAGAACAGTATAATTGGAAGAAAATGAAGCTAAACCTTGGAAGGGAGGATTGATTTAAACAGACACCGGAAGAGATGTAGCATATTGAAGAATAAAGGAATAAAGGGTTATGGTGTTCGGGCGGGAAAGCGGAGTTGAGTCCTCAAAAGATCAGCCATGGTCTCATTGAATGGCGGAGCAGGCTCGAGGGGCCAGATGACTTTCTCCGGCTCCTAGTTCTTTTGTTCTTATTAGAACATTATAAAATCACATAAGTCCAAGAGGGAAATGAAAACATTTATGCAACAGCTCTTAAAATGGTGGAGCGAATAAATAACATGCAAAATTGATAAAGTAATAAATTGGAAACTATTAGAGAGGATTTAACACAGGGACTGTGACATTACTCCTGAGCTGCAATAATTAATTTATTTGTGAGTTTGACAAAGAGTTTGTGCTTGAATCAGCCTGTCAATAACTTCTGTCCTTCACCCTGATGCACTTCCAGGGTCAGGAGTTTCTTTAGGAGGCTCCGTCATTTTAATAATCAAGGTGGGTGCCAAGTAGCCAGGGCCAGCTGGGGGAGTGGGGAGGGTGAGGGTGATAGTTGGCCTCAAAATGCTGCTAAAACTGTTGCTCTATCGACCCACAGATATCATCCAAAGTTGTCCATAATCTATCATTTCAGATGATCAAAAAATCTCCTCTATCCTTTAAAATATCTTTGGGAATCCAATGATGCCTCAGCTTAGAGTTTAAGATTAATTCATCTGCATGTGTAAAATGTCTCCAAACAATCAAATTCCTGAACCAGCAAGTGTATCATGTTGTCCATCCATCCGATAACAATCTCTGTCTATGGTGTTGCTGAGCTCCATATTGAATATCCCAGAGACTTCCCATTGATGCAATCATATTTCAAATCAATTCAGCCCTGACTCGCTGGGAACTATACTATAGAGATTGAGTAAATGCTTTTACCATAGAGTATTAAAGAATAGTCCTGGTAACCACAGTAACAGCCTCTTAATAGGTTCCAACTCAATGAAATGTCATTAAAAACGGAAAGTTCTGGAAAAGCACAACAGGTCTGGCCGCATCTGTGTAGAGAGGAACAGAGTTAATGTTTCCAGTCCCAGTCACTCTTCTTCTGAACACAATGGAACCTAATGGTAGATTTTGGAGAATGTTGACCAAAATTCATTCCTCATGTATTTTGCACCATTTATTTGAGAAAGACGGTTATATCTGGTGAGGAGAGAGTGTCTGCCCCTGGACATTAAGGCAGCATTTGACCGAGTGTGGCATCAAGGAGCCCTAACAAACCTGCAGTCAACGGGAATCAGGGGAAAATTCTCCATTGACTGCAGTCGTACCTAGCACAACAAAACTGGTCGTGCTTGTTAAAAGTCAATCATCTCAGTCCCAGGAGATCATTGCTGGAGGTCCTCAGGATAGTGTCCTGGGACCAACCGTCTTCAGCTATTTCAACAAAGACCTCTGTCAAAAGGTCAGAAGTGGGCACTGCTCAGGTTTGGTTCCATTCACCACTCCTCAGAGGACGAAGCAGTCTGTGTCCACATGCATTAAGACCTGGGCAAAGGTTTAGGTTGATAATTAGCAAGTACATTCATGACACAGAGATGACAGTTAATGTCTGTCTCCAACATCTAACCACTTCTCCTTGATATTTAGCCGAGTGTCATTGCTGAATCCCCAGCATTCTGGGATTGACCATTGTTTAGAAACTGAATTGAATCCTCCATATAAATGCCGTGACTACAAAAGCAAGTCAATGACTGAGAATTCTGCAGCAAGTGGCTCACCTCCTGCCTCCCCAAAACCTGACCATCTTGTACAAAGCACAAGTCGGGAGTGTCCTTGAATACTCCCCACTTACTGGATGAGTGCAGCTGCAAAAACACTCAAGAAGCTCGACACCATCCAGGACAAAGCAGCCCCGCTTGATTGGCACCTCACCTACCACCTCAAACATTCACTCCCTCCATTGCTGATGCACAGTGGCAGCCGTGTGTACCACTGCAGCAACTTGCCAAACCTCCTTCACAGCACGCTTTATTTCCTTGACCTTCAACACCGAGATGAACAAGGGTAGAAGGCACATGGGAAGAGCTCTGCCTGCAAGTTCCCCCCAATCCACACGCCATTCTGATGTGGAAATATATCCCTGTTCCTTCACAGTCACTCGGTTACAATCCTGAAACTCCCTTTCAACATCACTGTGGATATACCTACACCACATGGTCTGCAGTGTTCTAGAAGATGGCTCATCACCACCTTGTCAAGGGCAATTAGCGTTGGGCAATAAAGCAGTGATGGTCACATCCGTGATGAATAAGAAAGTGCAATTACTTTCCTGAGAGGTGTTTCTACTCTTTGTTTGCTATGTAACAATGACAACACGACACGAGGGTAAAATACAGCAACACTAACTGGTCATAGGACTGGGATTCACATTCATAATTTCATTGCAGGTGAAGCGGTGGCAGAGTGCTATTGTCACTGGGCTAGTGAACCAGAGACCCAGAGTACTGCTCTGGGGACCCAGGTTCGAATCCCCCCACTGCGGATGGTGAAATTTGAATTCAATAAAAATCTGGAATTAAAAGTCGAAGTCTAACGTTTGTTGATTTTTGGAAAAATCCATCTGGTTCACTAATGTCCTTGAGGGAAGGAAATCTGCCTTCCTACCCAGCCTGGCCTGCGTGTGGCTCCAGACCCACAGCAATAGGGTTGACTCTTAACTGCCCCCAAAAGAGCAATTAATGATGGGCAATAAATGCTGGCCCAGCCGGGCCCCCCCCCCCCGTCCCATGAATGAATATTAAAAAAGGTACAGAAGGGAAACGCGTGGAGGGAAACCCTGTTTGCAAATTGGGACAGTGGTGTGGGAGGATCATTCATTATCACTCTGGTTAGGACATTTTTTTCATTGAATGTGGAGAATCTTTACTTTTTGCGTTCTTGTAGCACACGGAACAATGACCGACTAAGGTATTGGCTGGGATTTGCTGAGCTGATTGGCCGAGTTAGCAGCTCCTCCCGCTGACGTAGCCACTGGGAGCCGGGGACTGATGGCACTGCCCCACCTGAGGTACAAGATCACAGAGGGACCCCAGGTCACAATTGACTGAAGGTGGGATGGGGGTCACAGGGTGAGAGTTGCAAGGAGGGAGAGAGGGGAGTCAGAGGCAAGGGCAGGGTTTTGTTTTCACTCCCCCCTCCCCCCACCTACTCAATATTGCATGGGTCCCTCAAACGAGCACACAGTGCCTGATAGTGAGGGATGCCACCCCCACCCAACACCTTACCCTACCCTACCCTATCCTGCCCTACAGCAGAGGCTGCTGGCAAGCCTGACAACTTTGGCTGGGCGGCAATCGAAGGGTGCAGGAGGACTTTCCAGCTGCCATTTAATCCCTGAGCCACCCTTAAATTAGGAGGGATAATGGGTGTCACCTGTCCCACCAATGAGGCTCGGTCAGGCCACCCCCCTACCAGCCAGCAGCTGAGAATCCCGTATCAGTCTTGTCTGCCCTCCCACTCCAGATCAGTGGGCATTGTCCCACAGCTGGGAAAACAATGCCAGGACTTTCCCATAATCCTTGGTCACCATGGTTCCCACCTGTGGTAAATCCAGCCCAATAAATGAAGACCTGCTGAAGTCTTTGTTCACCCCAAAGCTTGATCAACGTTCAGAGTGGCAACAACGGAATAGCCATTCAGTTCATCTCTCTCTCTCTTTCTAGGGTCACTGTCCTCCTGATAGTTAAATTGAGAGCAAGAAATCTCCATGGAGATGATCCTACTCCCTGCACATCACACTGACCAATGCCATGGCCAACAATACAATTCGTTTTAATCTTTGTTTTGTTTGAAAATCAACACATTGTTTTACTTTTGTCAAAGTACAAATTTCTGACAAGGACGAGGATGTGTGTGAGATCTAAATGGAGGAATGGTCTACATTCTTGCCATTTCAATTCTACAATCTACTCTCGCAACGCATTTATAATTTTCTAAATTAATCAATTAATTTTCAGTTGTGTTGTTATGTGATAAACGTCCACGACGTAAACTGTAATTTAACGCTCTCTCACTTAACCAGACTCTTGTAAGTGACTATTGTGACTCCAAATTGTATCTAATGTGAGAACATTTAATATTGGCACTGAGGGCTAATCAGGAAAATGTCACGTGTCCAGTATTATCATTCTGCACAACTTTCACTTGAATCAGTTTTTCCAATTCCGATAACACATTGCAGTACTCAATTCTGATAATGATATCTCTACCACAATATAACGGCATTGATATTAGCCCCGTGTAGCCAGTAAGTAGAATTACTGCAGAGAAAGTGGACACCTGTTTACATAAAATGGGTTCAGCAGATGGCATGAATCCCTGAAATTGGGTGTGCAGCAATTTTATGGCCAATGTTCGTATTTATAGTTCAGAATGAGCTTCCTAAGGGACAGCAACCTCGCTGGAGTTCTTCGCTCACTCTGAACCCATGGGTGGAACGTTGTGAGTTATCTGAGTGCGACCTCGGCAGAATTGATGAATTGAGTGGAACAAATCATTTAAATGTGTCAAACATTGTGACCCCTCCGTCTCAGCAATTCTCCTGTATGAATTCAGATGAAAATCAAATCCCATTGTGTTCTATTTAGACAGTGAAAATAATTATATAATTTCACAGCCAGGTCCAAATGGCTCGACCAAACTACAACAGCTGGGCAGAGATAGCATTTATATTGTTAATATCCGAAAACAACTGAAAATATATGTAAAAATGCATAATTGAAATTCTCTCTACTGTTTCACATGTTTGATTTTGTGTCAAGCACTTAGTGAGAATTGATCGCAGAAAACTTCCTGTTTAATTAGATAACACTTCATCAGAAAACTCAGAAATGTGTATCAGGTGAAAATCTTGACTTTAAGCACGGCTCATTAATCATGAATTGTTTTTCCCTTTGTTTGAAACTGTGTCATTTATTTTAAAATCTCCTCACATTTCCATCTCCAGATTCTAATTAGGCTTTGATCAAAACACTACTGATTTCTTGAAAAAAAACATTTAAATTGGGGTTGAGGAACACAAGCCGTAAAGAGACCTGAGAACAACTCAGTTTAACTGGAATTATCTTTGTTGCATTATTGAGAGCAGTCTCTTACTGCTCAGTGTCACGTTCCTTTTAGGCGTGAACTGCTGGGATTATTGAGCATTGTGGTCCGTGTGAAGTGAGCGATAACATCAAGTGTTATTGGCCAAGGAGAAAATGGTCACTTAATTCAACCATTGAGCAACAGGGAAAATTAAATGAGTGTTTTCAGGAACGCATATTTGAAAGGAGGTTGGAACAATGACTGTGTTCCGTTATAAATGTGACAGTATGCTAATTTGCCAATGTTCTCTTGTGAGTGTTTAGCCGCAGTTTAAGATAACTGGGTGACTATCTCCATCAAACAAGCAAACAGAGAAAGGCCCCTGAAATGCACAAAATATTTTCCCATTAATTTCTAACTTTTATCACTAACTTTTATTTCCTTTTACAGGTGGGGGATATGATGGTTATGGTGGGGGGGGGGGAGGGGGAGTGGTGGTTGTGGAGGGGGGGTGGGGGGGGGCTATTATCATAACTGTCAGAACTGCAAGGATTAATGAAGTGTTGAGAGTAGCCACTAGAGGGAGTTACAGTTACAAGTCCATCAGGCAGTGATGTTAAGCCTTGTGGGGAGAGTGTGCGGAGGAGTTGGCTAGAGACAGTCAGAAGTACAGATAGTGTGAGTGAGTTTAAACCAGTAGTGAGATTAACTGTAGAGGAGCGTAGTTTAGAGCGTAGTTATTAATCAATTGTGTAATCTTTAGGAGTACGTGTTGAATCCAGGTTCGTAGTGTTCATACATTTATAGCTTTGTTTAATTTCAAGCTATTTTGTGGTCTTTGTGAACACTACGCCAACCATCCTGAAATAACCAACATAGAGAACACCACAGGGGGAGTGGTGGCTGTGGAGGGGGGTGGGGGGGGAAGTGGGTGTTGGACTTTGTAAATGAGTAAACAATATTCACAATCATTTATTTTGTGCCACTGTCCTGATGAATTCTTCCTGATGTTTTGCTCAAATATCCAAGGACGTATTTTGGAAGGGAGAGGGGAGAGGGAAGGGCGGGGGAAGGGGCAGGGGCAGTGGGAGGGGCAGGGGGAGGGGCAGGTGAAGGGGAGGGGGAGGGGAGAGCGGGAGGGGCAGGGAGAGGAGGGGCAGGGGGATGGGGGATGGGGGAGGGGGAAGGGACAGGGGTAGGGGAGGGGGAAGGGACAGGGGTAGGGGGAGGGGGAGGAGGAGAGGGGGAGGGGAGGGGAGGGGCAGGGGGAGGGGAGGGGAGGGGCAGGGGGAGGGGGAGGGGAGGGGAGGGAAGGGCAGGGGGAGGGAAGGGGTAGGGGGAGGGGAGGGGCAGGGAGAGGAGGGGCAGGGGAAGGGGAGGGGCTGGGGGATGTGGGAGGGGGAAGGGACAGGGGTAGGGGGAGGGGCAAGGCGGAGGGGCAGGGGAGGGGAAGGGGTAGGGGAGGGGGAGGAGGAGAGGGGGAGGGGAGGGGAGGGGCAGGGAGAGGAGGGGCAGCGGTAGGTGAGGGGCAGGGGAGGAGGAAGGGGAGGGGGAGGGGCGGGGCAGAGGGGCAGGGGAGGGGGAGAGCGGGAGGGGCAGGGAGAGGAGGGGCAGGGGCAGGGGGATGGGGGATGGGGGAGGGGGAAGGGACAGGGGTAGGGGGAGGGGGAGGAGGAAGGGGAAGAGGGAGGGACAGGAGTAGGGGGAGGGGCAGGGCAGGGGGAGGGGAGGGGAGGGGCAGGGGGTGGTGAGGGGAGGGGCAGGGAGAGGAGGGGCAGCTGTAGGTGAGGGGCAGGGGAAGAGGGAGGGACAGGAGTAGGGGGAGGGGCAGGGCAGAGGGGCAGGGGAGGGGGACTCCTTCTACATGCACAGGGTCAAGGTCCCTTGTAGGACGTGTGGGTCTCTGCTGCCAATGTGCATCATTGCTGAATAAAAGGTTTTGTGTCTTTCTTAAAGCTGACTCGCTGGTGTTTAACTTGTTGAAGTCCAGATTTTAGTAGCAAACATATTCTCACTGAATATCCTGCACACTTTTAATTCCTCCTGTCTTTCTCACTTTTCGCAGTTGCTTTGATTTGCTGTCCCGCACGTTGCTGACCTGTAATTTGCAGCTCAGTATGTCGGCATTTTCCTCTCCCACCAGCCGTGTGACTGGAAATTCCCACCTGAAGTAAATGGACCTTTTTCTGGTAGATCGGATTTTCCGTCTCGCGCCCACGATTCCTGCAGTGGGCGGGACAGAAAAATCAAGCCCATTGGATCTTCCCCTGATTTGCACCATTTGGTGGAGGAGGAATCCTCCATTTTGACAGACCATGTAACTCCTGCCGAGATCATTCAGGCACAATCTCTATTTCCACCAGTCAGTCAACGCAGGAGCAGTGACCCAAATAATCTGCAGCTACACACACCATCCCATCGGCGAGATGTCCAAGTGTCTGTGAAGCTCAGAACACCTGGAATACTCTACACAATAGGATCCTTCAAACCATCCACAAGGGTTATCATTCTGGTTTTCCATTTGACCTTTTAGCAGGGAGCAGCTGTGATTATTTTTTTTTAAGTAATTAACGCTGTTGCACTGTTTTCCCTATTTGATTGTCCTGAGGAAACATTGGATATTGGGTGACCAGGATTACTCTTAAGATCCAGGGCGAATATCGACAATCAAAAACCTTCCCAACACATAGACATATTTGACAGAGTGAAGGTACAAACTCCCAAGGCACTGCTAGAAGCACAGGGGCAGGATGCTGACATGAAGGGCAGTATTCCATGGAGGCGATGAGGTTTAAACGACTGCAAGAACCTCGCACTGTCTCCTTCAATGAAGGCCCACCAAATGATGTGCCGCTCAGGCATTTAATTGGCCAATGGCGCACCTGCCCAGAATCAAGGACCCCAGGGCAGAAACCCATCCTTTGAGAGCTGCTGGCTGGTCAGAAGTTGGCAGCTCTCTTGAATGGCAATGCCGTCAGGATGTGGCAGCACCCCACCTTCTCAGAACCCCCAATCAGGCACTGAGTGCCTTTGAATGAGGGACCCCTTCCCATGTGGGAGCTCACTCTCTGCATGCTGAGCTCCTGGCCCACTGCCAGGTCAATACCATTGGTGGCAGATTGAGGCACTTCAATGGGCAAATAATGGCTCACTCAGCTAACTTGGCTTCCCGGAGACAGGCAGGTAACAGCAACCCCACATGCCACCTTCCCACCCAATTAAATGCCCCTCAGAAGCAAAACACACCGATAATTAGGCACAAGATTCCGCCATAGTGTTATAGCGTTATTATTGGACCGAAAGAGGCCATTTGTCTCGTCAGGTCTACTTATGCAGTGTAAAGATCGTCTTTTTTGCTAATAGCTAATATATGTTGTTAGGATCGGGCATTTGGTTAATGCTGATCAAACCAAAGCCCAGTGAGAAACTTGGCTCACGTATCACCACATCTAAGGTCCTTATCTGCTTCAAGAAGACGACCATCATCCCTGTACCAAAGAAAAGCCAAACAGCGTGCCTTAATGACTATCGTCCAGTGGCTCTGACATTCATCATTATGAAGTGCTTCGAAAGGTTAGTCATGGCACGAATCAACTCCAGCCTCCTGGATTGCCTTGATACGGTACAGTTCACCTACCGCTGCAACAGGTCCACAGCAGACACCATCTCCCTGGCCCTGCACTCAACACTGGAACACCTAGATAACAAAGACACTTATGTCAGGCTCCTATTTATTGACTACAGCTCAGCCTTCAACACCATTATTCCTTTGAAACTCATCTCCAAACTCCGTGGCCTGGTCCTCGGCTCCTCCCTCTGGAGCTGCGCACAGACTGGATCCTGAACTTCCTAACCCACATGCCACAATCAGTAAGGATAGGCAACAGCACCTCCTCTATGACCATCCTCAACATCGGTGCCCCACAAGACTGTGTCCTCAGCCCCTTACTATACTCCTTCTACACCTATGACTGTGTGGCCAAATCCCCTCCAACTCGATTTTCAAATTTGCTGATGACACCACAGTGGTGGGTCAGATTTCAAACAATGACGAGACAGAGTACAGGAATGAGATAGAGAATCGGGTGAACTGGTGCGACGACAATAATCTCTCCCTCAATGTCAACAAAATGAAGGAGATTATCATCGACTTCAGGAAGCATAGAGGTGAACATTCTTCAAGTTTTTAGGTGTCCAGATCACAAAAACCTGTCCTAGTCCCCCCATGCCGACACTATAGTTACGAAAGGCCACTAACGACTCTACTTTCTCAGACGTCTCAGGAAATTTGGCATGTCAGCTACGACCCTCACCAACTTCTACAGATGCACCAGAGAAAGCATTCTTTCTGGTTGTATCACAGCTTGGTATGGATCCTGCTCTGCCCAAGACCGCAGGAATCTACAAAAGGTCGTGAATGTAGCCCAGTCCATCACGCAAACCAGCCTCCCATCCACTGACTCTGTCTATAATTCCCGCTGCCTAAGAAAGGCAGCCAGCATAATTAAGGACCCCACGCACCCCGGGCATACTCTCTTCCACCATCTTCCGTCAGGAAAAGGATACAAAAGTTTGAGGTCACATACCAACCGACTCAAGAAGAGCTTCTTCCCGACTGCCATCAGACCTCAGAGTGGGCCTACCTCGTATTAAGTTGATCTTTTCTCTACACCCTAGCTATGGCTGTGACATTATATTCTGCAGTCTCTCCTTCCTTCCCTATGTACGGTAGGCGTTGTCTGTACAGCATGCAAGAAACAATACTTTTCACTGTATACTAATACAAGTGAAAATAATAAATGAAATCAAATCAAAAGTTGTTTTGCATTCTGACAATGAGAAGATAAGTTCATTAAATCTGAAGTCAAAACTCCCAGAAACACTTTTGGAATTTTAGACTTTAAGTGAAAACGTTTATTTCCAAAAGAAAATAAAACTTAGTCACACGAGATTATATTACACAGTTAAAATTAGTCTTCTAAAATATTCTCCCAACAAGAATCGTAGATTGAATCCTAGAATTTACAGTGCTGAAGGAGGCCATTCGGCCCATCGAGTCTGAACCAGCCCATAGAAAGAGCACCCTACTTAAGCCCAGACTTCCACCTTATCCGCGTAACCCAACCTAACATTTTGGACACTAATGGCAATTTAGCATGGCAAATCCACCTAAACTGCATATCTCTGGACTGTGGGAGGAAACCGGAGCACCCGGAGGAAGTCCATGCAGGCGCGGGGAGAACGTGCAGACTCCGCACAGACAGTGACCCAAGGCCAGAATTGAACCTGGGACCTTGGAGTTGTGAGGCAGCAGAGCTAATCACTGTGCTATGGTGCCCCCCCCCCTCCCCCTACATAGTCAGGCTCACAAGTAAACTATATTTTATGGATGCTTAACTATAACATTTCAGCAGTATTACCACAAGGCAAACCCATTGCTGCTACAGGCAAGATATATTTCTGGTTTTCACACTCAACCCCACTCTGCTGTGGAATTCAAGAAACTTCAAAACAACAGACTGCTTTTTTATTTCAGTGTCAAGACTTTCCTGGCTTCCTGGGTGGCTGATTGACGTTGAATCTCTTCTTGCCCAAAGCTGTTATTAGTAGCTCTTTCTCACACAGCCAACCCCAGGAAGTCTCGGATAGCAGCCATCACAGCTCTCAACATCTCTCCTTAAATATTCTTTTTGCCAATTTCCCCTTTGATTCCATTGTCCCTTTGCCGTTCTTTGAAACTTAATGTTCCCAGAATATAAAAATCTTTAATGTTTACCTTATTACCCTTTCTTTAGGGTCAAATAAAAATTTAATGACCTTATCTTGCTTGCTTATGAAGGTGACCAGGATGCTAACGTGCCTCACTGTGCAGATACCAGTGACAAAGAACAATCTGATGCCTGAACAACTGACTTGCCTGAAGATAAAACAGGAGTGGACGTTCCCAGCTTTCCAGTGAAACAATCGGAGCAAACAAATCTGCCCGAGGAAAAACACCTCCAAACTGAAGAAGTAACTGCTGAAGTACCACCTACTGATCTTGCCTTCATCTCTGGTTCTCACAGGGGAGAAATGATGGAACAGTATCCCAGGCAGGAAATACACGAGCTAGCAACAGAAACTGAGGCACAATCCTGCCCTTCTCTCCATTTGGATACTGCTGAGGAACAGATGGCTTTTTACAGTAATGCAGCAAGTGGCAGGCCGCTGCAAGCTGGGCGGGTTCATTCCAGCAGGGACCAATATCCTCACAGGGGGATTTGCTGGTACTGTTGGAGGGTTTCAATTAAAGTGGGGGGGATGGGAACCTGAACAGGAAAACATAACAGGGAGGCACAAAGATAGAAGTGAAAGACAGAAAAGTAGAAAGCAAAAGTGGAAGGCAGAGGAAACAAGGTGTTGCACAAATTGGATCATATTACAAAAATATCTGTGCAAACATGTTCAGAAAAGTCTGAAGGCAGTGACTCTGAACGCATGGAGCATTTGCAATAATTTAGATGAATTTACAGCACAGATTGGTATTCACAGATATGGGCGTCATTCTCCGACCCCCCGCCCAGGAATTGCCTGTCCCGCCGACGTAAATCAAACCTGGTATTTACCGGCGGGACCAGGCGGCGTGGGCGGGCTCCGGGGTCCTGGGGGGGGGCACGGGGCGATCTGACCACAGTGGCCTGGCCCGCGATCGGGGCCCACCGATCCGCGGGCAGGCCTGTGCCGTGGGGGCACTCTTTCCCTTCCGCCTCCGCTACGGCCTCCACCATGGCGGAGGCGGAAGAGACTCTCCCCACTGCGCATGCGCGGGAAACTGTCAGCGGCCGCTGACGCTCCCGCACATGCGCCGCATTTCCGCGCCAGCTGGCGGGGAAACAAATGCCATTTCCGCCAGCTGGCGGGGCGGAAATCCCCCCGGCGTCGGCCTAGCCCCTCAATGTTGGGGCTAGGCCGTCAAAGATGCGGAGCCTTCCGCACCTTTGGGCTGGCGTGATGCCCGTCTGATTGGCGCCGGCTTTGGCGCCAGTCAGCGGACATCGCGCCGTTGGGGGAGAATTTCGCCCAAGATTGTGATTACAAAGACCTGGCTACAGGGTGCACAAGGCTAGGAACTGACTATCCGATGTTATTCGGTATTTAGTACGGTCAGACTAAAGGAGATGGGGTGGTATTGTTAGTTAAGAATGAAATCAATGTAATTGTGCGAGAGGATATCAGCTCAGAAAATCCAAATGTGGAATCAGTCTGGGTGGAGTTAAGAAGCAATGAGGGACAGAAAACATTAGTGAGAGTTGTCTAGAGGCCTCCAAGCAGCAGTGGACATTAAACAGGTAATTAGTGATGCCACACTACCAGAAGGATGTGGAGGCTTTAGAGAGGGTGCAGAAGAGATTTACCAGGATGTTGCCTGGTATGGAGGGCATTAGCTTTTAGGAGCGGTTGAATAAACTCGGTTTGTTCTCACTGGAACGATGAAGGTTGAGGGGCAACCCGATAGAGGTATACAAAATTATGAGGGGCATAGACAGAGTGGATAGTCAGAGGCTTTTTCCCAGGGTAGAGGGGTCAATTACTAGGGGGCATAGGTTTAAAGTGTGAGGGGCAAGGTTTAGAGGAGATGTACGAGGCAAGTTTTTTACACAGAGGGTAGTGGGTGCCTGGAACTCGCTGCCGGAGGAGGTGGTGGAAGCAGGGACGATAGTGACATTTAAGGGGCATCTTGGCAAATACATGAATAGAGCATAGAACAACATAGAACGATACAGCGCAGTACAGGCCCTTCGGCCCATGATGTTGCACCGACATGGGAAGTCAAAAAACAAAAGCCATCTAACCTACACTATGCCATTATCATCCATATGCTTATCCAATAAACTTTTAAATGCCCTCAATGTTGGTGAGTTCACTACTATTGCAGGTAGGGCATTCCACGGCCTCACTACTCTTTGCGTAAAGAACCTACCTCTGACATCTGTCCTATATCTATTACCCCTCAGTTTAAAGCTATGTCCCAACGTGCCAGCCATTTTCATCCGCGGGAGAAGGCTCTCACTGTCCACCCTATCTAACCCTCTGATCATTTTGTATGCCTCTATTAAGTCTCCTCTTAACCTTCTTCTCTCTAACGAAAACAGCCTCAAGTCCATCAGCCTTTCCTCATAAGATTTTCCCTCCATACCAGGCAACATCCTGGTAAATCTCCTCTGCACCCGTTCCAAAGCTTCCACGTCCTTCCTATAATGAGGTGACCAGAACTGCACGCAATACTCCAAATGCGGCCGTACCAGAGTTTTGTACAGCTGCAACATGACCTCATGACTCCGGAACTCAATCCCTCTACCAATAAAGGCCAACACACCCTAGGCCTTCTTCACAACCCAATCAACCTGGGTGGCAACTTTCAGGGACCTATGTACATGGACACCGAGATCCCTCTGCTCATCCACACTTTCAAGAATTTTACCATTAGCCAAATATTCTGCATTCCTGTTATTCCTTCCAAAGTGAATCACCTCACACTTCTCTACATTAAACTCCATTTGCCACCTCTTAGCCCAGCTCTGCAGCTTATCTATGTCCCTCTGTAACCTGCAACATCCTTCCGCACTGTCGACAACACCACCAACTTTAGTGTCGTCTGCAAATTTACTCACCCACCCTTCTGCGCCTTCCTCTAGGTCATTGATAAAAATGACAAACAGCAACGGCCCCAGAACAGATCCTTGTGGTACGCCACTTGTAACTGAACTCTATTCTGAACATTTCCCATCAACCACCATCCTCTGTCTTCTTTCAGCTAGCCAATTTCTGATCCACATCTCTAAATCACCCTCAATCCCCAGCCTCCGTATGTTCTGCAATAGCCTACCGTGGGGAACCTTATCAAATAGGATGGGAATAGAGGGATACGGACCCAGGAAGTGTAGAAGATTTTAGTTTAGATGGGCAGCATGGTCGGCACGGGCTTGGAGGGGCAAAGGGCCTGTTCCTGTACTGTACTTTTCTTTGTTCTTTGTTCTTTGCAACAAGGGTGATGCAGTAATCAGTTTTTGACCAAATCATTGAGGAATCAGATGGGGAATATGCTGTCTTAGATTTGGTGTTGTGCAGTGAGAGGGGGTTAACTAATAATTCTGTGATGTGGCGTCCTTTAGGAAACAGCGACCATAACATAATAGAATTACTTTTTAGGAGGAAAGTGAAGAAATCCAACCTGAAACCAGGATCCTAAATCTAAACAAAGGAAACTATGAAGGTGTGAGATGTGAATTGACTGAGGTAGATTGGGAAACTTCATTAAAAGGCACAATGTTGGATAGAAAATGGCTAATGTTCAAGGAACAACTGTATGCATTGCTGTATTTATACAATCTTTTCTGGATCAAAAACACAACAGCAAATCGGCCTGTCAACAGAAACAAAATAAATTAAGGATAATATTAGATCCAAAGAAGAGTCAGATAAAGTTGCTAGAAAAGGTAGAGACGCTGAGGAGTGGGAGCAGTTTACTCGAGAGATTGACGAAGAGGACAAGAATAAAGTAGGAACCACAACAAAGAACAAAGAAAATTACAGCACAGGAACAGGCCCTTCGGCCCCCCCCAGCCTGCGCCGATCCAGATCCTTTATCTAAACCTGTCGCCTATTTTCCAAGGATCTACTTCCCTCTGTTCTCCGCCCGTTCATATATCTGTCTAGATGCATCTTAAATGATGCTATTGTGCCCGCCTCTACCACCTCCGCTGGCAAAGCGTTCCAGGCACCCACCACCCTCTGCGTAAAAAATTTTCCACGCACATCTCCCTTAAACCTTCCCCCTCTCACCTTGAAATCGTGACCCCTTGTAATTGACACCCCCACTCTTGGAAAAAGCTTGTTGCTATCCACCCTGTCCATACCTCTCATAATTTTGTAGACCTCAATCAGGTCCCCCCTCAACCTCCGTCTTTCCAACAAAAACAATCCTAATCTACTCAACCTTTCTTCATAGCTAGCACCCTCCATACCAGGCAACACCCTGGTGAACCTCCTCTGCACCCTCTCTAAAGCATCCACATCCTTCTGGTAATGTGGCGACCAGAACTGCACGCAGTATTCCAAATGTGGCCTCACCAAAGTCCTATGCAACTGTAACATGACCTGCCGACTCTTGTACTCATTACCCCGTCCGATGAAGGCAAGCATGCTGTATGCCTTCTTGACCACTCTATCGACCTGCATTGCCACCTTCAGGGTACAATGGACCTGAATTCCCAGATCTCTCTGTACATCAATTTTCCCCAGGACTCTTCCATTGACCGTATAGTCCGCTCTTGAATTAGATCTTCCAAAATGCATCGCCTCTCATTTGCCTGGATTGAACTCCGTCTGCCATTTCTCTGCCCAACTCTCCAATCTATCTATATTCTGCTGTATTCGCTGACAGTCCTCCTCACTATCTGCAACTCCACCAATCTTAGTATCATCTGCATACTTGCTAATCAGACTACCTATAACTTCGTCCAGATCATTTATGGAAATCACAAACAACAGTGGTCCGAGCATGGATCCCTATGGAACACAACTAGTCACCTTTCTCCATTTTGAGACACTCCCTTCCACCACTACTCTCTGTCTCCTGTTGCCCAGCCAGTTCTTTATCCATCTAGCTAGTACACCCTGAACCCCATACGACTTCATTTTTTCCATCAACCTGCCATGGGAAACTTTATCAAACGCCTTACTGAAGTCCTTGTATAAGACATCTACAGCCCATCCCTCATCAATTAACGTTGTCACTTCCTCAAAGAATTCTATTAGGTTTGTAAGACATGACCTTCCCTGCACAAAACCATGATGACTATCACTGATAAGTCTATTTTCTTCCAAATGTGAATAGATCCTATCCCTCAGTATATTCTCCAACAGTTTGCCTACCACTGACGTCAAGCTCACAGGTCTATAATTTCCTGGATTATCCCTGCTACCCTTCTTAAACAAAGGGACAACATTAGCAATTCTCCAGTCCTCCGGGACCTCACCCGTGCTTAAGGATGCTGCCAAGATATCTGTTAAGGCCCCAGCTATTTCTTCGCTCAGTAACCTGGGATAGATCCCATCCAGACCTGGGGACTTGTCCACCTTAATGCCTTTTAGAATACCCAAAACTTCCCCCTTCCCCCTTGACCTAGAGTATTTAAACATCCATCCTTAGCCTCAGCATCCATCATGTCCCTCTCCTTGGTGAATACCGATGCAAAGTACTCATTAAGAATCTCAGCCATTTCCTCTGATTCCATGCATAAATTCCCTCTTTTGTCTTTGAGTGGGCCAATCCCTTCTCTAGTTATCCTCTTGCTCCTTATATACAAATAAAAGGCTTTGGGATTTTCCTTAACACTGTTAGCCAAAGATCTTTCATGACCCCTTTTAGCCCTCTTTATTGCGCGTTTGAGATTTGTCCTACTTTCCCGATATTCCTTCAAAGCTTCATCAGATTTAAGTCGCCTAGATCTTATGTATGCTTCCTTTTTCATCTTAGCTAGTCTCACAATTCCACCCGTCATCCATGGTTCCCTAATCTTGCCATTTCTATCACTCATTTTCACAGGGACATGTCTGTCCTGCACTCTAATCAACCTTTCCTTAAAAGACTCACACATTTCAAATGTGGATTTACCCTTAAAGAGCTGCTCCCAATCCACATTCCCTAGCTCCTGCCGAATTTTGTTATACTTGGCCTTTCCCCAATTTAGCACTCTTCCTTTAGGACCACTCTCGTCTTTGTCCATGAGTATTCTAAAACTTACGGAATTGTGATCGCTATTCCCAAAGTAATCACCGACTGAAACTTTAACCACCTGGCCGGGATCATTCCCCAATACCAGGTCCAATATGGCCCCTTCCTGAGTTGAACTATTTACATACTGCTCTAAAAATCTCTCCTGGATGCTCCTTACAAATTCTGCTCCATCGACGTCTCCAACACTGCATGAGTCTCATTCAATGTTGGGAAAGTTAAAATCTCCCATCACGACCACCCTATTGCTCCTACATCTTTCTATAATCTGTCTACACATTTGTACCTCTACTTCACGCTCGCTTTTGGGAGGCCTGTAGTAAAGTCCCAACAATGTTAGTGCACCCTTCCTATTTCTTAGCTCTATCCATATTGCCTCAGTGCTCGAATCCTCCATCGTGACCTCCTTAATCATAGCTGTGATAGGACCTTTGAGGTCCTACTTTTTAACTTATTTCCTAACTCCCTAAATTCTGATTGTAGGACCTTGTAGGAGAGTAAAGTTACACGTAATATAAAAGTGGCTGGTTGGCATCTTCCAAAATTCTGTAGATTCTGGAACAGTCCCGAAAGATTGGAGGGTGGCAAATGTAACCCTGTTATTTAAAAAAAGGATAGATGGAGAAATCAAGAAATTTCAGACTTTGTAATTAGCCCAACATCAATAGTAAGGAAAATGCTAGAGTTTGTTATAAAGGAAGTGATAACGGACATTTGGAAATATCAACCGGATTAGACAAAGTCAACATGGCTTTTTGAAAAGAAAATCATATTTGACAAACCTACTGGAGATTTTTTAGGACTTAACTCGCAGACTAAATAAAGGTGAACCAGTGGATGTGGTACATTTGGATTTGCAGAAAGCTTTAGATAAAGTGCCTGATAAGAGGTTAGTGTGCCAAATGGAAGCTCGTAGATTGGCGGCAACATATTGGCTTGAATTGACAATTGGTTAGCAGACAAGAAACAAAGAGTAGGAATAAATGAGTCTTTTATAAAGTGGCAGTCAGTGACTAGTGGGATACAACAGGGATTGGTGCCTAGGTCCCAGCTCTTCACAACATACACAATGATGAGGGAACAAAATGTAATATTTCCAAGCTGGCTGATGTCAAAAACTATATGGAAATGTGAGTGGTGAGGAGGATGTTAAGAGGCTTCAAGTTGAGTGAGAGGGAAAATACATGGCAGATGCAGTAAAACATGGGTGGGGGGTGGGGGGCGGTGTCGAGAACCAGGGATCACGGTCTCAGGATATGGGGTTAGGGTGCTTGCGGCTGAGATGGGGAGAAACCTCACTCACTCAGAACCTGTGGGATTCTCTACCACAGAAGGCTGTTGAAACTGAGTCACTGAATATATTTAGGATGGAAATAATTAGCTTTCTAGACTCGAAAGGCACCAAGGAGTATGGAGAGAGTGCGGGAGTATGACTTTGAGGTCGAGGATCAGTGTGATTATATTTAATGGCGGAGCAGGTTCAAACGGACAAATGGCCCAATTCTGCTGTATTCTTTGTGTACTCCAAATACTGATTTGATTGCTGAAACCCCTGAGTGGTCAGGGCCTAGTGAAGGGAAGAAACAAACTGTTGTGAGGGCAGGATGTGCCTGCATTACATCAAACCCGACACCACCAACAAAAGAATGCTAACCCTGTTTGAGTTTAATCTTCAGTCTCCTGTTTATCCATCTGATTGATTCAGGGATGTGACATTGGAATTGCCGTGCAATTCATCCCAGGGACGGGAATGATTAGGCCCTCTTAAGGAACAGATATTTTTGCCAGACAATGGAGTTGTTGGATTGGAAAATTGTAGACTTACTCTAGCTCGGCAAACACCCAGAGAAGCTTACAGTCTTATTCCTTCAAGAAGAGTTAGTGCCATAAAGAAAAGGATGAAGAACAGAATGCCCATTCCACAACAGCAAACTAGAAGCCCACTTATGTACCGATGTACCAGGAAGAATATGGAGAGCATGCATCCTACACAACCACCAAGGGAGCCGAGAACATGGTCGAAGATTAATGCCGCCCCTCTCAAAGATCAACAAGGGGCTTGAAAGGAGACAGGCTGTCACTCCTAAGTAGGTTAGCACTGCTGCCTCACAGCTCCAGGGTCCCGGGTTCAATTCCGGCCTCGGGTGTCTGTCTGTGCGGAGTCTACACTTTCTCCCCCGTGTGTGCGTGGGTTTCCTCTGGTTGCTCTGGTTTCCTTCCACAGTCCAAAGATGTGCAGGTTCGTTGGGTTGGCCATGATAAATTTCCCCTTAGCGTTCAGGGATGTGTAGGTTACGGGGTTATGAATGGGTTGGACATGGGGAGAGTGCACATTTGAAGGGTCGGTGCAGGCTCGATGGGCCGAATGGCCTCCTTCTGCATTGTAAATTCTATGATTCTAGAGGTGAGGTGAAGACTGAGTGAGTAGCTAATTAGGTTCATGTGGTAAGTTCTGCACAGTTCTTTTCAGGTTTAACTATAGATTTAAGAAGCATGATCGAACGGATCTGATCGTCAGGTGAATTAACCTGGATTGGCTGTTACCTGTCTGAACACAGTTAGTTAAAGGAGATGTTAATTTGTGTAGCAGGAAAATAAATTACTTGATGACTCATCAGAGGATCTATAAAAAATACAGGCTTTTCAGAGCACTTGTTCAGTAAGGGGTATGGGAGCAGACCAAGATGTCGATGTACACATGTGGTATATATCCCATCACAACAAATGTAGGAGATTCAAACCCAGGTGTCCAGAACATTTCAGTAGGCCTCGAGGTGAGGAGTCTAATCACTATTCCATCACCTCCCCAAAACCTATTGTGCCTGGCATTTGCAGACGGTCTCCCATCCAAACACTAACCAGGCCTCAGTCAGCTTAACTGCTGAGATCAGGCATTTACCAGACGCGTGTAGCCTTGGACAAATGCAAAGACTCACCTTATCTGTCAGTGCAGCTATTGAACAACTCCGAAGCTCCTTGTCGGGTAACTGAACCCCAGTCTCCCGTGGGACAGACGGGATACTAACCATCATACTAAGGAGGAAATTATTCTGAGTTAATTCAGTGAATTAAGTGAGTAATTGAATTCAGCTCACTAAGCAACATAAGTTACAATGGCAGGACAGGTGTGAAGTTGCAGCTGTGTAATGTGGGAGTTATTTGGTCGTCAAGGTGATCCACAATGAACACGTCTGCAGAAAGTGTCAGCAACCAGAGGAATTCCGGATCAGGATTATTGGTCTAGAAGCTGAACTGGAGAAATTCCTGGACATTTTGTTCCAGAAGACACTCTTTGAATAGGGTTGTCTGTTTTAGTGAATGTTGGAGGTGAGGGACAGGAGGATGTAACCGTGAGTGAGGCAGGGTAAAGGGACTGAGCGGATAGCAGTGGTGGAGCCTCACACTTTGCAATTGCTGAACAGCTTTGAAATGTTTGTAACCTGTGTGGACAAAAGCAACTTCTGCAATGTGGATGGGCTGCCTAACTGGCCATGGCACCATGGGGTACAGGAAGCTGTCCACGTGAAAGCAACAGGCAGGAATGTTGTGGTGAGTGGGGAACAGTATAGTGAGAATAGTGGCCGGGTCGGAGAATTGCAGGGGGGCGGCGTGAATCCCACCCCGCCACTCCAACGCCGGCTGCCGAATTTTCCGGCGCCTATTTTTTGGCGGGGGCGGGGATCGCGCCGCACTGGTCAGGGGCCATTGGCAGTGGCCCCCCCGGCGATTCTCCGGGCCCCGATGTGCCGAACAACGGCCCATTTTTGGCCAGTCCCGCCGGCGTGAAATACACAAGGTCCATACCGGCGGGACCTGGCTCTGAGGGCGGCCTGCGGAGCCTTTGGGGGGGCGCGGGCGTATCCGGTCCCGGGGGGGCCTCCATGGAGGCCTGGCCCGCAATCAGGGCCCACCGATCTACAGGCGGGTCTGTGCCGTGGGGCCACTCTTTCCCTCCGTGCCAGCCTGTGTAAAGCTCCGCCATGGCCGGCGCGGAGAAGAAACCCCCTGCGCATGCGCCAGAACACGCTGGCGCTCCTGCACATGCGCCAACTCGCGCCCGCCAGCAGAGTCCGCACCTTCCAGGCGGCCCGACGCTGCAGTGGTTCACGCTGCTCTTTGGCACTGGTACGGCCTGCCCCGCCGGATACCGGAGAATCCAGGCGTCTAGAAGGCTGTGTTACCTGCATGGTGCCAGGATTCAGGTCACCTGCTCAGGGTTGCAGAAGAAAATGCAGTGGGAGGGGAAGGATTCGGTCATCATGATCAATGTCGGTACTGAAGGCATGGGCAGGTCAAGGAAAGTGGTTCTGCATATGACCATAAAAATATTCATTCAAACATACAAAATATGAGTAGAGGTCGGCCATCCAGGCATGGGAACCTGGATTGTAGTTTTAGGGTAAGGGAGAATGAGAGTATAGAGGTCAGGAGCACAGATTTGACGTCGCAGGAGGGGGCCAGTGTTCAGGTAGGTGGTTTGAAGTGTGTCTACTTCAATGCCAGGAGTATACGAAACAAGGTAGGGGAACTGGCAGCATGGGTTGGTACCTGGGACTTCGATGTTGTGGCCATTTCGGAGACATGGATAGAGCAGGGACAGGAATGGATGTTGCAGGTTCCGGGGTTTAGGTGTTTTGGTAAGCTCAGAGAAGGAGGCTAAAGAGGGGGAGGTGTGGCGCTGCTAGTCAAGAGCAGTATTACGGTGGCGGAGAGGATGCTAGATGGGGACTCTTCTTCCGAGGTAGTATGGGCTGAAGTTAGAAACAGGAAAGGAGAGGTCACCCTGTTGGGAGTTTTTTATAGGCCTCCTAATAGTTCTAGGGATGTAGAGGAAAGGATGGCGAAGATGATTCTGGATAAGAGCGAAAGTAACAGGGCAGTTATTATGGGAGACTTTAACTTTCCAAATATTGACTGGAAAAGATATAGTTCGAGTACAATAGATGGGTCGTTTTTTGTACAGTGTGTGCAGGAGGGTTTCCTGAAACAATATGTTGACAGGCCAACAAGAGGCGAGGCCACGTTGGATTTGGTTTTGGGTAATGAACCAGGCCAGGTGTTGGATTTGGAGGTAGGAGAGCACTTTGGGGACAGTGACCACAATTCGGTGACGTTTACATTAATGATGGAAAGGGATAAGTATACACCGCAGGGCAAGAGTTATAGCTGGGGGAAGGGAAATTATGATGCCATTAGACGTGACTTGGGGGGGATAAGGTGGAGAAGTAGGCTGCAAGTGTTGGGCACACTGGATAAGTGGGGCTTGTTCAAGGATCAGCTACTGCGTGTTCTTGATAAGTATGTACTGGTCAGACAGGGAGGAAGGCGTCGAGCGAGGGAACCGTGGTTTACCAAGGAAGTGGAATCTCTTGTTAAGAGGAAGAAGGAGGCCTATGTGAAGATGAGGTGTGAAGTTTCGGTTGGGGCGATGGATAGTTACAAGGTAGCGAGGAAGGATCTAAAGAGAGAGCTAAGACGAGCAAGGAGGGGACATGAGAAGTATTTGGCAGGAAGGATCAAGGAAAACCCAAAAGCTTTCTATAGGTATGTCAGGAATAAGCGAATGACTAGGGAAAGAGTAGGACCAGTCAAGGACAGGGATGGGAAATTGTGTGTGGAGTCTGAAGAGATAGGCGAGATACTAAATGAATATTTTTGTCAGTATTCACTCAGGAAAAAGATAATGTTGTGGAGGAGAATGCTGAGCCCCAGGCTAATAGAATAGATGGCATTGAGGTACGTAGGGAAGAGGTGTTGACAATTCTGGACAGGCTGAAAATAGATAAGTCCCCGGGACCTGATGGGATTTATCCTAGGATTCTCTGGGAGGCCAGGGAAGAGATTGCTGGACCTTTGGCTTTGATTTTTATGTCATCATTGGCTACAGGAATAGTGCCAGAGGACTGGAGGACAGCAAATGTGGTCCCTTTGTTCAAAAAGGGGAGCAGAGACAACCCCGGCAACTATAGACCGGTGGGCCTCACGTCTGTAGTGGGTAAAGTCTTGGAGGGGATTATAAGAGACAAGATTTATAATCATCTAGATAGGAATAATATGATCAGGGATAGTCAGCATGGCTTTGTGAAGGGTAGGTCATGCCTCACAAACCTTATTGAGTTCTTTGAGAAGGTGACTAAACAGGTAGACGAGGGTAGAGCAGTTGATGTGGTGTATATGGATTTCAGCAAAGCGTTTGATAAGGTTCCCCACGGTAGGCTATTGCAAAAAATACGGAGGCTGGGGATTGAGGGTGATTTAGAGATGTGGATCAGAAATTGGCTAGCTGAAAGAAGACAGAGGGTGGTGGTTGATGGGAAATGTTCAGAATGGAGTACAGTCACAAGTCGAGTACTACAAGGATCTGTTCTGGGGCCGTTGCTGTTTGTCATTTTTATCAATGACCAAGAGGAAGGCGCAGAAGGGTGGGTGAGTAAATTTGCAGACGATACTAAAGTCGGTGGTGTTGTCGATAGTGTGGAAGGATGTAGCAGGTTACAGAGGGATATAGATAAGCTGCAGAGCTGGGCTGAGAGGTGGCAAATGGAGTTTAATGTAGAGAAGTGGGAGGTGATTCACTTTGGAAGGAATAACAGGAATGCGGAATATTTGGCTAATGGTAAAGTTCTTGAAAGTGTGGATGAGCAGAGGGATCTAGGTGTCCATGTACATAGATCCCTGAAAGTTGCCACCCAGGTTGATAGGGTTGTGAAGAAGGCCTATGGAGTGTTGGCCTTTATTGGTAGAGGGATTGAGTTCCGTAGTCGGGAGGTCATGTTGCAGCTGTACAGAACTCTGGTACGGCCGCATTTGGAGTATTGCGTACAGTTCTGGTCACCGCATTATAGGAAGGACGTGGAGGCTTTGGAGCGGGTTCAGAGGAGATTTACCAGGATGTTGCCTGGTATGGAGGGAAAATCTTATGAGGAAAGGCTGATGGACTTGAGGTTGTTTTCGTTGGAGAGAAGAAGGTTAAGAGGAGACTTAATAGAGGCATACAAAATGATCAGGGGGTTGGATAGGGTGGACAGTGAGAGCCTTCTCCCGCGGATGGAAATGGCTGGCACGAGGGGACATAACTTTAAACTGAGGGGTAATAGATATAGGACAGAGGTCAGAGGTAGGTTCTTTACACAAAGAGTAGTGAGGCCGTGGAATGCCCTACCTGCTACAGTAGTGAACTCGCCAACATTGAGGGCATTTAAAAGTTTATTGGATAAACATATGGATGATAATGGCATAGTGTAGGTTAGATGGCTTTTGTTTCGGTGCAACATCGTGGGCCGAAGGGCCTGTACTGCGCTGTATCGTTCTATGTTCTATGTTCTATGTTCGATCTGGCTCCTCGAGCTTTGTCTGCCATTCAATAATATCATGGCTGATCTCTTTGTGTTCCACATTCCAATCCACCGCCAATAAACTTTCATTCCCCTCAAAAAATCTATCCCCCTCCGGCTGAACCATATTCAGTGAGCTCGCTTCCACAGCCTCAGAGGCAGAGAGTTCCAAAATCACACAACCCCTGGAGGAACAAATCCTCCTCTTCTCTGCACAGTCAGTGTTAGAAGCTTGGTACCAAATTAAGCAGCAGAACCACAAAAGTAATAATCTCTGGAACATTACATGAGCCACCTGCAAATTGACATTGGTCAAGTAAGTTTAGGGAAATGAATGCGTGGCTCAAAGACTGATGTGGGAGAAGTGGGTCCTGGCTTGTGGAGCACGGGCACCAGTACTGGGGAATGTGGGGACTAAACTTTTGGGACAGTCTAAACCTGAACCATGCTGGCCGAGTGTTCTTGTGAATCGCATGACCAGTGAAGTAGAGAGGGCTTTAAATTAAACAAGGTGGTTTCGGGGGGTGGGGCGTTGGTGAGGGGAGCAGGTAAGTGGGCAATCCACTTGGTGGAGGTGTAACAAATCAATGGGTAGATTCAAGGCAGGCAAGAATAACAGTAACAGGGGAAATGAGAGTCAGAGAGACAAAACATAAGAATATACCAATACTATCAATAGTATCAACTTCAGTGCAGCAAGAGTTCTCCCATCATTATTTTTTGCATCTGCTGCTTGAGCTCTGTGTTGCAAATCTCAATGTTCTTCACTGATCCCCAGGACAGTTTGCCATGTTTATTACCTTCTGCTGGGAACTGCAAATTGAGTAAACATGTGGGGGATTCTCCTTCGCTATTCACCACTTACAAACAGCAATGGGAGCTTTCAAAAGGCAGAGGTTACGTTCACTGGGTAGCACAGTAATCACTGAACTAACTGGTACCCAGAGGAAAAAGCAGACACATTTGGATGATGTAAAAATGATTGGTTCATAAGCAGGCAGCTGCTTCACAGTGAAGTCAAGACACTGACTTTGAGTCTGAAAGAAGACCTGTGACTGAGGACCAACAAACGTCACTCTGTCACCATGTCATTATAATTATTAGATAAAACCATTTACTGCTCTCTGTGTCATTAATTCATCTGTTTTGATGTAAATGGTTCACACAGCCAGATACACAGCCTTTTGTATTCTCTCTGCTGCCACTATCTTCTTCCATTTAAGCTCTCTGTCCTTCCCTGACCCACTCTGCTTGTTTCTACTAAAATCAATAATCTGCTCTATGACTTTGACATTTCTCTTTCTACTTTTGAATTAACCCTTTCCTGAATTATGAAGGTGTCATCAAACCCCAAGACGGATGACATAAAAAGGTGCAAGGGAATACTGGGGGCCTGGCTCCTCGGATTTCCAGATTAAGTGCTGACGCCGGGGTGGGAACAGTGGGGTTTTACACCAGAAAAAGCGCCGCAAAAACTTAACCGATCTTCCGTCTGGTGGGGGGCTAGCAGGCGCGCAGCGTAAAGCCCCCGGCTTTCCCTGTGGATACGGCATTGCCGGGTCCGTGGCCGTGCGTGCGCACGGTGGCAGTGGCTGCGCAGTGCAACATGGCGCCAGCCGCGGGCGGACCCAGTCTGCCACATACTGTCCCCACTCACCCCCTCGCCACTCCCGGTCCACCCCCCACCAGTGCCCCCAGCCCCCACCTAAGCCCCCCCTGCCCGTGGAATGGCTGCCTCCCGACTGTGGCTGCGCTGGACGCAGTCCACAGCCGCCACGCCGGGCTCACGAAAATAAATAGTGACCCACGCTGCCGGGCACTTGGCCCCTCCGGTGCGGAGCATCGCGAGAGGGTCTCAGGTGACGTCCTGAAGCCGTCCCAATGGCGTGCGGCATACTCCTCGAGTACGCCATTTCCGAGAGGGCGCAGCATCGCAAAAGCGTCGCCGCCCCCGATTTTGGCGCAAACGGGGATTCTCCGGCTGATCGCCGAACGCGATTTTGCCATCGGCGACCGGGGAATCCGTTTAAAATGAGTGCATGCTGAGGACATTGTTCTGAAACAAACATTGTTGTATTTAAGAGGATCGTTCGGGTTGTATTTGTTATGGGAAACAACATTTCCTTAGACTTCCTTAAGGAGACCATGTCTGGCATCACTGAAGGAGCAAAATGATTTTCAGACTGGTAGAAGATATCTCCAAGTCAGTCTTCTCTTTTGTTATAACCATATCCTCATGACTGTAATGCTCTCCTGTGGTAGTGTCACCTCTGTGTGTATCGTGAATGCCCATTGGTCGTGTCCTATCTTACTGACCTATTGGTTGACTGTGTGTCATGTCTCTGGTGTTCCCTCTAGTGTCTAGCTAGGTGTAGTGTATGTACATTAACCCTTTGTGTACTTACAGTGATGTATATCACCACATCCCCTCTTTTTTCGTGTTACATATTTTCTGTACAGCACTAAAGAAAATTGAACAAACTAGGTAGATGAGTGATACTCGGTACAAGTTATGATAACAGTGATCATTAAACAATAAGTCCAAATCAGAGGCATGAGTCCAAAGTTCATTAATTATTATGGTCAAGTGGCTTTCTTGTTTGGTTGGTGAGTTGGTGATGTTGATGGTGGCATTGCATTGTAAACGCCGTCAGTGTCCCTGTGCTGAAGGAACCAAGAAGTGGTCGAATCACTTTGTTGTCTGATTGGGACTCTTTTTTTCCTTCTTTCGATGCTTGTGGTGATAATTCTTGATGGCATCTGTCCTGAAAGCCAGGTGGCCTGTTGGTAGTACAGCAAACGTGAATTGGTAAGATGCATCATCCTGCCACGGCATGACATTGTACTGAGCTGAGCAGTAACAGTGTCCCTCATTTACAGAGTTGTACCATGTCGTGCCAGTCGCAGTTCCATTGGTGTTGATTTTGCCGTGCTTATTGTCGATGTTGTTGCCTTTGGTACGCTTCTTGTTATTGTCTTTGATGTTGTTGTTGTGGTTGGTTTTGTTGCCGTGTTTGCTGCGCTCAAGGACCACACTCTGTGGATAATACGAGTCCTTCGCACAGTTACTCGTGTCAGCGTCCTTTGTGGCATCTGCTGTCTCCTTGAGCGTGCCGTCACTGAGTTTGCGGCGCTCCCAGTCTCGAGTCATTTCCGGCTTAATTGAATCAGCTTTGGCTTCTTGATGCTCCCCGTCTGGAGTCTGGTCTGGTTCACCTGAGTCAATTTTGGCTTGTCGATGCTCCCCGTCTGGAGCCCTTTCTGGTTCACCTGAGTCAGCTGAGATTTCTTGATGCTCCACGTCCGGAGTCAAAACAGTCAGGAATGCATTTGCTTGCGGAGAGGCTCGAGCGAATGAGGTTTGAAGTAACGTGGTGTCACCGGAGTCACCAGTAGTCTCACTGTGATTGTCGAGTGCCTCTGTACATTCTAGCTGAGGTCTGTCACGTTGCACATCTGGTATGGGAAGTGGGATGCCGTCGTCACTTGTCGCACACACAGTGGGTAGAGCCTCAGTGTGTTCTTGTCGTTCACTTGAATTGGGTAGACCGTCAGAGTCTTCTTCTGGTGGCTCAAATAATCTGGGAGAACTGTCAGAGTCTTTCTGTTGTTCACTTGAGTGTGGCCGACTTGCATTGTCTGCTGCTGGTTGCTCAGAGGAGGTTGCTAGACCCTCATGGTCTTGTTCATGCAAGAACTGTGCTTTGGAGTCTTGCATTGCTTCTATCGTGGAGGCTGTCCACGAGCTCGCTGTGGAGGCTTGTGTCGCTCCCTCTGTGGAGTCTTGCAGCGTTCCTTGTGTGGAATCGTGCATTGGTCTCTCTGTGGAAACTGTCATCACTTCTTGTTCATGCACGGACTGCGCTCTGGAGCCTTGCGTTGCTTCAATCGTGGAGTCTGTCCACGAGCTCGCTGTAGAGGCTTGTGTCACTGGAGTCACTTCTTGTGTGGAGACGTGCAGTTGTCTCGCTGTGGAATCTTTCATTGCTTTCTGTGTGGAGGCTAGAACCCTTTGTGGTGCGATGACCACTCTCTGTGTGGAGTCGGGGACCCTTCGCGGTGCGTGGACCACTCTCTGTGTGGCAGCAGGCCGCTCTCTGTGGGCTTGTACCGCTCTCTGTCTCTTGGTGTCAGGCCGCAGCATCATCCTGCACTCACGAGTCGGGATGCCGTATATGCTGGGCTGAAGGCTCCCCAATCCGAAGAACTCGTCGTCGGGGTCGTCAATGTGCAACACGTCTAGTTGCGGTTTGGATTTGGTACTGGGGTAGCCTCCCAAGGTGAAAGCTTCGTCTGAGTCATTGTCTTCCAAGACCATATCATCGCGTTTTGTGTCGGAGCTGGCATTGGGCTCACGATGTCCAAAGAAGAATTCAAGGTCTGAGTCATAGTCTTCAAGGACTGTATCATCTCTTTGGGTGGTGCTGACTGCTTGTTGCGGGGTTCTGCGGAGGTTACTTTCAGCTACTGGTCGAATTTCAGGCATTGTGCTGTCGTTCCAGGTGAAAGAATCTGGTTTTGAAGCTTTAAAATTTTTTTTTCGTGTTTTGGGACATTTCCCCTTTAAATGGGCGTGGTCCGGGGCCTCTGATGTCATGACGTTGTGACGTCGAGCGTAGGAAGCGATTGCGCATGCGCAGATCGCTGTTCCTTTACTTGGGGCCTTTTCCGCAATTGCGCAGGTGCGGCTTCTCGCGCTTGCACAAACGGACCTTCCCGTTCTGTGCGCTCTTCGCGCAACTGCACATGTGCAGCACCTTTTCCAAGATGGCTGCAATTCAAAACTGCCGTTCGTTGCTGCAAGCCTACCTCGCGGTGAGTTTTGGCGCCTCTTTTACCTTTTCTTCTTGTATGTTCCTCGCAGAATTCTTGGAATTTGTCCAGGACTGCCTGGAAGTCCCTCTTGTTTTGCCCCTTCGAGTATTTGAAGGTCTGGAAGATTTCAGCTGCTTCTGGACCTGCGATGGTAAGTAGAAGCTTTATTTTCTCTGCATCCGCCACGCCATCTAGGTCGGACGCAACCAGGTAGATCTCGAATCTCTGCCTTAACCAACGCCAGTTTACACTGAGATTGCCTTGGTACCTGAGCCGCTGTGGAACCGGAATCCCGAACATCATCTTGCCTGGCTGCTGTTGCTGGTAGTCACTGTTTGCTGAGTTGAAACTATATGGATTGAAACAGTTCACTCCTGGAACCATGTTTTGTTATGCTCTTGACGTAGCATAAGCTGCTTCCTTGATGTGCACTCTGTCAAAGGAAGGTTCATACTTGGAGAAAGCTTTAACACATTTATTAAACTATTAACAATTCTCCTACTTGGATTCAACGCTACTGTTAATCCTGCTATAGCCACTCAGACTGACAAACCAGTCTGCTACAATCCACGTGGTGGGAGTGATATTCAATCAACCTTGTGTCTGTACTCACTGAGAGTCTCCACTGGAAAGATCAGGGGCGTCATTCTCCGACCCCCCGCCGGGTCGGAGAATCGCCGGGGGCTGGCGTGAATCCCGCCCCCGCCGGTTGCCAAAGTCTCCGGCACCGGAGATTCGGTGGGGGCGGGAATCGCGCCGCGCCGGTTGGCGGGCCCCCCCCCGCTCGATTCTCCGGCCCGGATGGCCCGAAGTCCCGCCGATAAATTGCCTGTCCCGCACGCGCCGCCCCGAGATGTCATTTCCGCGCCAGCTGGTGGGGCAACAAACGCCATTTCCGCCAGCTGGCGGGGCGGAAATTCCTCCGGCGTCGGCCTAGCCCCTCAATGTTGGGGCTCGGCCCCCAAAGATGCGGAGCATTCCGGACCTTTGGGGCGGCGCGATGCCCATCTGATTGGCGCCGTTTTGGGCGCCAGTCGGCGGACATCGCGCCGTTTCGGGAGAATTTCGCCCCATGTGTGCAGTGTCCTTATATATGGGTTGGTGTAATGCCCTCCTGTGCTAGTGTCACCTCTGTGTGTATTGTGAATGCCCATTGGTCGTGTCCTATCTTACTGACCTAGCGGTTGACTGTCTGTGTGTCATGTCTCTGGTGCTCCCTCTAGTGTCTAGCTAGGTGTAGTGTATGTGCATTAACCCTTTGTGTACTTACAGTGATGTATATCACCACAAGGAGCACAACCTTCAGCTCTTGCCCCACAGGGAACGCAAAATAAAACCCTACATGATTGGGTTGTTTATTCCTAATGACCATATTCCTCCCAGTCCAGGATCTGTGTGCATGACTCCTGCAATTACAAATTCATCTTTTTTTCTAATTTTCAAACTTATGACTAGATCTCGGCTCAGCAGAATCCAATTAGTCCCATTTAATTCAAGATTAAATCTTGAACAAAGGTTTTGCTCTGTCACTAATTAGAATATTTGACAATAGTGAAGCCATTCATATTTTAAGGCAGGTTTGGACATTTGAGCAGCTACATGGGTTTCTTAGGAAGAGGTGGATGCAGTAACTTTTAATATATATATATTTATATCCTCCAATACATAGACAATCACCCAACAAGAATGTGTTAAACGAAGAAATCTTTTAAATAATTGCCATTAAACCATCTATCCAGCAGCTAATTAGCAGATGAATCCAACTACAAAATCTTCAAAGGAATAAATAACTGATACATAACTTACTCAAGCATCCTTGTGTGATCATGTATGCACAAGGTAATATTTCGAAGGCTGTGCTTCCTTCAAGTTACATAACAATATTAAAATATTATAACTATATTATAATATTCATCTGTTGACAAAAGATGAATCAAGTCAAATTTAAGACAATTTTGTGAAGGGGTTTGAATGACCAGATATGTGTGTGGGACACACAGGCACACTATGTTAACAAAATTGCTTAATAGTTAGTTCCATGCTTCCCTTGACTTCTGACCCAACTTCCGATTAGGCACGTAACAGTCTTCTGGGTTTAACAGTGAGTTCAACAAGTTTAGACCGTGAAGTCTCTCCTCCAGCTTCAACCCATCTCTATATATATTGATTTATTTTCATTTCTCCCATTGATGAACTTTTCCATCCCCCTTTTATTCAACTTTCCATCTTGTTTTTCCCTTCCCATCATCTCCCCTCCACCCACACCACCCCACTAGGATCATTTTATTCCCTGTTCCAGGTTGCCGTTTGACACACTGCTCGCCTTTGTTCCGTCATTAACACATTCTAATCTCTTTATTTGACACTTTCAGTACCCTTCCCAGTCTTCATCACCCCATTTACACTTCCTTTGTCGTTTTGTCCTCATCTTTGTCAATCTCTCCCTCGTCTTCACCTGTCACTGAGCTCTATCCAGCCCCACCGATCCACCACTCTCCTCCCCCCACTACAGTATTAATCTGACCCCATTTCCAGGTCTCTTCAGCTCTGAGGAAGAACCACCCAGACTCGAAACGTTACCTGTCTTTTCTCTCCACAGACGCTGTCAGATCTGCTGCGATTGTCCAGCATTTTCTGTTTTTGTGTCAGATTCCAGCATCTGCAGTAATTTGCTATAATCTTCCCTCTACTTCTGTTCAGTGGTGACTTCTCTGTTTCTCAAGTTTTTTTGAAAAGCCGACAACCATAGATTAGTGGCAAATATTTAAATCACTCTTTTCTGGGCAGAGGTTCAGATCAAGGGGATATGACCCGAACAGTTAGACTGTCCAGTGCTGATGTCAAGCAGAACGCCTTCACACAAAGGATAGGGAAATCTGCAACTATTCCCAGAAAGTTGAAATTGGGGATCCATAGAAAATTCCAAAAATGCGATAAATATTTTCTTTTAAATAAGGTTCTGGATCCAAGGTGAGTAATTGGATTTGAGGTGCATATCAACTATCACTTAATTGATTGATGACACAGATACGTGGGGCTGAATAGCCTCCTCCCTGCCTCGATATCCCTCTCTCCTTTTTCAGGCACAGAAATCAATATGGCCCTGATATTCCAGTCTCTGGATGACTGTATCCCACAGGTACCCTGGACCTTGGGTAGGGTGATCTTTCCAAGAGCCGGTGCGGACTCGTTGGGCCGAATAGCCTCCTTCTGCACTGTAAATTCTATGATAATCTATGACTATGTGCTGGGTGACCCCTTGCAAATCCCAAAGCAAAGACTCCACCGGAATTGCCCAATAAGTTTCAACTTCCGATGGGAAATTTCTCTTTAGTCCGGAATCCTCCGAAAGTGTCGTCAACTCTGAATTAGAGTTAGAGGGCGCGATTCTCCCGATTGGAAACTAATTTTCCTGCCAGTGAAAAAACTGGTGTGATTGCCGCTGGCGTTCAGAGTAAACCCAACCTGCCATTGACGCTTTGAAACGGTTTTATCCAGGATCGGGGTTTCTGTGTCATTCAGCGGCACATTGGATAGGTTCTGTCTGGTTCAAAGGTTTTAGGCTTCTAGGCATACAAACAGGCAAAAAAAAGTTAAAGGGAATAAAATTGACTGTGAATAAACAATTTAAACATTTCCACTGCATTCAACCAAATATTTTTACCTTCATCTGATAGGTCTTTGAACTTGGCACGCTTACAGACAGTTTAAAGGGTTTAAAGGCTGCAGATGAAAAAAACAGCCAAACAAAACCTACCCCAGGAAAGACCTCCTCAATGAGCCGCTCCAGCCCAGCACAGCACAAATCCTCCTGACCCTCACCTCCCATGAAGGACTCCCCTTGGCACCCTGGTGGCAAGTTTAGGGAGGGTACTCACCCCCTTGCCACCCCTCGGAGTGAAACCCACCAGGTCCCAGTTTCTCAGTCTTGCACCAATTCATGCTAGCGGAACTCCCAGCTGGGGGCGCTGGAGCATCCCAGGAGGCGGGCGAATTGGGCATCCTGCCCATAGCTTCCATTCAAATTAGGGTTAATGACCACTTTGCACGTTCCCGCCAGGTCTGGGTGGAACATCATCGAGGAAATCGGGAACCTCATTGGAGCTGGCGGGGTGAGCAGCGAGGCTCACAGTGGGTTTCATTTTTTTAATATAATTTTTTAAAATAAATTTAGAGTACCCAATTCATTTTTTCCAATTAAGGGGCAATTTAGCGCGGCCAATCCACCTACCCTGCACATCTTTGGGTTGTGGGGGCGAAACCCGTGCAGACACGGGGAGAACGTGCAAACTCCCCACGGACAGTGACCCGGGGACAGGATCGAACCCTGGTCCTCGGCGCCGTGAGGCAGCAGTGCAAACCACTGCACTACTGTGCTGCCTTTCACCATGTAGAATTGTGTAGGTAAAAGAGGTTTGCAAAGTGGAAACAAATTTATTCAACAAATAATTATTTTCTACCAGCATACATTTAATCTCTGGCTTCCACAAAGAAACAGGAGAGGAATATAATTTATCCTGTCCTCTACTCTCGTCTTCTGCATTCAAAGCCTTTAAAGAACTTCAATAATTAATCCAAGCTACAGATTCTTCCAAAGCAGGGTTGACCGAGAGCAGAATGCAATGTCTTCAGTTTTATTGCTATAGTGAGTTTATTTAAGTTATAATGAACTCAGTAATGTCTTTTTGTCGATTTAGCACGACAGGGCTAATAAACAGATGCAGTAATGAAGTGCTAAATTTTGCAATAATAGCCACAAGTCAAGTTCAATATGTAAGAAATTAAGATAGTTTCCAGCTGCACTGTTCAACCCTAAATGTAATTTCTGTTTTATGAATAAAATAATTTGAGAGGAAATGAGTCTTCGGTAAGTATCACTGCAAATCAAATCCAGTTAATAACCTTTACATCAGCAATAAAGGCTCCATTCTGGTGCCACTATTTCTCTTTGCTCTCATTAGTATTCCTGAAAATAAGATGAAAATTGTCTCTGAAATGGTGACAGGGGTCTCCAAAATGTGTTTGTTTGTAAAGGTTATGTGTCAGTGAGGCGCACACCTTTACCGGATCAGAAAGCTGACGCAGCCAGCAGTATAACTCTGTTCCAAAATAAATCCCATTGTTCAGTCAGCCTGCGACAAAAGGCTTCCCGTTTATTCCTATTTGGAATGAGACAAACTTTCGCTTTTCACAAACATCAGAATGTTGATTTGTGTTTCGCGTAAATAATCCGCATACTTCAGATTGTTCGCAGAGCTGAAGAAAATCCAAATAATCTGACACAGTGAGAATTTAGTACTGAGAATACTCCAATGATTAGGTTATTTAAATGAATTGCTCTTTTGTAGTAAAAGGTGTATCAAATTGTGGGGATGGGTCTCCGCAATTAGAAATGAGGTTTGAAATTGAGCAAAGCAGAGTCTGTACAAACGTAGAATTCTCAATTAGAAACAGTGGTTGAAGCAGATTCATCAGAATAAAGGAGGGGGAGAGATTTGAGGAGGTAATAGGGAAATGGCAGGGCAATGGGTGTCAGTGAATAACACTTCCAGGAGTCACAGAATCTCTTCAGTGCAGAAGGAGGCCATTCAGCCCATCGAGTCTGCACCGAGCCTCTGAAAGAGCATCCCACCTTGCAACCCCATGACCCCACCTAACCTTTGGACACGAAGGACAACTTAGCATGTCCAATCCACCAAACCTGCACATCTTTGGACTGTGGGAGGAAACCGGAGTGTGGTGAACCACTGTATTAGGGGATGTAAGGTAGGACCTGCACTACAGGTTCGCCGGTAGACCCTGCCGGCTGGCTCCGCCCAAGGAGAACTGTATAAATAGGCATGACCTCCAGTGCCCTGCCATTTCGCCAGCTGCAGCAGGAGGCCACACATCTGACTGTAATAAAGCCACAGTTGTACCCAATCTGCATCTTTGTGCAATTGATCGCGCATCACGGCGCACCGGGAGGAAACCCACGCAGACACGGGGAGAACATGCAGACTCCACACAGGCAGTCACTCGAGGCCGGAATTGAACCTGGGACCCAGGCGCTGTGAGGCATCAGTGCTAACCACTGTGTCACCGTGCCAGAGATCTGGCACAAACACCATAATGCGCCCAATGGTCTCCAACTGTGATGCAAGTGTATAAGATTCTATCATTTTAACTTTTGAAATCTATTCCATGAACTCTCTGAACATACCCCCACTAACACTGTATGATCAACCTCATTCTGAGTTCCTCCACACCTTGAAATCTACTATCTCAATTTTGATTGTAAACTTTAATTATAATCTCCGCTCATGGTTCCCATGGGTGATGCAGCAGCTTAACAAACACTAAAGTCCAGGAACAATTTGCTCATCAAAACGGAAAATGATAGAAATATTCAGCAGATCTGGCAGCAGCTGTGGAGAATCAGAATTAACCATTCAGCGCATTGATCTTCCTTCAGAAGTTTCCTTACGTTTGCTAACATTTACACAGTTATTATTCGACCAGTTATAATTCCCTACCGTACAAATTAGCTTCCTCGTGCCTTGCTGATTTGAGTGTAGCAAGCATTATTTATCTTCTCTGTCCAATCTCAGAACATTTAACTCTCCTATGTTTGTTTTTCTTTTCCCTATGTTTGCAGGCAGCTAGGTCAACAAAGTTTCCACACCTTGGCTGGGATTCTGCAATCTGACTTTGCCTCGTCACTGCCGTCCACCGTGCCAGCGAGGACGGAGAATTCTGCGCTGGACTGGAGGATGCCACCGACGTGAATGGACAGAGAATTCTCGCCAAGAGCTGTCCATGCTAGTTATAAAATTAAAAAATGAGTTCTGGGATGTTGACATCACTGATCAGGCCAACAGTTATTGGTCACCCTTACGTTGCCCTTGAGAATCTGAGTGGTGTGGTTGATGCAACAGTGCCGTTAGGGGTCTTGACCAATGTACAAACAGATCATTCCGTCCAATGGCTCTGTGCTAGTGTTTATGCTGCCACTAAGCACATCAATGTGATTCACCTCAATTACTTCATCTGGCAACAATCTCCATAGTTTCACCACTCTCTGCCGAATATTGTCCTGACCTCCCTGTTAGATATATTAGTGACTGTCTTTTGTTTATAATAATAATATTAATCTTTATTGTTGTCAAGTAGACTAGCATTAATGCTGCAGTGAAGTTACTGTGAAAAGCCCCTAGTCGCCACATTCCGGCACCTGTTCGGGTACACAGAGGGAGAATTCAGAATGTCCAATTCACCTAACAGCAAGTTTTTGGTGACTTGTGGGAGGAAACCGGAGCACCCGGAGGGAACCCACGCAGACACGGGGAGAACGTGCAGACTTCGCACAGAGAGTGATCCAAGCCGGGTATCGAATCTGGGACCCTGGAGCTGTGAAGCAACAGTGCTAACCACTGTGCTGCAGTGCCACCCATGCCCCTAACATTGGACACATCCAGAAATGAAAAAATGAAATGAAATGAAAATCGTTTATTGTCACAAGTAGGCTTCAAATGAAGTTACTGTGAAAAACCCCTAGTCGCCACATTCCGGCGCCTGTTCGGGGAGGCTGGTACAAAGCTAATCAAATCTTTTCATTATCTAAAAGACCACAACAGGTCAACCCTCAGCTCTCTGCTTTCTGGAGAAACGAACCCCAGACTGTTCAACCTTTCCTGAATATATACGTCCCCTCAGTTCTTGTGCTATTCCTTATTAATATCATTTACACCTTCTCCCATGCTTATATATACTTAAATTGTATGGATACCCAAACTGTGCGCAGTGTTACATGTCTGACCTAACAAAGGTTCAAGACAATTCTGACATTAATTCTCTCCTTTTCAGTGCTATTGCTTTGGAAATTAACCTCAATGCTTTGTCTGCATTTTTTATGGGTTTTTATTAACCTGCATTGTTACTTTCATTGATCTGTGTACCTCGAACCATGATCCTGCCGTTCCACAACCCATTTAGAATCTTATTTTCCAAGATGTTTATGACCTCTTTAATTTTCCTATCAAAATGCACCACCTCACACTAATCTAGAGGGAAATATAATCACAATTTTTCGCACAGACAGGCATTCAATGTTTATTTTTCCCAACTGTTCCTTTGGGCAGAGCAAACTCGCGCAAATTTATTTCCAGCCCATTTTATTAAATCAAAGCTCTTAATTCCTATTGTATTATAATTTTCACAAACTCCCAGATTGTGTTACATTATTGATTTCTCGGTAGACAGAATAAAGTGCAAAGCATCAGTTATATTTGTTTGGTAGTACAGAACTTGAATCTTGCCGAGAAAGGACATGCTGTGGGATAATGGCTACCCTTATTACATCATTCTGTACTTTGTAGCAAAAACAAGCCTAAGGCCATTTCGTTTGGCCCTGGAAAGTGCTCAGATTATCCTGGAAGGGAGAGGTATCTCAAAATGCGAACAGCTGAATCTAGATGTTTGACCTGCTCCAGTGCCGTAGCAACATGAGTGATATTCGGCACAAACAGGTGCTGCCATCAAATCGCAATGTCTTGCAGTTTATCACACAAATGAGGAATGTGCTGTATGAATTTCAGTGCCAGTCTGATACTTGGTATGTAGGTGGATTGTATCAAACAGCATGTCCCAGCCGCTGTTCGCAATGGGCAAGATGCAGGCTGCCCCCAACCAGCAGTGTGGCACATGTGTGTGTACTGGAAACGACAGATATTAATACACAAGGCCCTGTTCTTTAACGACAGGAAGAGCATGTATACACATTGTGCTTGTTTCAGATAAACAAAATATGTGATAGCCATTCGCTAGTTCATTCCTCAGGGCAATGCCTTGACCAATCAGAGTCAAATTGCCTGGTTTGAATTTTCAAACTGGTGGCGGCTGACTGTCAGTCACCTTCGACGGATATAATCTCCATGGCAACATCTCTATCAACCAGAGACCACTTGCTAATCACTCAGCATTCTCTTCTCATAAAGTATAAAGTTGTTGTTTCCCCTGTGATTATTCTGATGAATGCAAGGTGAAAAGCTTCGACAAAATGTATTTTTATAGCAAAGTATGTCAAGCTCTAATTCCCATCAGCTTATTGTATGTATTATTTTACAAATGGTATGATGGTCTCGATTTTATTACTAACATTTCTTCACTCCAGCATTTTTGTAAAATTGGGAGTGAAGTGTATTTGGAAATATGGACATAGCTGCATCATTTTTCACTAGCTACTTGATTGCTATATCAATTTTCGGAGAAGGTGAGGAACAAAGGTCATTAATGCCAAGGAGCTGGTTTTAATGAATGGAAGATCTTTGGGGCCAGAATTTAAACACATTTCCAACAAATGGAATGCTGAATCATAAATCACATTTTACCACAGAAGAATAAGTTGGTATAAATAAAAAAATGTTAGTTTCACAATAGGACTCTTCCAGTGGAGAATGGCGCTAGTCTGGCTGCATTTTGGAAAAGCTCTAATAAAAGATGGCAACGTTCTGCCACAGGCTAGTGGGCTGAATGTTCTCCTGTTCTCCAAAGTTCTGTTACTTTTGCAACAGATTCCTGGAAGAATACATTATGGAACAAACAAAGGATAAAGTATTTTAGATCTAGTTTCGTGCAATGAGCCAGTAATCCTATCGCAAAAGATCCTCCGGGAAAAAGTGAGGATAATACAATTGAATTCCAGATTAAATTTGAAAGCAACAAAGCCCAATCACAAACACGAAACACAAATTAAACAAGGTCAATTACACAGCTATTAGGGGAGAACAGCTAAAGTTAACTGGGGTAAATAGGCTAAAAGGTATAGAGGTCAATGAACAATGGCAAATGGGTAAAAAAAAATTCAAAATATTCAACAAAAATATAAGCCATTAGAAAACAAAAACTCAGCAAGAAAGATCTATCTAAGGCTTATTAGGGAAGTTAAGGATAATATTAGATTTCATGAAAATATTTTAATGTTGCAAAGTGTAGTAGTAAGCCTAAGGATTTGGGGGCAATTTTGCAAACCAGCAAAGTGCCACCATAAAGTTACTAAAAAGGGAAAGGAGAAAAATGAGAGTGAACTCGCAAGAAATATACACACAGATTTTCAGAGCTTTTATAACTATATAAAAAGAGGATTAGCTAAATTAAATATTGGTTCCTTCGAGGCAGGAGAACCTGACAGGGGGATGAGGACACAGCCGAGACGTTCTGTCTGTCTTCACACCCAAAGTCACAAATTACAAACCAGAAATAAAGGGTGACCTCGGGGGTTAATAACGGTGAGGAACCGAAGGGGCAGAATTGTACAGGTCAGTAAATTCATGGTCGGCTTTCTTGCTGCTGCTCCACATGTCCCGAACCTACCAGACATTTTAGAGGAGTAGGTGAGACCCAGGGTTACACATCGCCCTCACCCTCTTCAGGTCTGAAATTGTGCAATCACTGGGCCACTTCCCGCCACATCATTCTGAAGCTGGCAGGCGGAGATCAGGGACAAGCGTGATTATCATAGATTATCATAGAATTTACAGTGCAGAAGGAGGCCATTGGGCCCATCGAGTCTGCACCGGCTCTTGGAAAGAGCTCCCTACCCAAGGTCAACACCGCCACCCTATCCCCATAACCCAGTCACCCCACCCAACACTAAGGGCAATTTTGGACACTCGGGGCAATTTATCATGGCCAATCCACCTAACCTGCACATCTTTGGACTGTGGGAGGAAACCGGAGCACCCGGAGGAAACCCACGCACACACGGGGAGGATGTGCAGACTCCGCACAGACAGTGACCCAAGCTGGAATCGAACCTGGGACCGTGGAGCTGTGAAGCAATTGTGCTATCCACAAGGCTACCGTGCTGCTGACAAGTTAAACTGGTCAGACCTCGGGTAGGGGATGGGGCGGGTGGGTTGTCCATCACTGGACCTCTTTCCTGTTCGGAGCGCCCCTCGAAGGTCTTCTACCCTCTCCTCCCCCCCCCCCCCCCCACCAACCCCCCGCCACCCCCTTGGGTGCTCACTCCTCCCCTGATCTTTACAAAATGACCACCGCCTCCTGCACCCCATCATCCCAGGACCCACAGTGAGCCCCTTTTCCCCTGGTTTCCTGGTCAATACACTCATGAAACTCGCTCCCGGTGCCACTGCTGGGTGTGTTTAAATAGTTTGCTGGGGCTTAATGTCATCCTTCAAATAACAATGATAATCAATTTAATAAAATATCCGTGGGCAACTAGTGCCAGTGGAGCGGCCTGCATTAGCTAGATATTGACATATTTTATTAAAATAACAGCTAAACCTCACGTTGGGTTAGCTGAAATTGAAAACCTCGGAGCTTTGCTCTTATTGTTTATCCACCGGTTCCCTTGGTTATGCTGCTGTGATCTATCTTCATTTGACCTCTTACCTTTCAAAGTTTCTGTAATGATCTGACTGTGATGAATGAGGACTAAAGCGAAACGCTCCCAAGTTAGGCTGTCAACATTCTGCTTCACTAATTAGGTATTTTGTGTACAACTGAGCCTAAGGATTACACTTGATTGTAATTATTGAAGAATGCGTACCACGTCCATGTGATATTCCTCCGGCCTCTACCCCTTGGTAGGTCCACAAAGATGCCCCCTACCCCCCACCCTCTGACAAACCCTGTCACTGCCTGAGGATCAATCATCCAAGGTGTTGTGGCATGGCTGCCTCAGGATTATTGAGCGTACTACAGAATATTGACTTTGTTTTAATGTTCCATTGTCAGGTATTTCATCTTGGAAGCAGTTCCAACCCAAAGAGACGCAGAGTCCCTCCTCGCCAACTCACCACTTGATCATTAGACACCTGACAACCTTCATACAGAAGACAGCACGTACCAAGAACTCCCTGACAGCAGAATAATGAACCATACAGCTGACCGGAAGATGGATGATGCGTTTAAAATAGTTGGACCAAAATAATTTCCTTGCACTAATGCGCAATAAAATGGCAGCATATTGGTATAGGTTTATTCAACAATATCACTTTTTTTAATTCTGAGTACTTTTTGTATTAACAAAGTTAATGAACCCTCATCATATCGTTAATATCTTTGTTTTACTGAAAAGATGTTCACTGCCTACTGCCCCGAGAACCACAGAAAGGTGCAGAGCAGTAAGAGGCCATTCAGCCCATTCTACCTGCATCAGCCAAAAAAAGAGGAATAATGAGCTAGCAGCTCATTTTAGTTTCATTTCCCAGCAGCTGGTCTGTAGCCACGCAGTTTCCAGCACCTCAGTTACAGATCCAGGTACATTTTAAATGAGTTCAGTGTTTCAGTCTCAGCCACCTACTCAGGCGGTGATTTGCGGATGCCCACTCTCTGGGTGAAAGAATGTTTCCTTGTGTCCCCCCAAATCCTCCGACCAATCACATTAAATCCATGCCTCCGGTTAATGACCACTCAGATAGGGGAAACAAGTTTTTCCTGTCCAGCCCGCTCAGAATTTTGCAAATCTCAATTAGGTCACCTCTTAGCCTCCTCTGTTCTCAGAGAAGTAACGGCTGGAATTCTCAGTTGCGATTCACTTCTGCTGCCGTGAGTGTACCTCTGCCCACAGGTTCCCCGACAACGTGAGGTGGTTTCAACAGGAAATCCCATTGACAAACGGTGGGAAGACAGAATCCTGCCACCAGGCGCACCTCCGCAAAGCACGGGGCGAGGGAATCAGAGAATCCTGCCGAACCCCAGCTGATCCAATCTCTGCTCATTACTGCAATTTTCAAACTCTGGCAACATTCTTGTCAGCCTCCTCTGCACCCTCTCCACAGCAATTAGCAATGATGTCTTTCTTGTAATGTGGTGCTGAGAATTGTGGACAGAATTCCAGCTGTGGCCGAACCAGCATTCTACACAGTTCCGGCGTTACATCCCTGCTTTTGTATTCAATGCCTTGCCCAATGAAGGAACATTTTTATGAAACTTTCTTTATCAACTTGTCCACATGTGCTACCACCTTCAAGGACCTGTGGACATGCACTCCAAGGCCTTTCTCTTCCTCAGCCCCTCTCAATATCCTCCATTTATTGAGTATTACCTCACATTTTTCCAGATTGAATTCCATTGGCCACTTCTCTGTCCACTGTCTTTACGATCAACTGCATGGCCGATATTTATGCTATCTGCACATTTCCCAATCATATTACCCACATTTAAGTCTAAATCATTAATATATACAACAAACAACAAGGGCCCAGTCAGCGAAGCCCACACCCCATGGACGAATAAAAAAAATAATTTAAAAAATTGATTTACAGAAGACAGGCAAGAAATGTACTTTTAACAACTGCCTCTGCCTGGTGTGACTGGGCTGGTAGCCCCCCAGGAATAGCATCAGGGATTTTCACACTATTCACACTGCCACCACAGTGCGTTGGGTTCTGAATTGAGGAGCTGGAGCACCTGTTAGTTTCAGGTAAGAGACTACCTGTAATATGCAAATTGGGGTTCGAGGCTATCAATAAAACCCCAAATGCACTTTAAGGTAAACATGCGTGAAGTGTGTGCCATTTTCCATGCATCGGAGGAACCAGGAGTGGCAACCTAACCAGAGGTCCTTAAACGTTCTGTTGGAGGCCACTTAGAATAGTCCAGAATGTGTCTGTTTATTTTATTGTGATGATGTGGAGATGCCGGCGTTGGACTGGGGTGAGCACAGTACGAAGTCTTACAACACCAGGTTATGTCCAACAGGTTTGTTTCGATGTCACTAGCTTTCGGAGCGCTGCTCTTTCCTCAGAGACATCGAAACAAACCTGTTGAACTTTAACCTGGTGTTGTAAGACTTCTTACTGTATTTCACCCCGATTGGGAGCCAACCCCCACACAGATAAAAAATCTTTTTTAAAGGCTGAATTTGTCATGGATTCTCAACCAAGAACTCGAGCCAATGAACACTAATTATTAAAGACAAGAAACAGAAAGAATCTGAACAAAGAGAAAAGAGCAAATGGTATATTGATCAGATGGAAGATTAAACTGAAGGTTAAGACAATTATGGTGATTTGTGTGGTTCACAATGAGTCTTAATAGCTACAAAATCCAGCTACTAGCACAAAGAAACAGTCCAGTGTGTTCCTGCAGCATGATATTTAACATCCTGGGGCAGCACGGTAGCCTGGTGGATAGCACAATTGCTTCACAGCTCCAGGGTCTCAGGTTCGATTCCGGCTTGGATCACTGTCTGTGCGGAGTCTGCACATCCTCCCCGTGTCTGCGTGGGTTTCCTCCGGGTGCTCCGGTTTCCTCCCACAGTCCAAAGATGTGCAGGTTAGGTGGATTGGCCATGATAAATTGCCCTTAGTGTCCAAAATTGCCCTTAGCGCTGGGTGGGGTTTACTGGGTTATGGGGATAGGGTGGAGGTGTTGACCTTGGGTGGGGTGCTCTTTCCAAGAGCCGGTGCAGCCTCGATGGGCCGAATGGTCTCCTTCTGCACTGTAAATTCAATTCTATGATAATCCTATATGACGTGAAAATATTGCAAGCTTTTTTGAATTGGACTTATTTTGAACAATAAACAAGTACAATTTAAATTGGAAATGATTTCAAGAAATAGCATTTGAAGAAGTTAAGAGTAACTGTATTTCAACTTTAACTTCTTACATTTTTCTCAAAGCAGTCTGAACGGGTAAAATGAATGCGATTGAGCTCTCCACAATTAAATGTTTTCCTGGTTTATTAACAGGTCGAACTTTAGGCTGTAATGGAATGTGGCAATAACAAGGAAATGTCAACCATGGTTCAGGCAATAGTATTGTCAGCTCTGTACGGGAAAGCTAAGTGTTTGACCCTGGCTGGTATTCCAGCCCCTTCTGCATTGGGGTCAATTTGATCAATGAGTTTTTGTACAGTGGGATATGTGTGATATTGACCGTATTTTTCCAATCAGATCAAACAGGAATCAAATAAAATTCACAGAGTCCGAAGTGAAATGTTTGGATGACAAACTTTCTGAATTTGGGTTATGAGTGACAGATGTTATAGCTGGATAAGTGTTTTTGATGCCTTGTCTCGTGAACAAAACAATTTACCGAGAAAATCCTGAGGACCATTCACTAGCTCCATCAATTTACTCTTGGTCAGAGATCATTTATATTCTTTTGTGACCTGGTGAAAAATGATTCTTGCCTTATCATGTGCAGTAAACTAACAGAGCAGATTGCCCGCCCATCATGGAACCCAGCAGAATGGGACCCTCTGGTCAGATCACCTGCTCGGCAGATCATCACTGTAATAGAACCAGCTTCATTTCAACTGTTGCGGGTGAAGGTGACACTTGCCGAGTTTACATTGAAGTGTTAATTTCTCGCTGAAGTCAAAAAGATCAATTTTTATCATTCAATGCTAAAATACTTTGACACCGATGACAATGCACTCCTAAAGTATGAGGCTCCTGACAGAGGGCTAAACTCCGGTCTGGTGCAAGGGACATACTTTATCACAATGTCTGAAGATCACAAACTGAATTGATATACTTGATACTCAGATCAAAAAATAACTGATTGATTTTCGATTGAGAACAGGTTCAAAGAACAAAGATCAAAGAAAAAAAAAAGCACAGGAACAGGCCCTTCGGCCCACCAAGCCCGTGCCGACCATGCTGCCCGTCTGAACTAAAATCTTCTACACTTCCGGGGTCCGTATCCCTCTATTCCCATCCTATTCATGTATTTGTCAAGATGCCCCTTAAATGTCACTATCGTCCCTGCTTCCACCACCTCCTCCGGTAGCGAGTTCCAGGCACCCACTACCCTCTGTGTAAAAAAAGTCCCTCACACATCTCCTCTAAACTTTGCCCTTTGCACATCAAACCTATGTCCCCTAGTAATTGACTCATCTAGCCTGGGAAAAAGTTTCTGACTGTCCACTCTGTCCATGCCCCTCATAATTTTGTAGACCTCTATTAGGTCGCCCCCTCATTCCAGTGAGAACAAACCAAGCTTATCCAACCTCTCCTCGTAGCTAATGCCCTCCATACCAGGCAACATCCTGGTAAACCTCTTCTGCACCCTCTCTAAAGCCTCCACATCCTTCTGGTAGTGTGGCGACCAGAATTGAACACTATATTCCAAGTGTGGCCTAAATAAGGTTCTATGCAATTGCAACATGACTTGTCAATTTTTATACTCAATGCCCCGGCCAATGAAGGCAAGCATGCCGTATGCCTTCTTGACTACCTTCTCCACCTGAGTTGCCACTTTCAGTGACCTGTGGATCTGTACACCAAGATCTCTCTGACAGTCAATACTCTTGAGGGTTCTACCATTCACAGTCTATTCCCTGGCTGTATTAGACCTTATCACTTTTGTCCGGATTAAACTTCAGCTGCCATCTCTCCGCCCAAGTCTCCAGCTGATCTATATCTTGCTGTATCCTCTGTTGGCCTTCATCGCTATCCGCAATTCCACCAACCTTGCATTGTCCGCAAACCTACTAATCAGTCCTGTTACAATTTCCTCCAAATCATTTATATATACTACAAACAGCAAAGGTCCCAGCACCGATTCCCGTGGAACAGTAAGTGATGAGTGATGATTAAGTCTTGATTTGAATGTATTCAATTGGGGAACAAAGTTTAAGATATTTAGACTATTTGGAAATAATTCCAAAGGCAAACTAGGTTTCATCATTGTTACTCTTTCTGACAGAAAACCTATGAAATAGCAACAGCAGTTAGCCCTCCCCAAACCCCCCCCCCCCCCCCCCCACACACAACCTGTTCCGTCTTTTAGCTAAGCTGCAGCTTCTCATATTATTAAAAGCGAGCAGAGGACAATTAAAAAAGCAATAAGGGGGGAGAAGATGAAGTACGAGTGCAAGCTAGCTCGTAATATAAAGGAAGATAGGAAGAGTTTTTTTCAATATATAAAAGGTAAGAGAGAGGCAAAAATAGACATTGGACCACTGGAAAATGTGGCTGGAGAAGTAATAATAGGAAACAAAGAAATGGCAGACAAACTTAATAGTTACTTTGCATCACGCACCAGTGGGATGCCAGAGCTCCAGGAGAACCAGGGGCAGAGGTGAGTGCAGTGACCATCACGAAGGAAAGGTTTCTGGGGAAACTGAAAGGTCTGAAGGTGGATAAGTCACCTGGACCGGATGGACTACACCCCAGGGTCCTAAAAGAGATAGCTGAGGAGATTGTGGAGGCATTAGTGATGATCTTTCATGAATCACTGGAGGCAGGAAGGGTCCCAGAGGACTGGAAAGTGGCTAATGTAACACCCCTGTTTAAGAAGGGAGGGAGAGGGCAGCACGGTGATGCAGTGGTAGCTCTGCAGTCTCACGGCGCCGAGGTCCCAGGTTCGATCCCGACTCTGGGTCACTGTCCGTGTGGAGTTTGCACATTCTCCCCGTGTTTGCATGGGTTTCACCCCCACAACCCAAAGATGTGCATGGTAGGTGGATTCAACACGCTAAATTGCCCCCTAATTGGAAAAAAAATGAATTGGGTACTCTAAATTTTTTTTTTGTTAAAAGAAGGGAGGGAGGCAGAAGATGGGAAATTATAGGCTGGTCAGCCTGACTTCGGTCATTGGTAAGATTTTAGAGTCTGTGATTAAAGATAAGGTCACAAAGTACTTGGAAGTGCATGGTAAAATAGGACTGAGTCAGCACGGCTTCGTCAAAGGGAGGTCGTTCTGACAAATCTGTTAGAGTTCTTTGAGGAGGTAACAAGGAAGCTAGCCGAAGGAGAACCAGTGGCCGTGATTAATTTAGGTTCCAGAAGTCCTTTGACAAGGTGCCGCATAGGAGACTGTTAAATAAGTTAAGAGCCCATGGTGTTAAGGGTACGATCCTGGCATGGATAGAGGATTGGCTGACTGGCAGAAGGCAGAGAGTGGGGATAAAGGGGTCTTTTTCATGATGGCAGCCGGTGACTAGTGGTGTGCCTCAGGGATCTGTGCTGGGACCACAACTTTTCACAATATACAAAGAACTAGGAACAAAGAAATGTACAGCACAGGAACAGGCCCTTCGGCCCTCCAAGCCCGTGCCAACCATGCTGCCCGACTAAACTACAATCTTCTACAATTCCCGGGTCCGTATCCCTCTATTCCCATCCTAATCATGTATTTGTCAAGATGCCCCTTAAATGTCACTATCGTCCCTGCTTCCACCACCTCCTCCGGTAGCGAGTTCCAAGCACCCACTACCCTCTGTGTAAAAAACTTGCCTCGTACATCTACTCTAAACCTTGTCCCTCACACCTTAAACCTATGCCCCCTTGTAATTGACCCCTCTACCCTGGGGAAAAGCCTCTGACTATCCACTCTGTCTATGCCCCTCATAATTTTGAAGATCTCTATCAGGTCGTCCCTCAACCTCCGTCGTTCCAGTGAGAACAAACAGAGTTTATTCAACTGCTCCTCATAGCTAATGCCCTCCATACCAGGAAACATTCTGGTAAATCTCTTCTGCACCCTCTCTAAAGCCTCCACATCCTTCTGGTAGTGTGGCGACCAGAATTGAACACTATACTCCAAGTGTGGCCTAACTAAGGTTCTATCCAGCTGCAACATGACTTGCCAATTCTTATACTCAATGCCCCGGCCAATGAAGGCAAGCATGCCATATGCCTTCTTGACTACCTTCTCCACCTGTGTTGCCCCTTTCAATGACCTGTGGACCTGTACACCTAGATCTCTCTGGCTTTCAATACTCTTGTGGGTTCTACCATTCACTGTATATTCCCTACCTGCATTAGACCTTCCAAAATGCATTACCTCACATTTGTCCGGATTAAACCCCATCTGCCATCTCTCCGCCCAAGTCTCCAAACAATCTAAATCCTGCTGTATCCTCTGACAGTCCTTATCGCTATCCGCAATTCCACCAACCTTTGTGTCGTCTGCAAACTTACTAATCAGACCAGTTACATTTTCCTCAAAACAATTATATATACTGCAAACAGCAAAGGTCCCAGCACTGATCCCTGCGGAACACCACTAGTCACAGCCCTCCAATTAGAAAAGCATCCTTCCATTGCTACTCTTTGCCTTCTATGACCTAGCCAGTTCTGTAGCCACCTTGCCAGCTCACCCCTGATCCCGTGTGACTTCACCTTTTGTACTAGTCTACCATGAGGGATCTTGTCAAAGGCCTTACGGAATCCATATGGACAACATCCACTGCCCTACCTGCATCAATCATCTTTGTGACCTCCTCGAAAAACTCTATCAAGTTAGTGAGACACGACCTCCCCTTCACAAAACCATGCTGCCTCTCACTAATACGTCCATTTGCTTCCAAATGGGAGTAGATCCTGTCTCGAAGAATTCTCTCCAGTAATTTCCCTACCACTGACGTAAGGCTCACCGACCTGTAGTTCCCTGGATTATCCTTGCTACCCTTTTTAAACAGAGGAACAACATTGGCTATTCTCCAATCCTCCGGGACATCACCTGATGAGGATCCAAAGATTTCTGTCAAGGCCTCAGCAATTTCCTCTCTAGCCTCCTACAGTATTCTGGGGTAGATCCCATCAGGCCCTGGGACCTATCTACCTTAATATTTTTCAAGACGCCCAACACCTCGTCTTTTTGGATCTCAAAGTGACCCAGGCTATCTACACACCCTTCTCCAGACTCAACATCTACCAATTCCTTCTCTTTGGTGAATACTGATGCAAAGTATTCATTTAGTACCTTGCCCATTTCCTCTGGCTCGACACATAGATTCGCTTGCCTACCCTTCAGTGGGCCAACCTTTTCCCTGGCTACATAGAACATAGAACATAGAACATTACAGCGCAGTACAGGCCCTTCGGCCCCCGATATTGCGCCAACCTGTGAATCCACTCTAAAGCCCATCTACACTAATCCCTTATCGTCCATATGTCTATCCAATGACCATTTGAATACACTTAGTGTTGGCGAATCCACTACTGTTGCAGGCAGGGCATTCCACACCCTTACTACTGTCTGATTAAAGAACATACCTCTGATATCTGTCTTATATCTATCACCCCTCAATTTAAAGCTATGTCCCCTCATGCTAGACATCATCATCCGAGGAAAAAGGCTTTCACTGTCCACCCTATCCAATCCTCTGATCATCTTGTATGACTCAATTAAGTCACCTCTTAACCTTCTTCTCTTGAACGAAAACGGCCTCAAGTCCCTCAGCCTTTCCTCATAAGATCTTCCTCCATACCAGGCAATATTCTGGTAAATCTCCTCTGCACCGTTTCCAATGCTTCCACATCCTTCCTATAATGCGGCGACCAGAATTGCACGCAATACTCCAAATGCGGCCGCACTAGAGTTTTGTACAGCTGCAACATGACCTCATGGCTCAGAAACTCAATCCCTCTACCAATAAAAGCTAACACACCGTACACCTTCTCAACAACCCTCTCAACCTGAGTGGCAACTTTCTGGGATCTATGTACATGGACACTGAGATCTCTCTGCTCATCCACACTGCCAAGAATCTTACCATTAGCCCAGTACTCCTGTTATTCCTTCCAAAATGAATCACCTCACACTTTTCTGCGTTAAACTCCATTTGCCACCTCTCAGCCCAGCGCTGCAGCTTATCCATGTCCCTCTGTAACTTGTAACATCCTTCCGCACTGTCCACAACTCCACCGACTTTAGTGTCATCTGCAAATTTACTCACCCATCCTTCTATGCCCTCCTCCAAGTCATTTATAAAAATGACAAGCAGCAGTGGCCCCAAAACAGATCCTTGCGGTACACCACTAGTAACTGGACTCCAGTCTGAACACTTCCCATCAACCACCACCCTTTGTCTTCTTCCAGCTAGCCAATTTCTGATCCAAACTGCTGAACCTCCCTGATTCCCATGCTTCCGTATTTACTGCAGTAGCCTACCGTGGGGAACTTTATCAAACGCTTTACTGAAATCCATATACACCACATCAACTGCTTTACCCTCATCCACCTGTTTGGTCACCTTCTCAAAGAACTCAATAAGGTTTGTGAGGCACGGCGTACCGTTCATGAAACCGTGTTGACTATGTCTAATCAAATTATTCCTTTCCAGATGATTATACACCCTATCTCTTATAAACATTTCCAAGATTTTGCCCACAACAAAAGTAAGGCTCACTGGTCTATAGTTACCGGGGTTGTCTCTACTCCCCTTCTTGACCAAGGGGACAACATTTGCTATCCTCCAGTCTTCTGGCACTATTCCTGTTGACAAAGATGACTTAAAGATCAAAGCCAAAGGCTCAGCAATCTCCTCCCTAATTTCCCAAAGAATCCTAGGATAAATCCCATCCAGCCCATGGGACTTATCTATTTTCACCCTTTCCAGAATTGTTAACACCTCCTCCTTATGAACCTCAAGCCCTTCTAGTCTAGTAGCCTGAATCTCAGTATTCTCCTTGACAACATTGTCTTTTTCCTGTGTGAATACTGACAAAAAATATTCATTTAGCACCTCTCCTATCTCCTCAGACTCCAAGCACAACTTCCCACTACTGTCCTTGACTGGCCCTACTTTTACCCTAGTCATTCTTTTACCCTCTTGCTTTTTATGTACGTGTAAAAAGCCTTGGGATTTTCCTCAACCCTATTTGCCAATGACTTTTCGAGACCCCTTCTAGCCCTCCTGACTCTTTGCTTAAGTTCCTTCCGACTTTCCTTATATCCCACACAGGCTTCGTCTGGGGTATGGGGAGGGGGATGTGGGTCTGTGGGAGGGGATATTGGACTGGGATGGGGATATAGGACTGGGGGAGGGGATATCGATCTGGGGGACGGGATATGGGACTGGGGGAGGGGATATGGGACTCGGGGAGGGCACATTGGACTGGGGATGGGGATATGGGACTGGGGGAGGGGATATGGGACTGGGGGAGGGGATATGGGACGGGGGAGGGGACTTTGGACTGGGGGAGGCGATATTGGCCTGGGGGATGGGATATGGACAGAACGGCGGGAAAACGACTGGCAGGGCTATGGTCACTGGGAATTCAATCGTAAGGGGAGTAGACAGGCGTTTCTGTGGTCAAAAACAAGACTCCCGAATGGTATGTTGCCTCCCAGGTGCACTGTTCAGGGATGTCTCAGATCGGCTGCAGGACATACTGAAGGGGGAGGGTGAACAGCCAAGTGTCGTGGTGCATATAGGCACCAACAATATAGGTAGAAAATGGGATGAGGTCCTACAATCAGAATTTAGGGAGTTAGGAGATAAGTTAAAAAGCAGGACCTCAAAGGTAGTAATCTCAGGATTGCTACCAGTGCCACGAGACAGTCAGAGTAGAAATTCAAGAATAGTCAGAATGAATACGTGGCTTGAGAGATGGTGCAGGAGGGAGGGGTTCAGATTTTTGGGACATTGGAACCGGTTCTGGGGGCGGCGGGGCCATTACAAATCAGATGGTCTACACCTAGGCAGGACTGGAATCAATGTCCTAGCGGGTGCTTTTGCTAACACTGTTGGGGAGGTTTTAAACGAATGTGGCAGGGGGATGGGAACCAGATTAAAAAGTTAGAGGTCAGTAAAGAGGTAGCAACTAAAGCCAGTAAGGTACTACATAATAAACTCAATGTGACTAAGGGGAAGAGTAGACAGGGAAGAGATGATGAACGCAAAGGGACAGGTGGTCTGAGCTGCATTTGTTTCAATGCGAGAAGTGTAGCAGGTAAGGCAGATGAACTTAGGGCTTGGATTAGTACCTGGGAATATGATGTTATTGGTATTACTGAGACTTGATTGAGGGAAGGGCAAGACTGACAACTAAATATCACAGGGTCTGGATGCTTCAGGAGGGATAGAGAGGGAGGTAAAACGGGTGGAGGAGTTGCATTACTGGTCAGAGATGATATCACAGCTGTGATTAAGGAGGGCACGATGGATGATTCGAGCACTGAGGCAATATGAGTGGAGCTAATAAACAGGAGGGGTGCAGTAACATTGTTGGGACTATACTACAGGCCTCCCAAAAGTGAGTGTGACGTAGAGGTACAAATATGTTGACAGATTATAGAAAACCGTTGGGTCAATAGGGTGGTCGTGATGGGAGATTTTAACTTCCCCAACATTGAATGGGACTCATGTAGTGTTGGAGGCGGAGATGGAGCAGAGTTTGTAAGGAACATCCAGGAGAGATTTTTAGAGCAGTATGTAAATAGTCCAACTCAGGAAGGGGCCATCCTGGACCTGGTATTGGGGAATGATCCCGGCCAGGTGGTTGAAGTTTCAGTCGGTGATTACTTTAGGAATAGCGATCACAATTCCGTAAGTTTTAGAATACTCATGGACAAAGACGAGAGTGGTCCTAAAGGAAGAGTGCTAAATTCGGGAAAGGCCAAGTATAACGAAATTTGGCGGGAGCTAGGGAATGTGGATTGGGAGCAGCTGTTTAAGGGTAAATCCACATTTGAAATGTGTGAGTCTTTTAAGGAAAGGTTGATTAGAGTGCAGGACAGACATGTCCCTGTGAAAATGAGGGACAGAAATGGCAAGATTAGGGAACCATGGATGACGGGTGGAATTGTGAGACTAGCTAAGATGAAAAAGGAAGCATACATAAGATCTAGGCGACTTAAAACTGATGAAGCTTTGGAGGAATATCGGGAAAGTAGGACAAATCTCAAACGCGCAACAAAGAGGGCTAAAAGGGGCCATGAAATATCTTTGGCTAACAGGGTTAAGGAAAATCCCAAAGCCTTTTATTCGTATATAAGGAGCAAGAGGGTAACTAGAGAAAGGAATGGCCCACTCAAAGACAAAAGAGGAAATTTATGTGTGGAGTCAGAGGAAATGGGTGAGATTCTTAATGAGTACTTTGCATCGGTATTCACCAAGGAGAGGGACTTGATGGAAGTTGAGGCGTGGGATGGATGTTTAAATACTCTAGGTCAAGTCGGCATAAGGAAGGGGGAAGTTTTGGGTATTCTAGAAGGCATTAAGGTGGACAAGTCCCCAGGTCCGGATGGGATCTATCCCAGGTTACTGTGTGACGCGAGGGACGCAATAGCTGGGGCCTTAACGAAAATGAATTGAAATGAAAATCGCTTATTGTCACGAGTCGGCTTCAATGAAGTTACTGTGAAAAGCCCCTAGTAACCACATTCCGGCGCCTGTTCGGGGAGGCTGGTGCGGGAACAGATATCTTTGCAGCATCCTTGAGCACGGGTGAGGTCCCGGAGGACTGGAGAATTGCTAATGTTGTCCCTTTGTTTAAGAAGGGTAGCAGGGATAATCCAGGGAATTATAGACCTGTGAGCTTGACGTTAGTGGTAGGCAAACTGTTGGAGAAGATGCTGAGGGATTGGATCTATTCACATTTGGAAGAAAATAGACTTATCAGTGATAGGCAGCCTGGTTCTGTGCAGGGAAGGTCATGTCTTACAAACCTAATAGAATTCTTTGAAGAAGTGACAAAGTTAATTGATGAGGGAAGACCTGTAGATGTCATATACATGGACTTCAGTAAGGTATTTGATGAAGTTTCCCATGGCAGGTTGATGGAAAAAGTGAAGTCGTATGGGGTTCAGGGTGTACTAGCTAGATGGATAAAGAACTGGCTGGTCAACAGGAGACAGAGAGTAGTGGTGGAAGGGAGTGTCTCAAAATGGAGAAAGGTGACTAGCGGTGTTCCACAGGGATCTGTGCTCGGACCACTGTTGTTTGTGATATACATAAATGATCTGGATGAAGGTATAGGTGGTCTGATTAGCAAGTTTGCAGATGACACTAAGATTGGTGGAGTTGCAGATAGCGAGGAGGACTGTCAGAGAATACAGCAAAATATCGATAGATTGGAGAGTTGGGCAGAGAAATGGCAGATGGAGTTCAATCCAGGCAAATGCGAGGTGATGCATTTTGGAAGATCTAATTCAAGAGCGGACTATACGGTCAAAGGAAGAGTCCTGGGGAAAATTGATGTACAGAGAGATCTGGGAATTCAGGTCCATTGTACCCTGAAGGTGGCAACGCAGGTCGATAGAGTGGTCAAGAAGGCATACAGCATGCTTGCCTTCATCGGACGGGGTAATGAGTACAAGATTCGGCAGGTCATGTTACAGTTGTATAGGACTTTGATTGGCCACATTTGGAATACTGCGTGCAGTTCTGGTCGCCACATTACCAGAAGGATGTGGATGCTTAAGAGAGGGTGCAGAGGATGTTCACCAGGATGTTGCCTGGTATGGAGGGTGCTAGCTATGAAGAAAGGTTGAGTAGATTAGGATTGTTTTCATTGGAAAGACGGAGGTTGAGGGGGGACCTGATTGAGGTCTACAAAATTATGAGAGGTATGGACAGGGTGGATAGCAACAAGCTTTTTCCAAGAGTGGGGGTGTCAATTACAAGGGGTCACGATTTCAAGGTGAGAGGGGGAAAGTTTAAGGGAGATGTGCGTGGAAAGTTTTTTACGCAGAGGATGGTGGGTGCCTGGAACGCTTTGCCAGCGGAGGTGGTAGAGGCGGGCATGATAGCATCATTTAAGATGCATCTAGACAGATCTATGAACGGGCGGAGAACAGAGGGAAGGAGATCCTTGGAAAATAGAAGACAGGTTTAACGCAGCCCGGGAGAGGCGAAGGGCCTGTTCCTGTGCTGTAATTTTCTTTGTTCTTTGTACAACAATTTGATCTGTTTCTAGAAATTAAGGACATGACCGCTGCGCCAGATTCGAAAAAAATAGCATACTTCTTAGCTGCGGCAGGGAAACCAGCCATGGAGATAGATAATTCATTCAATTTCTTGGAAGGTGAAGACAAAACTAAATTTAAAGTCATTATCACAACATTTGAAGAACACTGCAAAAGTCAGTCTGGTAGATGCTGGAAAGACTTAAATTTTGTAATAGGTGCCAGAGATTGGGAGAGTCAATCACTGATTTCATTGCAGACCTCCAGGTACGAGCGCAAGGCTGTACTTATGCTGATTTCAGAGATGCTATGATAATAGATCAATTAATTTATGGACTATCTGATAAAACTTTAACGAAAAAACTTTCACAACAACAGTCTCTAACTCTAGACATCACGATTAAACAGTGTGTAGTGCATGAACAGAAAAAAGATCAGTACCTTCAATCTATCCAAAGAAAAAACGGCACCAAAATTTACCACGAGGCAGAGACAGTATCTCACTCGATGCAGCAGCACTTTTTGCTTGGCAGCCAACTTGAGCGAGAGCGTTCCGGCCAGTACGCACATGCGCACTTCTCAAACAGAGAAAAAACGGCAAAATACACTTACGCACATGCGCGAGAAGCCGCGCATGCGCAGTTGCGAAAGGAGCGCAGTACAGGAAACATGGACTGCGCATGCGCAATCGATTACTACGCATTACGTCACGAGCGTCATGATTTCAGAGGACCTGGACCACGCCCACTTAAAAGGGAAATGCCTGAAAATTGCAAATAAGACATTTAAATCTGCGAAACAGAGATTTTTTTCCTCGAACGACAGAATGAAGCCCGAGCCTCCACCCACAGTCAAAGATTACCTCCGCAGCACCCTGGAACAAGCAGTTTGCAACACCCAAAGAGGAGAGCACAATGACAAATCCAAAGTAGAAAGAGCGGATTTGTTCATTGACGATTACTGCCCAGACATGGATGAGTTATTCGGAATTGATGATCATTGCATCAGCAACACGGTTGAAAAGCTCAACACGAATCTTCTCATGGTAGATGAATCCAATACTATGATGCCATGGCAGATCATCGATACATTGGATGACAGCAATACCCAAGAAGAAGATGACGCCACACAGAGAGCACAGATCGACTCCACAGAGAGAACACTGCACGACTCCACAGAGAGAGCGATGAAAGACTCCACAGAGAGAGCGATACAAGCCTCCACGGCGAGATCGTTGACAGACCATTCGGAAGCAATTAAAGAATCCAGAGCGACAACCGTGCACGAAGAAGACTATGAAGGTCTATCCACCTTATCTGAGCAACCAGCAGCAGACTATGAAAGTCTACCAAGCTCATTTAACCAGCAAGAAGACATTGAATATCTACCCACTGTATGTGAAAACAGTGACAAAGTGATCACACTCAACATACAGACTGTGCAGGACCACAGCAAGACTGATAGATCTCAGCTCGTCTGTGCAGAAACACAGAGTAGGACTACTCTTGGGTCCAGTGAGACCACGTCAACTGAAATCTTGAAGGTTTTGACTCCAGAAGAGGAGCGCCAAGAAACCAAAGGTGATTCAAATGAACCGGAAATAACTCCTGCAGAGGAGCATAAAGAGATGTCAGATGATTCAAATGTACCGGAAATGTCTCCAGCAGAGGAGCACCAAGGAAGCAAAGAAGAGCAATCAAATCCACCACAAATGACTGATGTCACCAACATCAATACAACATCAGATCATTCTCACAATTCTCAGGAAGAAACGCTGAATGTAACTGACATCAATAACTGTAACAATTACTCAAATTATCCACACGGAACACACATTGAGCGCAACAAGAAGCACAAACACAACAACAAAAACAACAAGCGGCATAACAAAGACAACAACAAAAACAAAAATGACACAATGACCTGTACAACATGGTACAACTCTGCACAAGAAGAACAATGCATGATCACACTCAAAAACTATGACAAGAGTACAAAAATTTCACGAATTCTCATTTGCTCCACAACAAACAAGCAAACCAGCTTTCAAGAAAGATGCAACACAGAATCGCTACCAGACGCATAAAAAAAAGTATAAATCAGTCAACAAAGTGATTCAACCATTCAAACACCTCATTGATGACTTCTTGGTTACTTAAACACAGGGACACTGATGACTTTCACAAAGAAATAACAACATCAACATCACCACTTCAACAACAGAAGAAAAAAGCAACTCAACCGAACAAATTCATGCAGTCTGGACTCACAAAGATTTTCCTTAAGATTGGACTTTTTAAACTTTGATTGACTTTGTACAGTCATCATTACCATCACATACTGTACACAGCGTTACTTGTATTATCTGTCCCCAGTTGACTGAATTCATTATGTTTGTTCAATTTTCTTTACACCATACAGAAAATCTGTAACACACAAAAAAGGGGGGATGTAGTGATCTCTGTAGGCACATGTACACAAGGGGTAATGTGTAAATAGCAGCACCATATTATCACTAGAGGGTTGGACCAACAGGGGTATAAAAAGTTGCCACACGGGGTCTCTCTCGTGGGTGTACTGTGAACAGGGTAACATCAGAATAGTTTAGATAGTTAGTGGAGTTATGTTTAGTTATTGTTGTTAAATCTTGTTAACCTTATCCCTAGTTTCCAAGTTAAGGTAAAGAACTCATGCACTTATTGTTATAGTTACTCAATAAATATTTGTTGTTACCGGACGAGTTTGAGTCTTCATGAACAAGATTCAGAGGACCTCACGATCAACCAAGGATTGAGTAGCACGTGTTATCGACATGCAGGTAACACCACAATCACAAAGTGTCTTTAAGACAGAGATAGATGAGTTCTTGATCAATAAGGGGATCAGGGGTTATGGGGAGAAGGCAGGAGAATGGGGCTGAGAAAATATCAGCCGAGTGGCCTAATTCTGCTCCTATGTCTTATGGTCTTGTGGTCTTATGGTCTTATTATTCATGTATTCCTTAATTCCCAAGAAAATCTGTCAATTTATTTTCAAAATGTTACATAATGTGGTGGTGCAATACAACTATTTTGCATTTCAGGCAGAGAATCCGGATGTTTGCAATGGTGTGCCGCACTTTCTTGTGTTTTGAGATTATTTCTCAGCACTGTAAAGATGGACTTGGCTCTTTCAAGACCTTATCCATTGGTTCTTATGGTTTTTGGATGGGTAGAAGTAACAAATGGATTTTCATTACAGGCTAGGGGAAGGAACAAATAGTCTTGGGTGGCTATCTGCTCTGTGCAGCAATGAAATTGGCGATGGTGGATTCAAAAAAGCAAAACAATCTCAACAGAGTTAGTGACTTTGTTTCTAAGTGCTGAACGTGTATCAGATAATTTGCCATCTATCCAATTTCAGCTGTGAATGCCTGCAGGCATTTATTCACTGTTTCTCCAGTTGTCCCATTCAGTCACATGCTGTTCTCAACCTGCCCATTTTGTCTCTTGCCTAACAGCGCTGACAATGCATTCTCTTGAGTGATTGTGGTCATTATTGTGTTCCTTCTCTCCTGTTTCTCTGAATACTTGCCTGCATATGACGTCTAAAACTCCCCCGCAAAATCGTGGGGAGGATACAGATAAGTGCAGGGAAAGTCTAACTTCACTCGCTCTACAAGGTGACAACAACTCTGTGCTTTCTCACAGGATGTCAGTAGTTATCTTGTCCTGACATCTATTCCAATACTTCTCATGGCAAGGTCTAGGTAAGTACAGATTCAGGAGGAAAACTGAGAAAACAAGAGAATGAAGCAGATAAAAGTAGAAAGTGGAAAGAAAAGAGGATAGTGCCGGCACCAAGACAACATTTGGCAGTGTTAAAATTTTCTCCTGATTTAAGATGGCAGCTGTAATTAACTTTGTATCTTTTGCAGAATCTCCCAATGACAATATACTATAAACATATGAAATAGGAGCAGAATTACGCCATTCGGCCCCTCGAACCGCTTCCGCCATTCAATAAGATCATGGCTGGTCTGTTCGGTTACATGTTGCCCTAAAATTAGGACATCAACTGACGTGGCGGCAAACAAACGCTTACACAAGATATTCCAAACAAATCACTCTTTATTAATGTTTAACCCACTTGATATATACTGAATTGCTCTATACTTCACTTAAATCCGAGTTAAAACACTGATTATTTGTTACAATAAACCACAAGACTCACGGTTTGGACTTAATGCTCCCAGTTTCAAGGTGAGGGGCTCAGTCTCCCTACGCTGGGTCCCTTCTTCACGGATTCCCGACTCGACGGTTTCCATGATGGTGGGACCTACAGGTCATCAGTGGGGAGGCCTCAAGCCTTCCCCTCTTACAGTTTCTTCCAACATCAAGAAAGTTCTTTAGCCACGGCACGAATCGCGTAGGCGCCCGAGAATCAGCGGTGGAGAATTCGGAAGTCGGCGTCGGGGTGGCGGGGCGCGATTCTCGCGTCCTCCCGGGGATTCTCCAACCTGGCGTGGGATTGGAGAATCCCGGTCAAATGGGAGCAGGAGGAGGCCTTTTGCCTTCTGGCCCTTCGAGCCTGCTCCGCCATTCATCACAATCATGGCTGATCATCCAACTCAATAGACTAATCCTGCTTTCTCCCCATAGCCTTTGATCCCATTAGCTTGGAAGGTGGAATCATTACAGGAATGCCATTAAAGATTTGTACAACCTATCATGCTGCTGGAGATTGGGATTGAGTCATGCGTTAAAGCACAATCTCACTTTCAGTGTAATAAATGTTATCTAGTGACACAATTCCATTCAGTGTTCTGGAAAGGATTGGCCAAACAATATGCAAACTGTGAAAGAGTCACTTCAGTATCACGAATTTGGAAATACTTTGCCTGTAAAGTGCTCATTAAAGATCGAGGTTGAAGCATTTACAAATTTGAAAACCACAAGTGCTGGTCCGGGTTGATTTGAAATATTCAACAATAAGTGTCAACCCAATCCATTGTCATCTTACACGATCAATAATTACATTGTTCAGACAAATGAGACTAAAGTGGGGAATTGTCTTCAAGTGGTTATGAAAAGTAATGGCATGTTCACATTTATATTTACAAGCATTCTTTCAGAAATCTTCTTTCCTCCGAACCATTACTGATGATAATTTTTCCAACTGAATGTCAAGCTTCAGAATGACTGAATATCTTCACCATTTGCTAATCAGAACACTTTGCATAGTAAACGTTTTAATTGATTAGGCTTAAATACCATTTAGCAAAGCAATCTTATCCCCCACCATTGCCACAGCAACACTCCCTCCCTGAACATCCCCTCCCCCACATTAACAACTCCCCCTCCCCCACATTACCCTCAACAACATCCCCTCCCCCACATTAACAACTTCCCCTCCCCCACACTACCCTCAACAACATCCTCTCCCCCACATTACCCTCAACAACATCCCCTCTGCCACATTACCCTCAACAACATCCCCTCCCCCACATTAACATCCCCTCCCCCACATTCACCAAATCAACATCCCCTCCCCTACATTCACCACAGCAACATCCCCTCATCCAATTAATATGCACAATTTTACATGATTTGCCAAAGGGCATGATTTTGTCTATGGGACCGTGCAACCAAATATACATAGAAACCTACATGGAAAATAGAAGCAGGAGGAGGCCATTCGGCCCCTCGAGCCTGTTCCACCATTCATTATGATCATAGCTGATCATCAAGTTCAATACCCTGATCCCGTCTTCCCCCCATATCCCTCGATCCCTTTAGCCCCAAGAGCTGTATCGAATTCCTTCTTGAAATTACACAATGTTTTGGCCTCAGCTACTTTTTGTGGGAGTGAATTCCACAGATTCCCCACTCTCTGGGTGAAGAAATTTCTCCTCACCTCAGTCCTAAAAGGTTAACCCCTTATCCTCAAACTATGGCCCCTAGTTCTGGACTCCCCCACCATCGGGAACATTCTTTCTGAATCTACCCTGTCTAATCCTGTAAGAATTTTGTAAGTTTCTATGAGATCCCCTCTCACTCTGCTAAACTCCAATCAATATAATCCTAACCGACTTAGTCTCTCCTCATATGACAGTCCCGCCATCCCAGGAATCAGCCTGGTAAATGTTCGCTGCACTCCCTCCATAGCAAGAACATCCTTCCTCAGGTAAAGACACCAAAACTGCCCACAATACTCCCGGTGTGGCCTCACCAATGCCCTGTACAATTCCAGTAAAACATCCCTATTCCGATACTCAAATCCTCTCGCAATGAAGGCCAACATACCATTTGCCTTCTTTACTGCCGCTGTACCTGCGCGCTCACTTTCAGCGACTGAGTCACGAGGACACCAAGGCCTCGCTGAATATCCGCCTCTCTCAATTTACACCCATTCCAATAATAATCTGCCTTCTGTCATAGGAGTGTACTTTAAGAAAGGTTTTTGTCTTATTACATGGCTTCAGTGATGTTTTTTTTTGTAGGTGGAGCTGGGCTGTGGCTGTGAGGTTTTCTTTCACTTTCACATTTGGCTGCTGTGGACTCAGACAGGGAACAGAATAGTTTTGGACTGTCTCTCTCTATTTTCATTTTAAATATCTGTTCCAGTAAATAAAACCATTGATTATAGTTACCTGCTGTTTTGGTAACTTAAAGGATATAGTTTGCTTTCCGGAAGGAGTGAAATCTGCTGATGAGTAGCACTGGGACAACGGCACTGAGGACCCGGGTTCGAATCCCGGGTCACTGTCCGTGTGGCGTTTGCACATTCTCCCCATGTATGCCTGGGTTTCACCCCCACAACCCAAAGATGTGCAGGCTAGGTGGATTGGCCACGCTAAATTGCCCCTTAATTGGAAAAAAAAATAATTGGGTAGTCTAAATTTTTTTTAAAAATATCTGCTGGTGAGATGGGAGGCGGGATGCTCCATCCCGCCGCGCCACATTCCTGTTTCACACCGCCGGCGGGATTTTCCATTACACCGGCTGGTCAATGCGGTTTCCCATTGGGGGGCAGACCCACGTCATCAGGAAACCCCCAGGCTGCCGGCAAAACGGAGCATCCCGCTGGCGGAGAATCCCGTCCGGAATTGGAATCTCAGGGAAAGCCAGTCTCATTCAAGTGGGAATGCAGAGAGCTGGACCACGCCCTTGCAATAGGATTTTGTGGGGTGTCTTTATATTTGTAATTGATAAAACTTCTTGATGTGTCTTTACATAAATATTAACTACGTTCTAAGAATAAAGCTGATTTTGATTAAAGTGTCTCGGAAGACTGTTGAATCACGCCTCAAGTAAAGGCTCTTCTCTGCATCCTAGCCAAATTCAACAAAAGGTTACAGGTCAGGTGAACTCCAGAATACTTCGGAGTTTTTAAAACCCTGGCCCATAATACTTCTGATTTTTGCGGCCAAAGTGGTTAACCTCACATTTATCCACATTGTACTGCACCCGCCATACACATGCTCACTCACTCAGCCTGCCCAAATCCCATTGTATCATCTTTGCATCCTCCTCACAGCTCACCCTCCCATCCAACTTTGTACCAACTGCAAATCTGGAGATAATACATTTAGTTCCCTTGCCCAAATTATTAATATATACTGTGAACAGTCGGGGTCCCAGCACAGATCCCTGCGGTACCTCACTAGTCACTGCCTGCCAATTGGAAAAATAACCATTTATTCCAACGTTTTGCTTCCTGTCTGCTAACCAGCATTCTATCCATCTCAGAACACTACTACCCATAATCCCATGCGCTTTAATGTTACATATTAATCTGCCATGTGAGACCTTGCCGAAAGCCTTCTGAAAGTCAAAATAAACCACATCCATGGGTTCTCCTTGGTCAACTCTACTAGTTACATCTTCAAAGAATTCCAGTGGATTTGTCGAGCATGATTTTCCTTTTGTAAATCCATGTTGACTTTGTCTGATTACACCCCTGCTTTCCAAATGCTGTGCTATGAAATCCTTGATAATGGACTCCAGCAACTTCCCTACTGCCGATGTTAGTCTCACTGGTCTGTAGTTCCCTGTTTTCTCTCTACCTCCCTTTTTGAATAGCGGGGTTACACTCGCTACCCTCCAATCTGTAGGAACCATTCCAGATTCCAAAGAATTTTGGAAAATATGGATCTACTATTCCTAGGGCCACTTCCTTAAGTACTCTGGGATGAAGATGATCAGGCCCTGAAGATTTATTTTCCTTCAATCCCTTTAATTTCCTCAAAACTATTTCTCCACTCATACCAGTTTCTTTCAGCCCCTCACTAAAACTTGTGATTCTCAGAATTGTGGAATATTATTCAGGTCTTCCTTTGTGAAGACTGAAGCAAAGTATTAATTTAGTTTCTTAGCCATTTCTTTGTTCCCTATTATGAATTCCCCCGTTTCTGACTGTAAGGGGCGTACATTTGTTTTTATCAATCTTTTTCTCTTTACATACCTGTAGAAACATTTACAATCAGTTTTCATGTTACCGCTAGTTTTCTTTCATATTGTATTTTCCCCTTCTTAATCAATCCCTTGGTCTGCCTTTGCTGAATTTCACCTGTTCCCAGTCCTCAGGTCTATTGCCTTTTCTTGCTAATTTGTATGCCTCTTCTTTGAATCTAATACTATCTCTAATTTCCCTTCTAAGCCAAGGTTTGGTCACAGTTCCCTTTCTACCCTTGCATCAAATAGGAACAAACAACTTTTGGAGTTCACCTATTCGTTCCTTGAATGCCTGCCATTGCCTGTCCGCTGTCCTTCCTTTCAGTAATGATTCCCAGTCCGCCATAGCCAGCTCATGCCTCATACCATCATAGTTACCTTTATCAAGATTCGGGACCCTAGTCTCAGAATCAACGACCTCACTATCCACCAAGATAAAGAATTATTATGGTCGCTCATCCCCAAGAGTTCTCCGTCAACTAGATTGCCAACTAATCCTTTCTCATTACCCAACATCCAGTCCAAGATGGCCTTGTTCCCTGGTTGGCTTGTTCCTCATCATAATGGTCCAGAAAACCATCCCTTACACACTCCAGAAATTCCTACTCTGTTGTTCGGTGACTAAGTTGAGTCGCCCAATCTATATGCAGATTAAAGTCACCCATTATCACAGGTGTTCCTTTATCACATGCATCTCTGATTTCCTGTCTGATGCTATTCCCAACATTGCCACTGCAGTTTGTTGGTCTGTATACCACCCCTACAAATGTTTTTTGCCCTTTAATGCTTCTCAACTCCACCCAGACAGATTCCACATCATGTGTACTAATATCTTTCCTCAATATTGTAGCAATATCTTCTTCAATCAACAATGCAACTCCACCACCTTTTCCTTTCTGTCTGTCCTTCCTAAAAACTGAATAGCGCTCGATGTTTAGCTCCCATTCTTGATCACCTTTGGAGTCATGGCTCCGTAATCCCAACTATGTCATACCTATTTACATCTACCCGTGCAACTAAGTCATCCATTTTATTTTGAATGCTCTGAGCTTTAGGTAACAAACCTTAAGGCTAACCCTTTTAAAGTTCCTTGTCCCGTCCCTACTATTTGGTTACAGTGTCATTTTCTGATAGAGGCCCTTGGTTTCTCTGCCTAACCCAGTGAGTGTTTACAGCAGGATGCAATTCTTGTCGGGTTTGCCTCTGCAGGGCCAATGAGATACCCGTGGGTGTGGGATCCTCCTGTGCTATCTGTTTACTGGCTCGACACAGGCAGCTTTTGTGATCCGGCATTTTGCAATTCTCTGAAATAATTTGCCACCTTCTTTTTTTCTTTCAGTTGCAAATTAACTTTCCCCAATTTTATTCAGCACTTTCTCGGCTCTCCTCCTTCATTCTTCCCTTGTAGAAGCTTTACTGATACACTGGAAAAATAAAATCCAATGTTTTGCGTTTTTCAAAATGCACAGATTTCTCCCTGTTTGCAAACGGGCTAATCCTTTTAGATGCTGAGGCTTGAATTGTGTTTTACATTAATGTGGCACTTTTCTTTCAAAGATGATTGCGGTTGTATTTTACGCTGTTCAGAGACTATTTTATTATTCAAAGGATCTGGCAACCATTTCGATAAGTGAGCTCCAGTCCTTACAATTTAAAATCAGTGTTCTTCATTTTCTGTCTTGTAGAGTAGAATTGCCTTGTCTAACATTTAACCCTGATGGAGGTAAATTATTCATTAGAATTTAGAAATAGTTATCATTAAATCTTCACATGATTCAATTGTGGAAAATATCACACACTAAACTAGACTGTCACTCGCTGAAACAATTACTTCAATTTATCTGCAATTTAAAAATCAAGGAGCAATACGAGATCAGCGTTAAACATTGCAAGACAATGTGGGTGATCTTTCCAATCTACATCTTTGAACCAGTTCTCAATGGTTAAGAACTGTTGCAAATCCTGCCTGAAAAGCTAAATGCTAACAGCATTCAATTCTCCACCGTAAATTCATTCCCATAATTATTCAGAGCATCAACACAGGATTCGGACATGTCCAGGAAGTACATTTGTGGGAGAAGAATTGTATGTCAACAAAACATGGCAATAAAAGTAAATATTCTTTTAGGATATGCTAAAAATTCAACAAACTGTTCGGGCCCCACAAAAGCGATCTCAATCCATAACCTATGACTGTATCAAAGCTGAAGGGACAGGGGTTTGTGAGTTTGCTCTGCATGTTTTCACAGGATGTGGGCATTGCTGGCTAGGACAGCATTTATTGCCCATTGCTAACTGCCCTTGAGAAGGTGGTCAGCTGCCTTCTTGAACTGCTGCAGTCCATGTGTAGGAACATCCACAGTGTTGTTAGGGAGGGAGATCCAGGACCATTGAAAGAATGGTGATATTGTTCCAGGATAGCGTGTGACTTGGAGGGGAGTTTCTTTGTTGTGTTTACATGTCTCTTCTGTCCTTATCCTTCTAGGTGGCAGGAGTCATGGGTTTGGAAGGTGCTGCCAAAGGATCCTTAATGAGTTGTTGCAGTGTATCTAGTTAATGGAACACACTGCTGTTACTGTGCATTGGCGATGGAGGGAGTGAATGTTCAAAGTGGTGGATTGGGCGCCGACCGAGTGGACGACCGTGTCCTGGATGACATTGAGCTTCTTGATTGTTGTTGGGGCTACACTGATCAAGTGCAGAGTATTCTCTCTGGTTGTGTCACCATCATCACCAAACACATGGCAGCCTATCAGTGCGGAAATGCGACCAGGTTGCAGTGCACAAATGAGGATTGTTGCCCCGACTTAAACATGTCATTTTCTGCAAGTTTCTCACAGCAGAAGGCGTAGCTCCACATCTGTCTCTCCAACAATGCAGATGTGCTTGGTGTGCATGGGCCTACAGAAATGATTGGTGGCACCTTAGGGGAGGGGTGAGGGCGGGTGGGTCAATGCACAGCCTCTATCGCCCTATTCATCTCATTTCATTCAGTGATGTCGAAGCACAGTACTCCAGTCAGACAACTAACCTGCCTTCAAAAATCAACAAAGGAGCTCGGAATCCAATTGCCTATTTAGACTGGAGCGGATTATCAATATATCCGATGCTGGTGTCAGGGGCCCAACCCAAGTATGGAATTATTTTTACGGGTCACAATGGATGAGCAGTGGTCCTCTAACCTCATTTTAAATAATCTCTGGGCCATTCCCACTGCTGTATCCCAACCACCCATAATCACAACAATCTCTGACACCAAAGTTGCTGGTGGCCAGTGCTAAACCCAATCAGTTGAATGGTGATGATCATCGAATCATAGAATCCCTACAGTGGAGAAGGAGGCCATTTGGCCCATCGAGTCTGCACCAACCCTCTGAAAGACCACCCTACCTCGGCCCACTCCCCTGCCCTATCCCTGTAACCCTAACTAACCTTTGGACACTACAGGACAATTTAGCACAGCAAGTCCACCTAACCTGCACATTTTTGGACTGTGGGAGGAAACCGGAGCACCCGGAGGAAACCCACGCACACACGGGGAGAACGTGCAAACTCCACACAGGCAGTCATTCGGGCCGCAGCATCGCGGGGGGGGGGGGGGCGTAGAGCGGCCCGCGGCCGGCGCCGTGCCAATGGCGCCGATTCTCTGCTCTGCGGAGAATCGCATGCCGGCGTCGGGGTGGCGTGGCCCTGTCGCGGGGATTCTCCGGCCTGGCCCAGGACTCGGAGAATCCCTGCCCACTGGTTTCCGGCAGATACCTTGAAGACCTACATATTCCAGAAGAAAGTGTGGGATTGAGGAAGACCCAAAGACAGTCAGCAGCACTGAAAGGAGTGTCAGAGAGGAGGACTCAGAGATGGACACGAGCCTCTAAAAGAGTGCAAGAGTGCATTACCCGGAGACAGTCAGCAGCTTCTAAATTAGTAGTGGCGTCACAGTGGCACGGTGGTTAGCACTGCTGCCTCACAGCTCCAGGGACCCAGGTTCGATTCCGATCTCAGGTGACTGCCTGTGTGGAGTTTGCACTTTCTTCGCCTGTCTGCGTGGGTTTCCTCCGGGTGCTCCGGTTTCCTCCCACTGTCCAAAGATGTGCAGGTTAGGTGGATTGGCTGTGATAAATTGCCCTTAGTGTCCAAAGATTGGTGGGGTTACTGGGTTATGGGGATAGGGTGGAGGCGTGGGGCTTTGGTAGGGTGCGTGTAGAATATCATATTTTCTCCCAAATAAGGTAAACAGTGCGGTTGATTGGAGATATCCAAAACACAATTTTATTGCTAATTATTCACTGACTACACTTGCATGAGAACTGAATCAAAACTTAGATCAAAATAATACATAAACTTGTCAAGACATAGCGAAAAAGCATTAAAACATTAACACAAGAAAAATGTAAAGAAATTACTTTGAAAACAAAAGTAACTTAACAGATGCTTCAAGAATTCCAAAAAGCTTTAATTCTGCACACAAATAATCATACAATCTTATTCTTAAGGAAATCCTTATTGACAATTTAACCCATGTTCATTTCTCATTGGTTCTAACTCTCAGTTGAGACTCCCTGATTCATTCAAAAAGGTATCAATCACTCAACAGGGATTAGTTAATTAAACATTAATAACTTACTCAAGATTAATTAATATTTCCCTGGCACAATCCAGTTTCCCGCAAGCTTTCTCATGGCTAGGCTCTTCACATCATGACTAGCCACTCGCCTTGCAATAATTACTTGTTTGTTGCGATTTGTTAAATGTGTATTCATTACAATGACATATCCACATTATTGCTTGTTCAGGGAAAGCTTACATGGAACATTCTTTGAAACAATGTGAGACTCCTGCAGACATAACAAAGAACAAAGAACAATACAACACAGGAACAGGCCCTTCGGCCCTCCAAGCCTGTACCGGTCATGATACCAACCCTGGCCAAAACCCTCAGCACTTCCTTGTGCCGTATCCCTCTATACCCATCCTGTCCATGTGTTTGCCAAGATGCATTTTGAACGCCGTTAATGTATCTGCTTCCACAACCTCTCCTGGCAACGGGTTCCAAGCACTCACCACCCTCTGTTTAAAAAAACTTGCCTCGCACATCGCTTGTAAACTTTGCCCCACGGACCTTAAACCTATGCCCCCTGGTGACTGACCCCTCCACCCTGGGAAAGAGTGCCTGCCCATCCACTCTATCCATGCCCCTCATAATCTTGTAGACCTCTATCAGGTCACCCCTCAACCTCCGTCTTTCTAATGAAAACAGTCCGAGTCTATTCAGCCTCTCCACAAAGCTAACACAAAGCTAAACAGTTCATTTATTATCCAGAACATTGATTATACTTTTTGCAGACGAGATATTTCTAAAAATCATTTTATTTCCTATTATGTACTTATTTGATTTCTTAAAAGACCCCAAACAATTAATAAATCCAACAGTGCTCTTTCCAAGGGCCAGTGCAGACTCGATGGGCCGAATGGCCTCCTTCTGCTCAGTAGATGATTCTATGATTCTATTGGACAGAGGAGGATCAGAGACAGGCAGAATGTGGATGAAAATCAAGTTGGTGAAGCTATGGAATTCTCCATCCCCGAAGGCTGTAAAGTCTCATTCATTAAGTATTTGCAAGATAGATTGATCCAAATCTCGATCTTAATTATATCAAAGGAAGTTTGGACAGTGTGGGAAAATGGTCTCATGTTTGAAGATCAACCGTGATCATATTGAATGGCGGAGAAGGCTTGATGGGCTGAATGGCCGTCTCCAGTTCCTATCTCCTGAGTTCCTATGTTCCCATTTGCCTTTTTTGCCATATTGCCTGGTGATTGGTCAGGTTGTTCTGCCTCCCCAGTGCTCAAAAGTCAAAATCCAACCCTGACATCTTTTTGAATTCATTTTGAAATCATCAACCGTCCATTGGGTGTGGAAGCAAGTAACTGAACATTCTGATGCATAACACTGATCTTCAATAAAGTTAAATACACATAATATGCTCTGCTGGTAATACCTTATTGAAAAAGCTTTAATACGGTCTCTTTGATGGATTTTGCATTGATCAAGGTGAGTGACATCATTAATACAGTCCCAACACTATTAATGTCTGGTAATATTAGTGTCCAATACTTTTTACCAATTTCATTGCCCTTGTCTATCCCCCATCCAAGCTGGCACAGATCCCAGAATACTACATTCTCAAACTGTGGATAAAGCAGGGCTTTACATAAACTAGCCAGTATTTCCTGGTGTTTTTGCTTCAATGTAAACATGGCAAGAGCTTGTCTACTCTTTCCTGTTGCACCTTGGGCTGCCAGTCAACAATGCTTCCCTTTCATTTCCCTGTAGGTATTTTTCTATTTATTTTTACATTCCCATTGACTGTTACCCATCTTCATGGGCCTGGATTCTCCGGCCCACCCCGCCACATTTCTGCCTCCACCTGCCGGCGAGATTCTCCGTTACGCTGGCTGGTCAATGGGGTTTCCCACTGTGGGGCAGCTGCCCGGGTTCCCCCGGGCGCCGGAGAATCCCGCCCATGGTTTTTCAAGTTTCAACTAGAAACATCTCCCACCTTTTGATCTGTTTCCTAACCACTGTCACTGTGGATGTAGGCGGGGAAACCGAACAGTGCGAAGATGGTGCTGAGGGCCTTGATGACGGTGGCAGACGTCATATCGGGGCATGGCATGGCGAAGGGGAATCTGGAGTACTCATCAACCACACTGAGAATGTACGTGTTACGGTCGGTGGAGGGGAGGGGCCCTTTGAAATCCACGCTGAGGCGTTCAAAGGGGAGGGAGGCCTTCACCAGGCGCGCACGGTCCGGTCGGTAGAAGTGCGGCTTGCACTCCGCACAGACCTGGCAGTCCCTGGTGACTGTCCTTACTTCCTCGACGGAGTAGGGCAGATTGCGAGCTTTGACCAGATGGTACAATCGAGTGACCCCCGGGTGACACAGGCTGTCGTGTAGGGCCCGAAGTTGGTCCACTTGTGCGCTGGCACATGTACCTCGGGAGAAGGCGTCTGGGGGCTCATTGAGTTTACCGGGGCGATACAAGATCTCGTAATTATAGGTGGAGAGCTCGATTCTCCACCGCAAGATATTATCATTTTTGATCTTGCCCCGCTGTGTGTTATTGAACATGAAGGTTACCGACTGTTGGTCCGTAAGGAGAGTGAATCTCTTACCGGCCAGGTAATGCCTCCAATGCCGCACAGCTTCAACGATAGCTTGGGCCCCCTTCTCGACGGATGAGTGTCGAATTTCAGAGGTATGAAGGGTGCGGGAAAAGAATGCCACGGGTCTGCCTGCCTGGTTTAGAGTGGCGGCAAGGGCGACGTCTGAAGCGTCGCTTTCTACTTGGAAAGGCAGTGACTCGTCCACTGCGCGCATCCCGGCCTTGGCGATGTCTGCTCTGATGCGGGCGAAAGTATGTTGTGCCTCGGCCGCGAGGGAGAATTGGGTGGACTGAATGAGTGGGCGGGCCTTGTCCGCATAGTTTGGGGCCCACTGAGCGTAGTAGGAAAAGAACCCCAGGCAGCGTTTGAGGGCCTTCGGGCAGTGGGGGAGGGGAAGTTCCATGAGGGGGCGCGTGCGGTCGGGGTCGGGCCCGAGAGGTCCGTTTTGGACTATATAGCCGAGAATGGCTAACCGGGTCGTGCTGAACACACACTTCTCTTTGTTATGGGTCAGGTTGAGAAGGGTGGCAGTGCGGAGGAATTTATCGAGGTTGGCATCGTGGTCCTGCTGGTCATGGCCGCAGGTGGTGACATTATCTAAGTACGGAAAGGTGGCCCGCAAACCGTACTGGTCAACCATTCGGTCCATCTCTCTTTGGAAGACCGAGACCCCATTTGTGACACCGAAAGGGACGCTAAGGAAGTGGTTGAGGTGACCGTCTGCCTCAAAGGCAGTGTGTGGCTGGTCCGACTTCCGGATGGGGAGCTGGTGGTAGGCGGATTTCAGGTCAATTGTTGAGAAGTCCTAGTACTGCGCAATCTGATTGACCATATCAGATATGCGTGGGAGGGGGTACGCGTTGAGCTGCGTGTACTGATTGATGGTCTGGCTGTAGTCCATGACCATCCTGTGTTTCTCCCCAGTTTTAACCACTACCACTTGGGCTCTCCAGGGGCTGTTGCTGGCCTCGATAATACCCTCCTTAAGCAGCCGCTGGACTTCGGACCTCATGAAGGCCTTGTCCTGGGTGCTGTGCCGTCTGCTCCTAGTGGCAACAGGCTTGCAATCCGCAGTTAGACTGACAAAAAGGGAGGCGGATTGGCAAAAAGGGAGGCCGCAAACGGTAAGGGGGGGTAAGGGCCCGCCGAATTTGAGGGTGAGGCTCTGGAGGTTGCACTGGAAGTCCAGGCCCAACAGGAGTGCAGCGCAGAGATTAGGAAGGACATGGAGGCGGAAGTTACTAAATTCTACGCCCTGGACCGTGAGGGTGACTGTACAAAAGCCTCGGATCGGGACGGAGTGGGATCCGGAGGCTAGGGAGATCCTTTGATTGGCAGGGTGGACCGCGAGGGAGCAGCGCCTTACCGTATCTGGGTGAACAAAGCTTTCGGTGCTCCCGGAGTCCAGCAGGGGCGAGGTCGCGTGGCCGTTGATTTTAACCGTTGTCGACGCGGTGGCTAGGTTGTGCGGGCGAGATTGGTCCAGCGTCATCGATGCGAGCTGCGGGTAGCCATCGCATGCTTCGGCTGGCGAGCGTGTGTGGTTCCGATGTCGGGACGTCCGGAGACGCTGTGGGGGACAAGATGGCAGCGCCCATGGTGCGCACATTGCGGGGTCGGGACAAGATGACGCCGTCCATGGGGCTCACGTGGCCGAAGGGGGACAAGATGGCGGCGCCCATTGGTCGCACATGGCCCCGGGAGGAGAAGATGGCGACTCCCATTGTGCATCTGGGGTGGGGAAGGGGGCGATAGCGGGCATGATCGCAGCGACTGAGCGGGCCTGGCACACAGCTGCGAAGTGACCCTTTTTACTGCAGGCTTTACAAACGGCAGTGCGGGCCGGGCAGTGTTGACGGGGGTGCTTCTGCTGACCGCAGAAGTAGCAGCGGGGACCCCCGGGGTTGGGCGTGCGGCGCAGGCGTATTGCGAAGGCAGGGCCCCGGCTGAGGAGGTCGCCGGCGGGGTCCAGGAGGGGTAGGAAGGGGTAGAAGGGTGGGCAGCGCGGCGGGAGGGGTATGATTGTATGTTACGGGATGCGACCGTTATGGAGAGTGCCAAGGTTTTCGTCTCCGCCAGTTCGAGTGTGGCCCCTTCCAGTAATCGTTTTCGGATGCGGTCTGAAGCAATCCCCGTCACGAAGGCATCGCGCATGAGGAGATTCGCGTGTTCGGCGGCCGTGACGGCCTGACAGTCACAGTCCCGGACGAGTGGAATTAGGGCCCGCCAGAAGCCTTCGATGGACTCACCAGGTAGTTGCGAGCGGGTGGCGAGTACATGCCTGGCGAAGAGCGTGTTCACCTTCTGTGTGTCGTGTTCCTTAAGGAGTTCCATTGCTTTTGTGTAATTCGTGGCGTCTTGGATCAACGGGAACACGCTGGAGCTCAGTCGGGAGTACAGGACGTTTATCTTCTGAGCCTCCGTTGACCCGGGGTCCGCCGCGTTGCTGTAAGCCTCGATACATGCTAGCCAGTGAGTAAAGTCTTTTCTGGCGTCGGGCGAGTGCGGATCCAGCTGCAGGAGATCGGGCTTAATTCTAATATCCATTCTGTGGAAAATCTGACTGTAATAAATTGATGCACGATTAATTGCACAAAGACTGAAGTTGGGGACAACTGTGGCTTTATTACAGTCAGATGTGTGGCCTCCTGCTGCAGCTGGCGAAATGGCAGGGCACTGGAGGTCATGCATATTTATACAGTTCTCCGTGGGCGGAGCCAGCCGGCAGGAGCTACCGGTGAACCTGTAGTGCAGGTCCTACCTTACATCCCCTATTACAGTGGTTCACCACATAAATATTAGAAATAAATATGTTCTCAGAACCAATCCCTGCAGTAGCCTGCTTGCCACTCGCCAATTCTACCCAATTAGTTGTTAAAAGTTGTCTTCCTATTTTGTAGCTTTCCAAGTCTATTACCGGCTCGTACCGCACGGATCAGTTCTGGGTCCTCTGCTGTTTGTGATTTTCATTAATGACTTGGATGAGGGAGTTGAAGGGTGGGTCAGTAAATTTGCAGACGATACGAAGATTGGTGGAGTTGTGGATAGTAAGAAGGGCTGTTGTTGGCTGCAAACAGACATAGATAGGGTGCAGAGCTGGGCTGAGAAGTGGCAGGTGGAGTTTAACCCTGAAAATTGTGAGGTTGTCCATTTTGGAAGGACAAATATGAATGCGGAATACAGGGTTAACGGTAGAGTTCTTGGCAATGTGGAGGAGCAGAGAGATCTTGGGGTCTATGTTCATACATCTTTGAAAGTTGCCACTCAAGTGGATAGAGCTGTGAAGAAGGCCTATGGTGTGCTCGCGTTCATTAACAGAGGGATTGAATTTAAGAGCCGTGAGGTGATGATGCAGCTGTACAAAACTTTGGTAAGGCCACATTTGGAGTGCTGTGTACAGTTCTGGTCGCCTCATTTTAGGAAGGATGTGGAAGCTTTGGAAAAGGTGCAAAGAAGATTTACCAGGATGTTGCCTGGAATGGAGAGTAGGTCTTACGAGGAAAGGTTGAGGGTGCTAGGCCTTTTCTCATTAGAACGGAGAAGGATGAGGGGCGACTTGATAGAGGTTTATAAGATGATCAGGGGAATAGATAGTGTAGACAGTCAGAGACTTTTACCCCGGGTGGAACAAACCATTACAAGGGGACATAAATTTAAGGTGAAAGGTGGAAGATATAGGAGGGATATCAGAGGTAGGTTCTTTACCCAGAGAGTAGTGGGGGCATGGAATGCACTGCCTGTGGAAGTAGTTGAGTCGGAAACATTAGGGACCTTCAAGCAGCTATTGGATAGGTACATGGATGACGGTAAAATGATATAGTGTAGATTTATTTGTTCTTAAGGGCAGCACGGTAGCATTGTGGATAGCACAATTGCTTCACAGATCCAGGGTCCCAGGTTCGATTCCGGCTTGGGTCACTGTCTGTGCGGAGTCTGCACGTCCTCCCCGGGTCTGCGTGGGTTTCCTCCGGGTGCTCCGGTTTCCTCCCACAGTCCAAAGATGTGCAGGTTAGATGAATTGGCCAATGATAAATTGCCCTTAATGTCCAAAATTGCCCTTGGTGTTGGGTGGAGGTGTTGAGTTTGGGTAGGGTGCTCTTTACAAGAGCCGGTGCAGACTCAAAGGGCCGAATGGCCTCCTTCTGCACTGTAAATTCAATGATAATCTATGATTAATCTAGGACAAAGGTTCGGCACAACATCGTGGGCCGAAGGGCCTGTTCTGTGCTGTATTTTCTATGTTCTATGTTCTATTAAATCCATTCACTTCTTTTTGTCAATTAAATCCATTGTAACTTCACAGAACCCAAGCATTTCAAGCAAGATTGACCGTGTATAATGTTCGGGTGAGCTGTTTTTACACAATGTTTCCTCCAGTTCCTCATTATTCTCTCTTTCAGGATATTGTCCAGTAATATTACCCATGGCGACGTCATATTCACAGATCTGAAGATTTATCCTTTGTGTTCTTTTTTTTTAAATTGGGAGTGCATTCACCTTTTTGTCGCCTTTTAACACATTCATCAGGGTGTGAAAAATTCTCTCTGCTATTTGCTTTCATACTCTATCGTGAAGTCCATCAGCCATCAGTTCTTTCTGTGTCCTTATTACTTCTTTGTGGACATTTCTTATACCTGGCAGCTCCTCCTCCTCCTCCTTCTGAAGTTTAACCTTTTAAATGGAACGTCATCTCTTTCTAGAAATGTGCAGACTTCATTTCAGATTTCTCCCATCTTTTGTTGTGTTTCTCTAGGATGGCGATCATCTCTCTGTCGCCTCTTTCACTGAATTCCCCAAATATGTTCAGAGAAATTGTTCACATTCTGCTTTTGTATTTGCTGCAACTCTAGTCCATTCTCCACTTTGTTTCTCCAAACCAACCATTAAGGACGTCTTTTCCTGTCATGACTTTAATCTCAGTGATAGTTTTATTCTTGTCTCTCTCTTATTCCTCGACTAATCTCATGCTGCGCACATTGCTCTGGCCGCCTGCACAGTCTAGCCTCGAGATATGATTTAGAAAGTATTTGTACTGTGATTTCTGAATTTATCACTGTTTCTCCACTTTTTTACCTGTTCCACCTAATTTCTGCATCCATACAGTGAAGTTAAGAGAGAAAACAGATGTATAATCAAGCAATGATGAATATTGAACCAACACAGATATCAGAATGGTCGACCAAGACCTCGGCCAAAGTGTTGGGATTTAGGGAGGGGCTCACAGAAGGAAAAGACAGGGGGCTGGATTCTCCGCCCCGTCACGCCACATTTTTGTTTCAGCATGCCGGCGGGATGCCCCGTTCTGCCGGCTGGTCAACGGGGTTTCCCATTGTGGGGCAGCCCCGCGCTGTCGGGAAACCCCCGGGCTGCTGGCAAAACGGAGCATCCCGCCGGCGAAGAATCCAGCCTCAGTATGCGAGGTGGAAAGAGTTAAGGACCAGATGAATGAAGAACAGCTGTCGGACACAGCGGAGGGCAGAGTTCCAGTGGGATCAGTTGGTTCACAGTTTGACAAGCATCTGGGAGGATTTGCTGAAAAATCCACAGAGGTTGAACTGGGTGACGTCTGTCACATGGTTTCAGGGTGTGGTGCATTTGACCACATGTCACCTGCTGGTTTACATGGACTGTATACTTACTGAGAACATTAGAGTATAAATATATATCCTGCTGCTTGTGTTACCCTTAAAACTCTGCGTGCATCTATGAAGGTATGGGGGGGGGTAAAGGAGTATTATGTTATAGTCTAGCTTTTCACGTTTGTTTACTGTTTGAGTCTTCAGTTAAACGTTAATTGGCAGTCCTGTAACTTTGTTCATCCAAGCTTCTAAATAAAAAAATAAAGTTATTGAGCCATGTTTCCAATCTGTGACCTAACTCTCCAGTAGTAACATCGGCTGGGATCAGACAATTCGTAGGGTAAAGGGTAAACATCAGGAACATCTGGTACTGATGTAATTATTGATGTAACTGATGCAAAGTCACATGATTAAGTAATTGTGATCTGGCAGGAAACAGGAGCCCAGCCTTGTGTGGAGATACTGCAATGTATATAGATCTGTAAACAAACAATATTTTTGTTTAGGATTTACAGACTAACATAGCTTTATTATGGAAATAGGCAAACCCTAAAGAAAACCCACATGGACGCCGGACTCCAAATGAAACATGGTGGCAGCGAAGAGAATGTAAGAGACCCTGAAAAATTCAAAATAAGACTGCAGATCTGAAAGAGAAAGACTCCTTGGAAAATGTATAAAGTTCTAACAGACAAGGTGCAGAAAGGATGTTTTCCTTTGTTGGGGAATGCAGAATCAAACAACAGTCTCAGGATATGGGATAGACCATTTAGGAGTGAGACAAAGAAAAATGTCTTCACTCGTAGGGGAGTGAACCTGTGGAATTCTGACCATGGAGAGCTGTGGAAGCCAAGTCACTGAATCTATTCACGAATGAGACAGATTTTTTTTGATTTTAATAGTATCAAGGTGCATTGGGACAAAGTCAGGATATGGCACTGGGATCAAGGGACACCCATGATTATATTGAATGGTGGAGGGGGCTCGGAGGGCTGACCAGCCTTTTCCTGCTCTACTCCTGCTGCTTGTTTTTATGTTTCATTGAAAAGAATTGAAGCTCTGCCTGAGAGCGACTATCCTGGATGCAGCACGGATGCAGTGGTTAGCACTGCTGCCTCACAGCACGGCAGACCATGTTCGATTCCGGTCTTGGGTCACTGTCTGTGTGGATTTTGCACATTCGCCCTGTGCCTAAATGGGTTTCTTTCGGGTGGTCCGATTTCCTCCCATATTCAAAAAATGTGCAGGGTAGGTCGATTGGCCATGCTAAAAAATTGTCCCTTAGTGTCCAAAGATGTGGAGGTTAGACGGGGTTACAGAGAAAGGGCGGGGGAGTGGGCCTAGGTTGGGTGCTCTTTTGAAAGGTCGGTGTAGACTCGATGGGCCAAATGGCCTCCTTCTGCACTGTAGGGATTCTATGGAGCAGATCCAAGCTGACACACAGAACCAGAGTCCACACAGCAATGAGTATAATTATATAAGGCAAACATGGAGTCCACATTGCCACTTCCTGGCACTATCCAACGTAGCTTGCAACAGGCTCAGTACTGGGGTAAGAGATTTGCTGGACACAGCCCAGCTTCAGGTTTGCATCAGAAGGATCAGGTCAGTATTTTACTCAATGCAGTATTGGTCATAGCAGACAATGTAATAGTGATCTAGAGAGTTAATGAGGCTTCAAACTCCTAAAGTGAAGTCCCCCAGCCATTTGACAAATACTTCAGTGGTCAAAAAAAAAGCCAATTGAGCAATCTAATCTTAATAAGAGAAAACAAATACTGGGTGATGGGCAGCACGGTGGTGCAGTGGTTAGCACTGCTGCCTCACAGCATCGAGGTCCCACGTTCGATCCCGGCTCTGGGTCACTGACCGTGTGGAGTTTGCATATTCTCCCTGTGTCTGCGTGGGTTTCGCCCCCACAACCCAAAGATATGCAGGCTAGGTGGATTGGCCATGCTAAATTGCCCCTTAATTGGAAAAAACAATGAATTGGGTGCACTAAATTAACATAAAAACATATACGGGGTGAATGCATGGATTCATTCATAAATGACCTGCACAGACTTACAGGGAATTGTGTTTATGACATGTTCAGAGATGAATTAATATGCAATTATATAGTAAATTGAACTGAGAGGAAATCCTATCAGATGTTTTGTAAATGAGGGAAAATTTAACTCTCACAAAGGCAGTAGATATAGTGTGACAGACAGAGATCTGGCAGCAAAATGGGCTATTAGTTTGTAGGGAGAGCGATGTCCCCTGGAAAAAAATGAATGAAGCCATTCAACGCGTTGCATAGAAAAGAGAATGCGCTGTGAAGCAAAAGCCCAAGAAATCATGAACAAACATGCCGACCGCCACTTTTAGATACTCTCGGTGTGGTGAGAAAATCTGCACAAGCGGGAAGAATGGCCCCGGAGGAACTGAGTGTCAGAAATGTGAGAAATTAGGACATTTTAAAATCACCAATGATCTAAAATACAGGCAGCTGGCAGGAAGTAGGAGAAATTAACATATCCAGCCAGATTCAAGAAGTGGAAGAGCCACAAATAACCTTCCTCAGAGGAACAGGAATAATTAATTGCTGGAACATTAACTTAGAGGTTGATGGTCATCCCACAGAATTCAATCTGGATACTGGGGCAGGTGTTTCAGTATTATCTGGTAATGTAAAGTGGCTTAAAACTATTGTATTACAGTCATCCTCCATCCAGTTGCAAAGTCTAGCAGGGGCTACACTTAAATCAATAGGTCAACACTTCGTGAGATTAAGATAGATGAATAAATAAATTATTGAACCCCTGTGTTATACAGAATGAGGAGTCATCAATCCTGTTGAAACCACAAATGAGCAGCCTAGTAAAATATTCAGAAATGAATCCATGTTTAGAAGAGCTGAAGACAGAATATGATGTAACCCAGGTGCTGAACCTCTGGGGGATGATTCTCTGGCTGCATTGCACCCATCATAAATCCCACTATGTCAGGGAAATTGCAGGAGAGCCCTGGAATGGGATTTTTGCTGGGAGCAAATCTGTTTCCCACTTTTCCAGCCTGCTCCAGCTCAGGATTTTGACCAGATAGGGCCATTCAGCCCCCCACCCCAGCCCCGTAACCCTAAAACCCCAATTAATTTTTGGACACTAAGGGGTAATTTATCATGGCCAATCCAACTAAGCTGCACATCTTTGGAATGTGGGAGGAAACCGGAGCACCCGGAGGAAATCCATGCAATTTTTTTTTAAAAATTAATTTACTGAATGTGGGTGTCTCTGGGTAGCATTTATTGCCCATCCCTAGGTACACCCACTGTGCTGTTAGCCAGGATGTTGCCCCAGCGACAGTGGAAGAACGACGATACATTTCCAAGTCAGGTTGGTGAGTGACTTGGTGGGGAACCTCCAGGTGGTGGGGTTCCCAGGTATCTGTTGCTCTTGTCCTTCTAGATAGTAATGGTCATGGTTTTGGAAGGTGCTGCCTAAGGAGCCTTGGTGAGTTCCTGCAGTGCATCTTGTAGATGGTATGCAAACATGGGGAAGAAGTGCAAACTCCATACAGAAAATCACCCAAGCTTGGAATCAAACCCAGGCCTCTGGCACTGCGTGGCAGCAGTGCTAACCACTGTGCCACCCTTCTTATTGTGAAACAGGCAAACAGGAAACTCTCAAGAAACCCCATCAGGATCCCGAACTCAAGATGAAACAGAATTCAGGGCATTCTGCTGTGCATGTTGTTATTCAGTACCGGATGATGCCTTTACTAGAGTGTGGTAGTCACCACTGTTATATTATATTGTATATATGGGTATTATGGTAAGGCCTTTGTACTACAGGTATGGGGGTAGATCCCTTCCTGCTGGCTCCACCCAGGAAGCGGAGTATAAATGTGTGTGCTCTCCGAACAGCAGCCATTTCGTAAGCTGCTGTAGGAGGCCACACAGCTCTGTGTAAAAAAGCCTCAGTTACATTTTACTGTTGTCTCGTCTTCATTGATAGTGCATCACTAGGGAAGCTGATATCACCTTGGGTCAGCTATAGCCACTTCCCTGCTTCACTCTGTTCTGCACCATCTATGCCTGGGACATGACTGCGCAATCAATCCCGATCAGAGCAAACGTAGTTCAATTGAAACTGCAATTAAGACTCGTATTTATCTAAATTTTTATCTTAGATTTCAGAGATTGCAAAACTCTTCACACGTGAGGATAATGGTTGCACCAATGACTTCTCTCCAATCTGGAAGAATATGGCAAAAAGTTGGGGAATTTTGAACGTTGATGTATTACACCGAAAACCGTTTCCAATCATGTTTTCTGTGGTTTAACTCACTGGGGCCCGGCTCCATGCACAAACTAATCACACCTCCAGATTCAGACCTTCCAACTGCGGTGAACAGATCTTCGAATTGTTCTAATTTTCACACAGTTATAGGCGGCAAGAAACACATTTCTAAAAGCTTTTCATATCAAAAATATTTTGTTTAACAAGAAAATGATGACACCAATTACAGAAATGAAACTGCTAAATGGCTATGTTATTCAATGCTTTCTTTTATATAGTAACCTTTATATGTATATCAATAATCTGATACATGGAATGTGGTGAGCGGAACATATTTGGGAACAACAAGTGATTTTGAAGCACACATTCCCAAAGCTCGGCCTATTACAAATCCTTGATCACTCTCTTTAATCAAACCCTTTTTTGGTACTAATTTCAAGTTGCATTAGGGCCTCCACAAGCTCACATATTATTGATTGAGATAGTCACTGGTGTGTGGCACCAGGGGGAAGGGAACCCCTGTACTGCCCAACCCCAGATACTGATCTGAGAGTGTGACCCAGGAAGGTCCATGGGTTCAGCAGCATGGTGTCACCCATGAAGACCAGCTCGGCGTGCAGATGGAGGAGGGAAGGGGTCTGCCCTGGCAGAGTGGTGAACAGCGCATCAGGAACAGCGCAGCACTGGGGCAGAAAGTTGGTGCACTCACCCTGAAGTCTCTTGTGAACTGAGGACCACCTTGTGCACACCACTCTTTAACAATCGGGTTTTAGAGAGAAGTAATTTCCCGTTGGCATGACGCACAATTGAAAGGCCTAACTGGGTGCCGACAGGCAGCTGGTTTAATGAGCATTCATGAGATGTAAATTGCGTTCATGCCACTAGGCAGCGGGAAGATCGATTCGCCATTAACCCGCCATTGGGAGAATTCCAACACGATTTTATACTGGTGGGGTCCTGACATTTTGGTTCCTGTTACATTCTCTGCTCCTGCCCAGCAGCAAATCCGCCACGGTGGGGTTGGGAGAATTCCGGCCTTTGTGTTCAAAGGGATAGAAACGGTTCGAAGGAACTTGCTTCGTTTGAGTTGCTTGTCGTGTCTTGAGGTCAGATATAACATGGAGGGTGACTTGTCCTTGTCAGTAAGAAACTTGCCAGCCTATTCATTTCTAATCCACGACAAGGGACAGAAAAAGACAAAGTGCAGTCTCAAGACTTTAACGATTTTTTAAAGGGAACAGAATTTGAAACTTTAAGCTTTGACTTTGAAGTCTCACCATTTCAGAAACTCTTCCAAGGAAGTTCAATCAATAGATTGAATGGAGGGAACAGAATAGTTTAAAAACAGACAGACTGAATTAATGTCAATACACATTTAAAGTGGGACCAGGTTCCATCAACAAGGTTAAGAAATTGTACCTGTCGTTACCAGAATGGTAATAGCAAACATTATTCTGGAGCAAACTCACATTCAGCAACCCTACACCATCATTCCCAGGACACAGCTGCTGAGGAGGGTATTAGAAACGCAATAATCCTATCAAGTTTACCAAGGCAGGAATTCTATCATCACTGCTCTCTTGCTTTGAATACAAAATTTCAACATCATCATACCCCAGCGATCCTTTCTTAATCCTTCCCTCCCCCACTGCACATCACAACTCTGTGCCACATTTCATTCTGCTCAACACAAGCTGACACAAGCAACATTTTACTTTTTATCTGGTGAGCACTGAAATAAACGCCCCTTTTGCAGTGAGCTCTGTCACACAGTATTCACCTTTTTAGTAATGTCTCCCCTGGCACACACTTTCTGCAGCTTCATTCTAACAAGCCAATTACCCCAGCTGCATCACACACCTTCACAATGCTTTTGAAAGACACAACTACCAACAGCAGTATTTATATAGCACCTTTAATATAGAGCAACATCCAAAGGCTCTTCACAGGAATGTTATCAAAGACTATTTAATGGCAAACCGTCTAGAGAGATATGAGGGGCATGTCGTGTTGGGTGTTCCGCTATACAGACGAACCAACACAGTTGTAGATGGTACAACTCTGTTTTATTACTCTTGATAAGAACATCTGTAAACTTATGACTATGGTTCGTACTTCACCAGTTAACCTGTGGACCCAGCCCTAACACTATCTTAGAGAGGCACTCAGCACATGGTGTATGTCTGAGTGGCACGCTGTGAACTCTGTGCCCTGAGCTGTCTCCTGCTGGAAATGAGCGGGAACTGTGGTGTTCCCCGTTTTATAGTGCATGTGCTCTCACTGGTGATTGGCTGTGATGTTGCGTGTGTGTTGATTGGTCCGTTGATCTGTCTATCATTGTGTATGTGTGTTTGCACCATGATATGTTTATCTGAATATCATGACATCCCCCTTTTTACAAGAATATGTGCCTATGTGGTAATAAATATTGGTGTGTACTGAGTGCAGCTGAATGTGTGTGTGCAATATCTACAACATGTACATGAGGCTAAACTATATACATAGGAAGGTGTCAGGTGCAACATAGCAACAAGTTTGTACCATAAACAAAACAAGTGCAATCATCAAACATCGAAAATGAACTCCTGTAATGACAAAAAGAGAAACACATTAACATTAGGGCATGACACTTTAGTGAGTCCAATGTGCAAACAGGCTCATAAGTCCAGTCTAGTAGGTGGGCGACGAATTTGGGTTGACTGTTAGGGTGGCACACCATTCATCACCTGGATTAACGCTGTTCACTGGCATCGGTTGGTGGGTCCTCCTTGGGGACATCCGATTCCTGTCAATGACCGCAACGCGGAAGGCTTCCCGGTCGTCGGTATCACCTGTCTGTACATCGTCAGGGTATGACTCGGTGTATGGAGGCTCAATGGCCCGCACGTCCCTGCGAGGCTGGTGGAATTGGGGCGCGTTGGCAGGTTGAGCTGCTCGACAGCAGGCAGCGTAGTGTCACATCTTGCCACAGCGGAGGCATTGTCGATTCTTTGCTGGACATTGCCGCTTTAAATGTGCGGATCCACAGTTGCCGCCCGTCGTGACGTCATGGCGTTCGTTGCACCACCGCGCATGCGCAGTTCGGTCCTGCGTAGAGCGCGCCTGCGCGTCACGTCCCTCTGCGTCGACGTCTCTTTTGGCGCGTACAAGCGCGGGAGGCCTCGGAAAGTGCGCGAAATGGCCGCTCTCGTCCTGGCCGCGGGCTGGGAGGAACTCGATCGACTGGACCCGCTCGGCCTCGTAGGACCCCTGCCGTGCCAATTCGGCCGCGTAGGACCCCTGCCGTGCCGCTTCGGCCGCCTGGAATTGGGAGTACCGGCTGGTCGCGTTTTCATGGAGGACGCAGGCTTCGATGGCGGTGGCTAGGGTGAGGCTCTTAATTTTGAGGAGCTGCTGGTGTAGGGTGCCCGAGGTGACCCCAAAATCTATCTGGTCCCGAATCATGGAATCGGAGGTGGCCTCATAGCCGCAGGACTGCGCGAGGATACGGAGGTGTGTCAGGAAAGATTGAAAAGGCTCATCCTTACCCTGCAGGCGCTGCTGGAAGAGGTACCTCTCGAAGCTCTCGTTCACCTCGACGCTGAAGTGTTGCTCAAATTTTAGAAGGACTGTCTTGTACTTCGTCTTGTCCTCACCTTCCACGAATGCCAGGGAGTTGTAGATGTGGATGGCCTGTTGCCTGCCGTGGAGAGGAGGAGGGCGATTTTCCTGGTGTTCGATGCATTCTTCCTGACTGTGGCTTCTAGGAAGAATTGGATGCGCTGTTTAAACAGCTTCCAGTTGACTCCGAGGTTTACAGCGATTTGGAGCGGCTGCGGCGGGCTGATGGTGTCCATGGCGCAGGATGGCGGATCCCTGAAGATGTGCAGGTAGGTTTCACAGTTGCTGGGTTCCAATCCTGGTACTATGTCGTGTTGGGTGTTCCGCTATACAGACGAACCAACACGGTTGTGGATGGTACAACTCTGTTTTATTACTCTTGATAACAACATCTGTAAACTTATGACTGTGGTTCGTAATTTACCCGTTAACCTGTGGACCCAGCCCTAGCACTATCTTAGTGAGGCACTCAGCACATGGTGCATGTCTGAGTGGCGCGCTGTGAGCTCTGTGCCCTGAGCTGTCTCCTGGTGGAAATGAACGGGAACTGTGGTGTTCCCTGTTTTATAGTGCGTGTGCTCTCACTGGTGATTGGCTGTGATGTTGCGTGGGTATTGATTGGTCCGTTGATCTGTCCATCAGTGTGTATGTGTGTTTGCACCATGATATGTTTATCTGAATATCATGACAGGGCAGACTTCTCTCATCTGGGACTAAGTCCCTTGCTGGGGACCGGCAGCGATTTCCTCTGCGGAAACCCAGCAGCATTGATTTGTCTGCTGTGGCAGGGCGGCATTGATCACGCAAGCCCTGTCATCATGTCTGGGTGCCATATTTTTAAAAAGTTTTTCCATTTTAACAAATAATGAGGCACTCAGAAAATCATTATAGACCACTTGGAGGAGGGCAACTATCTCCCCCACCAAACCGCAAAAGGGCTCCAGCAACACACAGACTCCAACAAATTGAGCAAGGATTAACTGACCACACCCAGGTCGCGCCACCCCCCCATCCCCCCCAACCCCCCACCCCCCACCCCCCCATCCCCCCAACCCCCCACCCCCCACCACCAACAACTCCAGAGATGTCAACCTCAAGGAAGAATCACAAGGAAGCCAGTCCACTCGAGGATAAATTTGCTGTCCGAGCTTTCGGAGGAGATAAACACAGACTAGTATCAAAGTCACAAAAATGCAAGTAAAAACCTGATACAATTAGCTCTAACTGGGATTTCCCTCAATCCCAGTGAGGACTTGTCTGACCCTCCCATCCGCCACACCACCCATCCACCAGCTGTGACTCTACTAATCTTCTCTATAAATGAGGTAAGGGCTGTAGGATTACAGCACAGACCACATGTCACATTTCCGACCCAGTATGGTTTTTGCCAGAGCAGGATAACAGGCGACCCTTGCCCTCCTGCTCGAATAGCGCACACTCTTGTCAGGAGAAATTACAATAAACAGCATAATCACAGAGAATAATGTCCAGGATTATTTATGGGCCGCAGGTATTAACGCCATCCACATGGGTTTCTAAGGCCAAACCCATGACAGGGTCGTCAAGCAACCTTTCGGAAGGCTCAAAATTTCCATCGAATGAAACCCTCCACCTCCACCATGGCATCACCTGGACGCTCAGGCAGCAAGGAACCTAGGCCCTGGCCAAGAGGGAGGACGCAACATGACCAGTCATCTCCAAAACCTAACAACAAACATCAACAACAGGGCAACATAAGATCAGTGGTTGGGGCCTCGACCGACCCCAGACCTCTCAGACCGGGTACAATGCGCTCCCTCAAAGCTGAAACGGCCAGCTTTCAAACCGAGATTGGGAAAGCCCAGCAGCAAGCTCTCAAAATCAACTCCTCGCCAGAGCCCGGGCACCAAACACTCCTTGTCTGCTCCCTACTGCCCGGGTTGAGCAGGATAGACGACATAGGATCTATGGGGAGCCCCCTGTAGGTAAATTGCTCCTTCAAATACTCGCGGCTGAATTCTCTGCCGTCGGGACTCTCCGTTTTGCCGGCAGCCCGGAGGTTTCCCGATGGCGTGGGGCTGCCTCACAATGGGAAATCCCGTTGACCAGCTGATGAAACGGAGAAACCTGATGGTGCGCTGAATCAGAAAACGGAGAAAGCCACTCAGGATTCTCTTCCGTATTTCCACCATTCCCTCCAGGATATTGATGTGCAGGTTAGGTGGATTGGCCATTCTAAATTGCCCTTATTGTCCAAAAAGGTTGGGTGGGGTACTGGGTTACATAGATAAAGGGAATAAAGGGGATAGGGTAGAGCCATGTGGCTTAAGTAGAGTGCTCTTTCAAAGAGCCAGTGCAGACTCGATGGGCTGAATGGCCTCTTCTGCACTGTAAATGCTATGAAATATATGACATACTGCAAGACATATATCCCAAAAATATGTAATTATGAGATATGCATTAGGATAAAATAAAGGTTTAAGGGACAAGTTGTGCCAGAGCTCAGGGAAATGCAGCCGCTCCCACGCTCACATCACATGGTCTCCCTGGGCGCCATAGTCTAAAAGCACCTGGACATCCACAATGTCAGACCAGCACAGTAGCACAAGTGGTTAGCACTGTGGCTTCACAGCTCCAGGGTCCCAGGTTCGATTCCCCGCTGGGTCACTGTCTGTGCAGAGTCTGCACGTTCTCCCCGTGTCTGCGTGGGTTTCCTCCGGGTGCTCCGGTTTCCTCCCACAATCCAAAGATGTGCAGGTTAGGTGGATTGGCCACGATAAATTGCCCTTAGTGACCAAAACGCTGAGGAGGGGTTATTGGGTTACGGGGATAGGGTGGAGGTGAGGCTTAAGTGGGTCGGTGCAGACTCGATGGGCCGAATGGCCCCCTTCTGCACTGTATGTTCTATGTTCTAACACCAGAAGATGTCTGCAAGGTAATCCATCAACCCTGGTCCGAAGTTCAGTGGTGTCTATCTAGGCATCTCTATCTCTAGACATCTCTGGTCCATGCCAAGGTGAGCAGGAATGTACTGTACCCACCTGATGTGAGGAGGAAGGCAAACAGGGAGATCGATGTTGCACGGGAGCAGGTGGTCGATGCCCATGGGGTTCATAAGAGGTTGGCGACAAAGTCCTGGGAGAGGATGAATGACCGTATTTGCTCCGTCAGGGAAATTCTCTTCCATGGTCGCAGAACCCACAAAACCTCCAGAATGTCAGAGTCCAGGGACCAGGGGCAGCGGAATGTCCTGCCTCACAGCCCCACTGCAGTGTATCCACGCTGCGGTGGAGTGACCGCTATGCCTCGTTCACCCTTCAGCAGACATGGGGCACTGCGTGGAATAGGGGGGGGACTTGCGTGGCGCAAAGGGGAACGGGCAGCATCCACAAATTTCATGCATGCCAGAGTCTTCCCCTTGCATGTGGATGTGTTCAGCTCTCTCCAGAGAGCTGGTCTATAGTCCTTCTGCACAATTCTCTCCAGCAATGAGCTGTCACACACAACTGGACTAGCTTCCAAGGGGAGGAATGCGGAATGAAACAAATTCCAGTGTTCCAACTGATATATCCTGTAACTCTACTCAAACATGCTCTCTTCTTGGAGCAGGACAAGATGAGTACCTAATGCAGCCCCACTATTTAAAAAGGGAGGATGAGAGAAAACAGGAAATTATCGACCTGTCAGCCTGATGTTGGCAGTGAGGAAAATGTTGAGTTCATTAAAAAGGCTTTAACACTCAGAAAATAGTGGCATAATCTGACAGAGTCAGCATGGATTTATGAAAGGAAAATGGGGCATGACAAATCTACTGGAATTCTTCGAGGATGTCACCAGTGGAGTTGATGAGGGGGAACCAGTCGATGTGGTATATTTGGATTTTCAGAAGGCTTTTGACAAAATCCCACATAAGAGATCAGTGTGCGAAATTAAAACACATGGGATGAGGGAAAGTGTATTGAGGTGGATAGAAAACTGGTCAGCAGTCAGGAAACAAAAACAGGACAAAACAGGTATTTCTTAGAATGGCAGGCAGTAACCAGTGGGGTACCACAGGGATCGGTGCTGGGACCCCAGCTATTCACAATATATATTAATGATTTGGATGAGGGAATAAAATGTCATACCGCCAAGTTTGCAGATGATACAAAGTTGGGTGGGAGGGTGAGCTGTGAGGAGGATGCAGAGAATCCTCAGTGTGATTTGGACAAGTTGAGTGAGTGGCCAAGATGCAGTATAATGTGGATAAATATGAGTTTTCCAATTTGGTACCAAAAACAGGAAGGCAGATTATTATCTGAATGGCAATAGATTGAGAAGGGGAATGTACAAAGAGAGTTGAATGTCCTTGCATTGAAAGTAGACATGCAGGAGCAGCAGGCGGTCAAGAAAACTAAGAATTTGTTGGTCTTCATTGCGAGAGGATTTGAGTACAGGAGTTGGGATGTCTTGCTGAAATTATACAGGGCCTTGTTTAGGTCATATCTGGAATATTGTGTGCAATTTTGTCTCCATATTTGAGGAAAGATAGTCTGGCTGTGGAGGGAGTGCAGCGAAGGTTTACCAGACTGATTGGTGTGGCGGGACTGATGGATGAGGAGAGATTGAGTCAGTTAGGATTGCATTCGCTGGAGCTAAGAAGAATGAGGATGGATCTCACAGAGACTTATAAATTTCCAGCAGGACTGGACAGGGTAGATGCAGGAAGGATGTTCCCGATGGCAGGGGGTGTCCTGAACCAGGGGTCACAGTCTGAGGATACGGGGTAGACCATTTCATACTGAGGGGAGGAGACATTTCTTCACCCAGAGAGTGGTCAGTCAGTGGAATCTGACCATTTCTGACAGTTCTAACTTAATATGAGGGGAGGGCATCTGAGCTCTTGGGAGTGGAGCAGAATAGAGCCACTGGAGATGGGAAGTTTGGCCTTGGGTATGTACCTGGTAAGGATTCATCTATTCAATTCAAACCTGAGGATCAAATGTACCTCCATATTGGAGGCAGCTGATGCTGTCATGCACTCTTCCATCTCACTTACAGGAGGGGCGTGGAGGTGCCCTAGTCCCTCTCATGTTGCCACTGCATGAACTCACCCATGGCAACGGCAATGGTCTACGTGCATCTCTGCAGAAACTTGACGTTCTGTTCGACCAGTGTTCCCATGGCAACCTCCAGCCTCCCCATGGAGACCACGAGATGTGCACATGTGGACATCTCTTCATCAGCGAGCAGGTGGATGGACTCCTGCGATGTGTGTGCCACTCTGTCGAGGGTTTCCAACAGCTCTTCCTGATGTTGCCCTGCCTCTTACTGACTCCACCATGAGTTGGGAGGCTGGTTCCGGAGGCTCATCATCGGACTGGGGCCTCACAGGTTCCTCTTGCCCCGAGAACCAGGGAGCTCGGCTGAACATGCCTCCTCCTGTTGTTGACATGTGCCCATGTGGTGATCACCTGATTGTGAGCACATTCTTGAATTAACATTACACCAACCGAGATGTGAGTACCTGAGATGGTGGTGGGTGCTGTCATTATATACACCAGTATATCATGGTGCAGACACACACTGATGGACACACAGTGGGACCAATCAACACACACAACACCGCAGCCAATCACCAGTGAGAGCACACGCACTATAAAGACAGGGGACATCAGAGTTCCCGCTCATTCGAGCTGCAGCTTCCTAGCAGGACAGAGCTCACAGCCTGCAGCACAGACATTCACTATGTGCTGAGTGCATCGACTGGTTAGGACAAGGCATAGGTCTTTAGTTAAAGCTAATATCGTGTTAACCCACAGTGAGAGTATGTTAAACAGTTTCTGACTTAATAAAATAGTGTTGCACTATTTCAAGTGTTGGTGACCTGTATGTGTTCCACGGATCCAGAGCGCCCAACACAACATGATATCAGGAGTTGAGGGAGATTAACACTTCTTAGACCTACCTGCAAGTGATCTGCCTTCCGCCAGCATTCCGTCATCCTGCAACATGGACAACATCTGCCCGCCGCCGCCGCTCCGCATCGCCGGCAACCTCGGGGCCAACTGGAAGATATTCAAACAGTGCTTCCAGCTCTTCCTTGAGGCCACGGACAGGGAGGACGCCTCGGATACCAGGAAGATTGCTCTTCTCCTTTCCACGGCCGGAGACCATGCCATCCACATTTTCAATTCTCTCACCTTTGCGGATGATGAAGATAAAACAAAGTTCAAGACGGTCCTCCTCAAGTTTGACAGTCACTGCAGCGTAGAGGTGAATGAAAGTTTTGAGCGCGACGTGTTCCAACAGCGTTTGAAGGGTAGGGATGAACCTTTCCAATCCTTTCTCACTCACTTCCGCAACCTTGCGCAGTCTTGCAGCTACGGGCCCACCTCCGACTCCATGATACGCGACCAGATCGTTTTTGGTGTTCAGTCGGACCCCCTACGACAGCAGCTCCTCAAAATAAAGCAGCTCACCTTAGCGACCGCCATCGATACCTGTGTCCTACACGAAAATGCCACGAGTCGGTATTCCCACATCCAAGCGGCTGAAACGGCGCGGAAAGGTCCCCACGAGGCAGAACGGGTCCAAGCAATTGAGCAACTCCAGGGCCTCGGCCTGGATGAGGGCAGCCATTTCGCGCGCTTTTCGCGGACTCCCGCGCTTGTGCGCACCAAACGAGGGGATGGCGATGTTGACTAACGTAATGCCCAGGCGCGCACCATGCACAACCGCACCGTGCATGGGCAGTGGCGCAGCGAACATGCTGACGCTACGACGTGCGGCAACTGTGGCTCCGCCCATTTAAAACGGCAATGCCCTGCCAAATCTCGACAATGCCTAAGATGTGGCAGACTTGGCCACTCTGCTGCCTTCTGCCGAGCAGCTCGGCCTGCCAATTCATATCGCTTCAGCCAGCCTCGCAGGAATGTCCGGGCAATTCAACCCACGGTCACTGAGTCCGATGCGGACCTCCCGCACAACAGTGACACCGAGGACCCGAAGGCGCCTTTTCGAGTCGGTATCGTGGCAAAAAACAGGGTGTCCCCGAAGCAAAGACACCAGCCGCTGACGGTATTCAGCGTCGATCCAGGCGATGAGTGTCAACCAGAATTCATCGCCCAGAGACTTAATTTATGAACTTTGCGGACTTATAGACTTTCTGAATTGTTTCGTTCTTCCGTTTGATCGTTTACATGATTTGTATATAGTGTTCATCTCGTTATTCTTGTTGCATACTGTTTTTCTGCACCAGGCACCTTCCCATGTAAATAGTTTAGTTCTCCTGTACATAGTCCTCTAAATATGTCTTTCGCACCCCACACGTGGTTAGGGACATTCTCACCACACACTATTTATTGCCACACATGTACATTCTTTTTTCAAAGGGGGATGTCATAATGTACACCAGTATATCATGGTGCAGACACACACACTGATGGACACACAGTGGGACCAATCAACACACACAACATTGCAGCCAATCACCAGTTCAGTTACAGCACACGCACTATAAAGACAGGGGGCATCAGAGTTCCCGTTCATTCGAGCTGCAGCTTCCTAGCAGGACAGAGCTCGCAGCCTGCAGCACAGACATTCACCATGTGCTGAGTGCATCGACTGGTTAGGACAAGGCATAGGTCTTTAGTTAAAGCTAATATCGTGTTAACCCACAGTGAGAGTGTGTTAAACAGTTTCTGACTTAATAAAATAGTGTTGCACTATTTCAAGTGTTGGTGACCTTTATGTGTTCCACGGATCTAGAGCGCCCAACACAACAGGTGCAAGTCAGCACTGATCTGGAGCAGCAGCTGGACACCTCTGGGTCATCCACTCCGGAGTTCTGAGTGGTCTTCTGCTCCCTCCAAATCCCCTCAACCTGTGACCCCTTCTACCTAGACCTTTGGCATCACAGAGGGAGCAGCTGACCCACAGTTAGAAAGCCAAAGTCAGCCAGGGCCCTGCAGGTCTCGGCTCTCAGAGGACAGTCGCTAAAGTCATCAAAAGCACCAAGGCCGACACTCCACCGGCTGTCTCCAGCCCGCTGCGGGTTTCTGGGAAGCACCAAGAAGAGTGTGGCATTGATGAAGACTGTCACTTACCTGAAAATGTATTTACTGCCACTTAATAATGTCCAGTGCTGTCTTTCAGAATCATTATTATAAATTATACTATGCAAGACCTCCCAACCCACCGTCTACCCCCAACAATCACAGTTTGGCTGCCCTTAGCTGCCTCACGAGTAATTCTGGAGGGAAACGTGTCTGTGGAGTGGCCTTGCATAGCCGCGTGCAAGCACCCCTACCTCCAGCCCCCTTCTGGGCACTCACACACGGACCTTCCAACCATCAGACTCATCGAACTGTCCTGAGCTTTTCCAATGCTGCCTGCTGGGGTTCTATTTCAGTTATCCATCTGAGCTGAGCTTCATCTGTGCCCACCCACTGACTGCACCCTCCCCGCCCATGCTACACCCATACTGCATCCACGCTGCACCCATGCTGCACCCATGCTACACCCACGCTGCACCCATGCTGCACCCATGCTACACCCACGCTGCACCCATGCTGCACCCATACTGCACCCTCCCCGCCCATGCTACACCCATCCTGCACCATGCTGCACCCATGCTCCACCCACGATGCACCCATACTGCACCCATACTGCACCCATGCTGCACCCATGCTTCACCCATTCTCCACCCACAATGCACCCATGCTGCACCCATGCTGCACCCATGCTGCACCCATACTGAACATAGAACATATAGAACATAGAAAATACAGCACAGAACAGGCCCTTCGGCCCACGATGTTGTGCCGAACCTTTGTCCTAGATTAATCATAGATTATCATTGAATTTACAGTGCAGAAGGAGGCCATTCGGCCCATTGAGTCTGCACCGGCTCTTGGAAAGAGCACCCTACCCAAACTCAACACCTCCACCCAACACCAAGGGCAATTTGGACATTAAGGGCAATTTATCATTGGCCAATTCACCTAACCCGCACATCTTTGGACTGTGGGAGGAAACCGGAGCACCCGGAGGAAACCCACGCAGACACGGGGAGGACGTGCAGACTCCGCACAGACAGTGACCCAAGCCGGAATCGAACCTGGGACCTGGAGCTGTGAAGCAATTGTGCTATCCACAATGCTACCGTGCTGCCCTTGAGAACAAATACATCTACACTATATAATTTTACCTTAATCCATGTACCTATCCAATAGCTGCTTGAAGGTCCCTAATGTTCCCGACTCAACTACTTCCATAGGCAGTGCATTCCATGCCCCCACTACTCTCTGGGTAAAGAACCTACCTCTGATATCCCTCCTATATCTTCCACCTTTCACCTTAAATTTATGTCCCCTTGTAATGGTTTGTTCCACCCGGGGAAAAAATCTCTGACTGTCTACTCTATCTATTCCCCTGATCATCTTATAAACCTCTATCAAGTCGCCCCTCATCCTTCTCCGTTCTAATGAGAAAAGGCCTAGCACCCTCAACCTTTCCTCGTAAGACCTACTCTCCATTCCAGGCAACATCCTTGTAAATCTTCTTTGCACCTTTTCCAAAGCTTCCACATCCTTCCTAAAATGAGGCGACCAAAACTGTACACAATACTCCAAATGTGGCCTTACCAAAGTTTTGTACAGCTGCATCATCACCTCACGGCTCTTAAATTCAATCCCTCTGTTAATGAACGCGAGCACACCATAGGCCTTCTTCACAGCTCTATCCACTTGAGTGGCAACTTTCAAAGATGTATGAACATAGACCCCAAGATCTCTCTGCTCCTCCACATTGCCAAGAAGTCTACCGTTAACTCTGTATTCTGCATTCATATTTGTCCTTCCAAAATGGACAACCTCACACTTTTCAGGGTTAAACTCCATCTGCCACTTCTCAGCCCAGCTCTGCATCCTATCTATGTCTCTTTGCAGCCGACAACAGCCCTCCTTACTATCCACAACTCCACCAATCTTCGTATCGTCTGCAAATTTACTGACCCACCCTTCAACTCCCTCATCCAAGTCATTAATGAAAATCACAAACAGCAGAGGACCCAGAACTGATCCCTGCGGTACGCCACTGGTAACTGGGCTCCAGGCTGAATATTTGCCATCCACCACCACTCTCTGACTTCTATCGGTTAGCCAGTTTGTTATCCAACTGGCCAAATTTCCCACTACCCCATGCCTCCTTACTTTCTGCATAAGCCTACCATGGGGAACTTTATCAAATGCCTTACAAAATCCATGTACACTACATCCACTGCTTTACCTTCATCCACATGCTTGGTCACCTCCTCAAAGAATTCAATAAGATTTGTAAGGCAAGACCTACCCCTCACAAATCCGTGCTGACTATCCCGAATCAAGCAGTGTCTTTCCAGATGCTCAGAAATCCTATCCTTCAGTACCCTTTCCATTACTTTGCCTACCACCGAAGTAAGACTAACTGGCCTGTAATTCCCAGGGTTATCCCTAGTCCCTTTTTTGAACAGGGGCACGACATTCGCCACTCTCCAATCCCCTGGTACCACCCCTGTTGACAGTGAGGACGAAAAGATCATTGCCAACGGCTCTGCAATTTCATCTCTTGCTTCCCATAGAATAATGCACCCATTCTCCACCCATGCTACACCCATACTGCATCCATGCTACGCCCATGCTATGCCCATGCTACGCCCATGCCTGTCCAACACCAAGCTCCATTCATTTTCCATTTTGAAGACAATGGTCATCATCCATTTTTTCATCACCTCCTCCTCACATTCTCTCCCCTATCACCCTGTCCCTTCCCCCATCAATGTGGAACCTGCCGGGCATCACCTTCCACCTCCTCACCTTTACCTCACTGTCCGAAACCTTCTCCTTTAGCAATGCCCAAGTGATGGGGCACATTTCCTTCCCATCTGAATGCGCCCCCTCCCCCCCCATCCACATTCAGCTCCCCGATCTCCTCTTTCCACAACCCCCACATCTTGTTTATCTCCGTGTACCCACCAACCACCCTTACCACCCCTCCGACCCCCACCAGCACACCCTCATCCTCCCACTCAACCATTCCATCCTACACACTCCGTTCAAATCACTCCCCACGAGGCGGTCACTGACTACACAAACATCTCCCTTGCACTTTAACCTCATCATTCCACCCCCATTTAGTCCTTCATCACCCCTTACTTCACCCCCCCCCAGCTTCACCCCCTGACACCTTCATCCCCTCCCCCTTCTTCACAGTCTTCGAATATCTTACTCTCCCACAAATACCTAAACTTTCCTCCCCCTGCCTCCTTCCCCATATCCATACCAGCCCATGGCGAAGATGCTAAAGTTCTGAAGAAGGACTGAGATCAATCAAGCTAAGCTGCATAGAGACCCCTCCCCCTGTTTTCCGATGGGTGATGTGTTCCCCCAGAGGCCTCCAGCATCTGTTTTCCCCTCAGGTTGTCTATGGTCTGAGCACCAGGTGTTTGCACACCATGCTGGTCATGTCGTTGACCATGTTGGTCCCGATGTGTTCAGGAATCTCGTGCTTCCGTGGTAACCACACAGAGAATCGGGCATAGGGGGGGAGGTGGATGGGCCCTCATCTGCGCCTCATTCGGGGGGGTGCAGATAAGGTTCACACCAGGGGGATTCCTGCTCCGGCAGGCCCAGCTGGAGGGTAAATGCACGCTGGCATGAAATCGAATTTTGGGCCTCCCACCAAATCCTTCCCCCTGCTTGGGGGCAATGAGGAAATTTCACCCTTGGTGATCAAAAGCTTGGCCAAAGAGTCTGCTTTAAGGAGCAATTTAATGCAGGAGACTGAAAGGGTCGAGAGATTTATGGACAGAATTTCAGAGCTCAGTGTCAAAGTAACTGAAGGCACAGTCACGAGTGGTGAAGAATGAAGATGATGTATCCAAACAACTGACTAACCAATGTCTGCATCCCCTGCAAGGCCAGCTGATCAATAATTGAAGGAAGACCCGGGGGGGGGGGGGGAGAGACCCAGTTTGGGGGGGGGGGGGTGGGGGGGGTTGGTTTCTGAGCCGGCACGATCAGGAGTTACTGAGTTACTGACTGTGTAAGGATTACTGGGAGGTTTCTGGTTTCTGCCTTCTCTGTAAACTTCTCAAATTTACCAAAGACATGAGGAGAATTTTGTTCTCTGAGGGCTGTGAGTCAGGGCGACTCTCTTCCAGAGCAGTAGAAGCAGAAACACAGCACATAAAGTTTACAGTGCAGAAGAAGGCCATTCGGCCCATCGAGTCTGCACCTGCCCTTGGAAAGAGCACCCCACCCAAGCCTCATGCCTCCATCCTATCCCCTTTACCCCCATAACCCACTAACCCCATCTAACCTATTTTTGGACACTAAGGGGCAATTTAGCATGGCCAATCCACCTAACCTGCACATCTTTGGACTGTGGGAGGAAACCGGAGCACCCGGAGGAAACCCACGCAGACACGGGGAGAACGTGCAGACTCCACACAGACAGTGACCCAAGCCGGGAATCGAACCCAGGACCCTGGCACTGTGAAGCAACAGTGCTAACAACTGTGTTACCGTGCTGCCCAAAAAAACATTGAACATTTTAAATCAGATTCTTGATTGACATGAAAGTCAAGGGGGGGTGGGTAGGAAGGGAAGTGGAGTTGGGGCCACAATCAGATCAGCTCTGGTCTTATTGATTGTTTATGCTCACTATTACACCGACAGTTCTCTGTGCTTGTCCCTGCAGCTTCTGACGCTCCATCACTCTCTCATTTCATCAGAACATCTTTCAGCTTTCTGAAGGTTTCGACAAACTCTACAATCAAAATTGCAACAAATACGTAGCCAAAATTGACAGTGGGATGTAATCAAGATGCTTACAAAACAATTCTAGTGAACCAAAGTGAGATTGAGTCCCTTTACACAGTGTTCAAATTGATCCGTGAGTGGGGGCAAAAAGAATTGTTCACTCAGTCCAAAACGGTCCTGTGTTTAAACGTTTATTCAAAAAATATTTCACAAGTTCCACCTGCTTCCAGTAAGAGCACAAACATCTAAATCAATACATACTTGGAAATTGCACTGAGAAGTCCTCAAGTAATGTCAATCGATGGATGTTTTTAAACTCGTAAAACTGATTGAACACAAACAGCACGGTAGCATTGTGGTTAGCACAGTTGCTTCACAGCTCCAGGGTCCCAGGTTCGATTCCGGCTTGGGTCACTGTCTGTGCGGAGCCTGCACGTTCTCCCCGCGTCTGCGTGGGTTTCCTCCGGGTGCTCCAGTTTCCTCCCACAGTCCAAAGATGTGCATGTTAGGTGGATTGGCCATGATAAATTGCCCTGAGTGTCCAAAATTGCCCTTAGTGTTGGGTGGAGTTACTGGGTTATGGGGATATGGTGGAGGTGTTGACCTTGGGTAAGGTGCTCTTTCCAAGAGCCGGTGCAGACTCGATGGGCCGAATGGCCTCCTTCTGCACTGTAAATTCTATGAAATCTATGTTTTCGAAGATGTGCAACTGGAATATTTGCGCGTTAGTGAAATTTAAAGAGAGAATTAAAGGCAGGCGGGTAACATGCCCAATGGGAAAAATGGGAAATGAACTTTCCGACAGTGACAGTGATTAACGATTGTCAGGTGAAGTAACCAACTCCACACAAAAAAAAGTGAAGGAAGCCCAAGAGCCCAGATTCTCTGGTTTTAAGCACTTTGGGGGCGGGAGCAATGGGAATGATGCCTCAAAGTCGGCAGTGCAGTTGGAGAGCTCATGACCTAGAGGCTTGGCTGCTCTTAATGCAGGGCTTCAGTTATCATTGAAAACAAATCACTCCCAGCTCAGGTGTCGAATGACAGGAGCCCAGGGGAATTTCCTCTGGCAGTCGGGATGTTGGTGTCTGAAGGCCTCTGGGAGGAGGGATTGAGTGTCACTGGGGGGTGGGAAGCTCACGTATCTCTGATGTTGCCAGGGGCATGGACGGGGTGTTGGGCGAAACCGCTGCAGCTTCTACCGGCACACAAGGCGTTTGAATAGAAACGTTTGCTAAAATGCTACCCTGGCTTCTTAACTCAATCAGCTGCTCCTGCCATGGTTCTGTACGGCCAGGTAGAAACCTTCACTGTTCTACTCCCCCTCAGCCTCAGGTTAACATTATGCTGTAGAGTCAAAGATGTAATTGGGCCATAATTTTAAAATGTTAGGCAAACCGCAACCTGGACAAACCACAGCCTGTGATGAATGTAAGAATTTCAGATGTGTTGTCTTATAGGCATTTGGTGCAGTGAGAGTTAAACACCTTGGTTCACGTGTGTGTGACTGATGCTGTCATGTTTTTAAAATAAATCATGGTTTGAAAAACGTAGAAGGGCAAATCCAGAGTGTGCATGTGGCAGCGGGGAAAAGAGGGTATGGAAAGGGTTAAAAAGACAGTGTCCACATTCAACTGTGGACAGGCACAACCAATGACCATGTCTCAGATAGCAAACCCAGTTACAGCCCAGGTGCGATCTTTCCGAGGCCCTGGCAATAAGAAAGAATCAACACAATTTTGCCAGGCGCCATAATGTCGAGCGAAGTCATTGTGCCTCGAAACACTAATCAAATATCAGGGAGATGGGACAATTACCACACCATCAGAATCTGCTTGCCGAACACATCACTTTTGTATTATAAAACAGGTAGCCAAGAGATGCCCGAAAATCAATCAAAGTAAAGCATACAGAACAATGGATCCGCATAATGTGATCGGAAAACAACTGTCACCAATTCAAGCTATCAGTATTGATGACGTAATGTAATGTAACACACTGTACTACAAAAAGAAAGGGAGGCGAACTGTGTAAAAACCTTGTTTTAGCAGAGCAGCCTGGAAGCAGGCTGGAGTTTACAGATCCGAGCTCAGCTCTCCCTCATGCATGTTGAATAAATCCGTTTCTGTTGAAGTTCGATACGGTCTCAAGGGCTCAGTTTGTTTATTCCCTCCTGCAAAAGACAACTACATTTTGGAGCCAGAGGTGCAATTAAAGCACTATAAAAAACTTGGGCTAATGGGACGTTGTTTGTATTAAGGGGATTCCCTGTGGAGTTAATTAGATTTCAGCTTGGTAAAATGATGTAATTTCTGGGAGGAGCCAAGGTATCAGGCATTTTACAGAAAAGCCGAGTTAGTTGAGTTTGAGCTGGAGATTTGAGCAGAAGTCAAGAATCTCAGTTAAGTTAAAGGATACGTCTGTAGATAGATTAGCAATTTCTTTCCGAACAGTTCAGAAGAGTGTATTTAGAAGGTGACCTGTAACCAGCTGAAACAGCTTTTGAAGAAATACAGTCAGAGTTTCCGCAAGGTTATGACAGGATATTCGTTAAAACAGTGTCAAAATATCTCTCTTTCTCAAAGTGTTTTTCTGTAAAGCAGGCATTCCTGAGCCTGCTGACTGTATTTAACAGTGGATTGAGAGCTGAGATGGTTTAGTTGTTTGAGTGGGAATAAAAATAGCAATTCTTGTGTCACTGTCTTAATTAGTATTGCTAAGGGGTCATTGTAAGCTATTTTCTTGTGTGATGTTAAAGATATTTTAATACTGTGTCAGTAAAAAATTTGTTTAAAAATACCATGGGCGAAATTCTCCCCCAACGGCGGAATGCCCGCTGACTGGCGCCAAAGCCGGCGCAAATCAGACGGGCATCGCGCCAGCAAAAAAGGTGCGGACGTCTCCGCATCTTTGGCGGCCTAGCCCCAACATTGAGGGGCTAGGCCGACGCCGGAGGGATTTCCGCCCCGCCAGCTGGCGGAAATGGCGTTTGTTGCCCCGCCAGCTGGCGCGGAAATGTGGCGCATGCGCGGGAGCGTCAGCGGCCGCTGTCAGTTTCCCAGCGCATGCGCGGGAGCGTCAGCGGCCGCTGTCAGTTTCCCGCGCATGCGCAGTGGGGAGAGTCACTTCCGCCTCCGCCATGGTGGAGGCCGTAGCGGAGGCGGAAGGGAAAGAGTGCCCCCATGGCACAGGCCCGCCCGCGGATCGGTGGGCCCCGATCGCGGGCCAGGCCACCGTGGGGGCACCCCCCGAGGTCAGATCGCCCCGCGCCCCCCCCCAGGACCCCGGAGCCCGCCCACGCCGCCTGGTCCCGCCGGTAAATACCAGGTTTGATTTACGCCGGCGGGACAGGCAATTTCTGGGCGGGACTTCGGCCCATCCGGGCCGGAACTTCCAGCGGGGGGTCCCGCCAACCGGCGCGGCCGGATTCCCGCCCCCGCCCAATCTCCGGGAGCGGAGACTTCGGCGGGGGCAAGGGCGGGATTCACGGCGGCCTACGGCCATTCTCCGACCCGGCGGGGGTCGGAGAATGACGCCCCATATCCCTATTTCCTCGTGTAATCACTCCTGGAATGAGATGTCCTTTCCTCACAGTCTTATAAAATTAAAATTAAATATCTGTCCAGTACTCCAGCTCCTAGGCTGCTCCGTGATCGTAATGAGCCTCAATGATCGCAAGATCCAAAATCGCAAAAATCACAACAGCCAGGAATGCAGCAGGCTTCAGCCAATAAGAGTGAAAGTTTTCAAATTTAGCCGACCCCAACCCCCACTGGATAATGACAGACAGTGCTGACTACATCCTGCTTTGGTGCTCAAGTTTCTGATCCAGCAACTGATGTAGCTCAGTCACGGCCACCTCAACCATCAGTGTTCAGTGAAGGTGAGGTGTAAGAATTACTCTCCAAAGACCCATTGTGGATAAGGCTGGACTCCTGTGCAGTGCTCTCCTCAAATCCCTGTTCTTTCAGCTTTTCCTCCCTCTCGTCTAGTGGGGTGTTTCCAGGAGGATCTAGCGGGGTGTTTCAAGGAGGATCTAGCGGGGTATTTCCAGGAGGATCTAGCGGGGTGTTTCAAGGAGAATCTAGCGGGGTATTTCCAGGAGGATCTAGCGGGGTATTTCCAGGAGGATCTAGCGGGGTGTTTCCAGGAGGATCTCGCGGGGTGTTTCTAGCATACACCTCGCTGGAGACGCACTCATCCGTAGCCATCCCAGCACCAGAACTGCGAATCCTCTTGTGAATGTGGAAACTAGACCCAAGTAAAGGAGCAGAAATTCATCGATCAACGGTAAAGCAACAACTAATCTGTGTTCCAAGAATTAATTTGGCTCATCGAATTGCACCAGGTTGCTGCATTGAAATACATCAATGTGGTTTGCAATGGAAATAAATAAAAAGAAATGGCTCCCTTCTATTCTGCAGCTTGATTGCCTTGCCTCGTTGAAGGTTTTACAGTTCGAATTAAGCAAATTAATTTTAGTGGCAACTTGAACAATATCTGAAACAGTGCAACTTGAAGCACGTGTTGGTGCAATTGTGACCAAAGAGTAATTCTTTTTTAAATTAAATTTAGATTGTCCAATTAATTTTTTCCAATTAAGGGGCAATTTAGAGTGGCCAATCCACCTACACTGCGCATCTTTGTGTTGTGGGGGCGAAACCCACGCAGACACGGGGAGAATGTGCAAACTCCACATGGTCAGTGTCCCATGGCCGGGATCGAACCTGGGACATCAGCGCCGTGAGGCACAAGTGCTCCCATTGGACCACCGTGCTGCCCCGATGAATAATCCTAACTCCAATGCACCTTTAATGATATTGGACGTGATTTCACTGGAAAAAAATCTGTGTTCGATTTTGGCCAGGTTTAGCGGGCCATGTTTCTTGGAGGAGCTAGCGGGGTGTTTCCAGGAGGATCTAGCGGGGTGTTTCTCGGAGGATGTAGCGGGATGTTTCCAGGAGGATCTAGCGGGGTGTTTCTCGGAGGATCTAGCGGAGGGTTTCTCGGAGGATCTAGCGGAGTGTTTCTCGGAGGATCTAGCGGGGTGTTTCCAGGAGGAGCGAGCGGGGTGTTTCTCGGAGGATCTAGCGGGGTGTTTCCAGGAGGATCTAGTGGGGTGTTTCTCGGAGGAGCTAGCGGGGTGTTTCCAGTAGGAGCTAGGGGGTGTTTCTCGGAGGATCTAGCGGGGCGTTTCCAGGAGGATCTAGCGGGGTGTTTCTCGGAGGATCTGGCGGGGTGTTTCTCGGAGGATCTAGCGGGGTGTTTCCAGGAGGATCTAGTGGGGTGTTTCTCCGAGGAGCTAGCGGGGTGTTTCCAGGAGGATCAAACGGGGTGTTTCTTGGAGGATCTAGCGGGGTGTTTCCAGGAGGATCTAGTGGGGTGTTTCCAGGAGGATCTAGTGGGGTGTTTCCAGGAGGATCTAGTGGGGTGTTTCTCGGAGGAGCTAGCTGGGTGTTTCAAGGAGCATCTAGTGGGGTGTTTCCAGGAGGATCAAACGGGGTGTTTCTCGGAGGGTCTAGCGGGGTGTTTCCAGGAGGATCTAATGGGGTGTTTCTTGGAGGAGCTAGCCGGGTGTTTCCAGGAGGATCTAGTCGGGTGTTTCTTGGAGGAGCTTGCGGGGTGTTTCCAGGAGGAGCTAGCGTGGTGTTTCCAGGAGGATCTAGTGGGGTGTTTCCAGGAGGATCTAGCGGGGTGTTTCCAGGAGGATCTACGGGGTGTTTCTTGGAGGAGCTAGCGGGGTGTATCTCGGAGGATCTAGCGGGGTGTTTCCAGGAGGATCCAGCGGGTGTTTCTAGGAGGATCTAGCGGAGTGTTTCTTGGAGGAGCTAGCGGCGTGTTTCCAGGAGGATCCAACGGGTTTTTCTAGGAGGATCTAGCGGGGTGTTTCCAGGACGATCTAGCGGGGTGTTTCCAGGAGGATCTAATCGGGTGCTTCTTGGAGGAGCTAGCGGGGTGTTTCCAGATGGATCTAGCGGGGTGTTTCCAATAGGATCTAGTGGGGTGTTTCTTGGAGTAGCTAGCGGGGTGTTTCTCGGAGGATCTAGCGGGGTGTTTCTTGGAGCATCTAGCGGGGTGTTTCTCAGAGGATCTAGCGGGGTGTTTCTCGGATGATCTAGCGGGGTGTTTCCAGGAGGATCTAGCGGGGTGTTTCTCGGAGGATCTAGCGGGGTGCTTCTCGGAGGATCTAGCAGGGTGTTTCTTGGAGGATCTCACGGGGTGTATCTCGGAGGATCTAGCAGGGTGTTTCTTGGAGGATCGAGCGGGGTGTTTCTCGGAGGATCTAGCGGGGTGCTTCTCGGAGGATCTAGCAGGGTGTTTCATGGAGGAGCTAGCGGGGTGTTTCTTGGTGGATCTAGCGGGGTGTTTCTTGGAGGATCTAACGAGGTGTCTCCAGGAGAATCTAACGGGGTGTTTCTCGGAGGATCTTATGGAGTGTTTCCAGGAGGAGCTAGCGGGGTTTTTCTCGGAGGATCGAGCGGGGTGTTTCCAGGAGGATCGAGCGGGGTGTTTCTTGGAGGATCTAGCGGGGTGTTTCTCGGAGGATCTAGCAGGGTGTTTCTTGGAGGATCTAGCAGGGTGTTTCTCGGAGGATCTAGCGGGGTGTTTCTTGGAGGATCGAGCAGGGTGTTTCTCGGAGGATCTTGCGGGGTGTTTCCAGGAGGATCTAGCGGGGTGTTTCTCGGAGGATCTAGTGGGGTGTTTCCAGGAGGATCTAGTGGGCTGTTTCCAGGAGGATCTAGCGGGGTGTTTCTTGGAGGAGCTAGCGGGGTGTATCTCGGAGGATCTAACGGGGAGTTTCCAGGAGGATCCAGCGGGTGTTTCTCGGAGGATCTAGCGGATGTTTCCAGGAGGATCCAGCGGTTGTTTCTAGGAGGATCTAGCGGAGTGTTTCTCGGAGGATCTAGCGGGGTGTTTCCAGGAGGAGCTAGCGGGGTGTTTCCAGGACGATCTAGCGGGGTGTTTCTAGGAGGAGCTAGCGGGGTTTTTCTCGGAGGATCGAGCGGGGTTTTCCCAGGAGGATCTAGCGGGGTGTATCTCGGAGGATCTAGCGGGGTGTTTCCAGGAGCATCTAGCGGGGAGTTTCTTGGAGGAGCTAGCGGAGTGTTTCTTGGAGGACCTAGCGGGGTGTTTCCAGGAGCCACTAGCGGGGTGTTCCTTGGCGGAGCTAGTGGGGTGAGTCCAGGAGGATCCAGCGGGTGTTTCTAGGAGGATCTAGCGGAGTGTTTCTCGGAGGATCTAGCGGGGTGTTTCCAGGAGCATCTAGCGGGGTGTTTCCAGGAGCATCTAGCGGGGTGTTTCTAGGAGGAGCTAGCGGGGTTTTTCTCGGGAGGATCTCGTGGGGTGTTTCCAGGAGGATCTAGCGGGGTATTTCTCGGAGGATCTTATGGAGTGTTTCCAGGACGAGCTAGCGGGGTTTTTGTCGGAGGATCTAGCGGGGGGTTTCCAGGAGGATCTAGCGGGGTGTTTCTAGGAGGATCTAGCGGGGTGTTTCTCGGAGGATCTAGCGGGGTGTTTCTCAGAGGATCTAGCGGGGTGTTTCTCGGAGGATCTAGCGGGGTGTTTCTCGGAGGATCTAGCGGATTGTTTCCAGGAGGAGCTAGCGGGGTTTTTCTCGGGAGGATCTAGTGGGGTGTATCCAGGAGGATCTAGCGGGGTGTTTCTCGGAGGATCTTATGGAGTGTTTCCAGGAGGAGCCAGCGGGGTTTTTCTCGGGGGATCTAGCGGGGTGTTTCCAGGAGGATCTAACGGGGTGTTTCCAGGAGGATCTAGCGGAGTGTTTCTCGGAGGATCTAGCGGGGTGTTTCCAGGAGCATCTAGCGGGGAGTTTCTTGGAGGAGCTAGCGGGGTGTTTCTAGGAGGATCTAGCGGAGTGTTTCTTGGAGGACCTAGCGGGGTGTTTCCAGGAGCCACTAGCGGGGTGTTCCTTGGAGGAGCTAGTGGGGTGTGTCCAGGAGGATCCAGCAGGTGTTTCTAGGAGGATCTAGCGGAGTGTTTCTCGGAGGATCTAGCGGGGTGTTTCCATGAGCATCTAGCGGGGTGTTTCCAGGACGATCTAGCGGGGTGTTTCTAGGAGGAGCTAGCGGGGTTTTTCTTGGAGGATCTAGCAGGATGTTTCTCGGAGGATCTAGCGGGGTGTTTCCAGGAGGATCTAGCGGGGTGTTTCTCGGAGGATCTAGCGGGGTGTTTCTCGGAGGATCTAGCGGAGTATTTCCAGGAGGAGCTAGCGGGGTTTTTCTCGGGGGGATCTAGTGGGGTGTTTCCAGGAGGATCTAGAGGGGTGTTTCTCGGAGGATCTTATGGAGTGTTTCCAGGAGGAGCCAGCGGGGTTTTTCTCGGGGGATCTAGCGGGGTGTTTCCAGGAGGATCTAACGGGGTGTTTCCAGTAGGAAGGCAGTGCAGGGGTCCCCTGCGGTCATCTCCCTCCAAAACAGATTTACCGTTTTGGAAACTGTTGGGGGAGATGGCTCACCAGGGGAAGGTGGCAGCAGCCAGGTTCATGGCACCGTGGCTGGCTCTGCTGCACAGAAGGGCGGGAAAAAGAGTGGCAGAGCTATAGTGATAGGGGATTCAATTGTAAGGGGAATAGACAGGCGTTTCTGCGGACGCAAACGAGAATCCAGGTTGGTATGTTGCCTCCCTGGTGCAAGGGTCAAGGATGTCTCGGAGCGGCTGCAGGGCATTCTGGAGGGGGAGGGTGAACAGCCAGCTGTCGTGGTGCATATAGGCACCAACGACATAGGTAAAAAACGGGATGAGGTCCTACAAGCTGAATTTAGGGAGTTAGGAGTTAAACTAAAAAGTAGGACCTCAAAGGTAGTAATCTCAGGATTGCTACCAGTGCCACGTGATAGACAGAGTAGGAATGACAGGATAGCTAGGATGAATACGTGGCTTGAGAGATGGTGCAAGAGGGAGGGTTTCAAATTCCTGGGACATTGGGACCGATTCTGGGGGAGGTGGGACCTGTACAAATCGGACGGTCTGCATCTGGGTGGGACCGGAACCAATGTTCTCGGGGGGGTGTTTGCTAGTGCAGTTGGGGAGGATTTAAACTAATGTGCCAGGGGGATGGGAACCGATGTAGGAAGTCAGTGGGGACAGAAACAAAAGGCAGGAAGGGAGAGTGTGTAAAGCATGACCAGAGAAAGCAGGGCAGAGAGCAAGGAAGGTCTACATTAAACTGCATTTATTTCAATGCAAGGGGCCTGACGGGCAAAGCGGATGAACTCAGGGCATGGACGGGCACATGGGACTGGGATATTATAGCTATGACTGAAACATGGCTAAGGGAGGGGCAGGACTGGCAGCTCAATGTTCTGGGGTACAGATGCTATAGAAAGGATAGAACAGGAGGTAAGAGAGGAGGGGGAGTGGCGTTTTTGATTAGGGAGAACATCACAGCAGTACTTAGAGGGGATATATCCGAGGGTTCGCCCACTGAGTCTATATGGGTGGAACTGAAAAATAAGAAGGGAGAGATCACCTTGGTAGGACTGTACTACAGGCCCCCAAATAGTCAGCGGGAAATTGAGGAGCAAATATGTAAGGAGATTACAGATAGCTGCAAGAATAATAGGGTGGTAGTAGTAGGGGACTTTAACTTTCCCAACATTGACTGGGACAGCCATAGCATTAGGGGCTTGGATGGAGGGAAATTTGTTGAGTGTATTCAGGAGGAATTTCTCATTCAGTATGTGGATGGACCGACTAGAGAGGGGGCAAAACTTGACCTCGTCTTGGGAAATAAGGAAGGGCAAGTGACAGAAGTGCTAGTGAGGGATCACTTTGGGACAAGTGACCATAATTCCATTAGTTTTAAGATAGCTATGGAGAATGATAGGTCTGGCCCAAGAGTTAAAATTCTTAATTGGGGCAAGGCCAATTTTGATGGTATCAGACAGGAACTTGCAGAGGTAGATTGGGGGAGACTATTGGCAGACAAAGGGACGGCTGGTAAATGGGAGGCTTTTAAAAATGTGTTAACCAGGGTGCAGGGTAAGCACATTCCCTTTAGAGTGAAGGGCAAGGCTGGTAGAAGTAGGGAACCCTGGATGACTCGAGATATTGAGACTCTGGTCAAAAAGAAGAAGGAGGCATATGACGTACATAAGCAACTGGGATCAAGTAGATCCCTTGAAGAGTATAGAGATTGTCGAAATAGAGTTAAGAGGGAAATCAGGAGGGCAAAAAGGGGACATGAAATTGCTTTGGCAAATAATGCAAGGGAGAATCCAAAGAGATTCTACAGATACATAAAGGGGAAAAGAGTAACTAGGGACAGAGTAGGGCCTCTTAAGGATCAACAAGGGCATCTATGTGCAGAGCCACAAGAGTTGGGTGAGATCCTGAATGAATATTTCTCATCGGTATTCACGGTGGAGAAAGGCATGGATGTTAGGAAACTAAGGGAAATAAATAGTGATGTCTTGAGAAGTGTGCATATTACAGACGAGGAGGTGCTGGAAGTCTTAAAGCGCATCAAGGTAGATAAATCCCCGGGACCTGATGAAATGTATCCCAGGATGTTGTGGGAGGCTAGGGAGGAAATTGCGGGTCCCCTAACCGAGATATTTGAATCATCGGCAGCCACAGGTGAGGTGCTTGAAGATTGGAGAGTGGCGAATGTTGTGCCCTTGTTTAAGAAGGGCAGCAGGGAAAAGCCTGGGAACTACAGACCGGTGAGCCTAACGTCTGTAGTAGGTAAGTTGCTAGAAGGTATTCTGAGAGACAGGATCTACAAGCATTTAGAGAGGCAAGGACTGATTCGGGGCAGTCAGCATGGCTTTGTGCGTGGAAAATCATGTCTCACAAATTTGATTGAGTTTTTTGAGGGAGTGACCAAGAAGGTAGATGAGGGCAGTGCAGTAGACGTTGTCTACATGGACTTTAGCAAAGCCTTTGACAAGGTACCGCATGGTAGGTTGTTGCAGAAGGTTAAAGCTCACGGGATCCAGGGTGAGGTTGCCAATTGGATTCAAAATTGGCTGGACGACAGAAGGCAGAGGGTGGTTGTAGAGGGTTGTTTTTCAAACTGGAGGCCTGTGACCAGTGGTGTGCCTCAGGGATCGGTGCTGGGTCCACTGTTATTTGTGATTTATATTAATGATTTGGATGAGAATTTAGGAGGCATGGTTAGTAAGTTTGCAGATGACACCAAGATTGGTGGCACAGTGGATAGTGAAGAAGGTTATCTAGGATTGCAACGGGATCTTGATCAATTAGGCCAGTGGGCCGACGAATGGCAGATGGAGTTTAATTTAGATAAATGTGAGGTGATGCATTTTGGCAGATCGAATCAGGCCAGGACCTACTCAGTTAATGGTATGGCGTTGGGGAGAGTTATAGAACAAAGAGATCTAGGAGTACAGGTTCATAGCTCCTTGAAGGTGGAGTCGCAGGTGGACAGGGTGGTGAAGAAGGCATTCGGCATGCTTGGTTTCATTGGTCAGAACATTGAATATAGGAGTTGGGACGTCTTGTTGAAGTTGTACAAGACATTGGTACGGCCACACTTGGAATACTGTGTGCAGTTCTGGTCACCCTATTATAGAAAGGATATTATTAAACTAGAAAGAGTGCAGAAAAGATTTACTAGGATGTTGCCGGGACTTGATGGTTTGAGTTATAAGGAGAGGCTGGATAGACTGGGACTTTTTTCCCTGGAGCGTAGGAGGCTTAGGGGTGATCTTATAGAGGTCTATAAAATAATGAGGGGCATAGATAAGGTAGATAGTCAACATCTTTTCCCAAAGGTAGGGGAGTCTAAAACTAGAGGGCATAGGTTTAAGGTGAGAGGGGAGAGATTCAGAAGGGCCCAGAGGGGCAATTTCTTCACTCAGAGGGTAGTGAGTGTCTGGAATGGGCTGCCAGAGGTAGTAGTAGAGGCGGGTACAATTGTGTCTTTCAAAAAGCATTTAGATGGTTACATGGGTAAGATGGGTATAGAGGGTTATGGGCCAAGTGCGGGCAACTGGGACTAGCTTAATGGTAAAAACTGGGCAGCATGGACTGGTTGGGCCGAAGGGCCTGTTTCCATGCTGTAAACTTCTATGATTCTATCTAGCGGAGTGTTTCTCGGAGGATCTAGCGGTGTGTTTCCAGGAGCATCTAGCGGGGAGTTTCTTTGAGGAGCTAGCGGGGTGTTTCTAGGAGGATCTAGCGGAGTGTTTCTTGGAGGACCTAGCAGGGTGTTTCCAGGAGCCACGAGCGGGGTGTTCCTTGGAGGAGCTAGTGGGGTGTGTCCAGGAGGATCCAGCGGGTGTTTCTAGGAGGATCTAGTGGAGTGTTTCTCGGAGGATCTAGCGGGGTGTTTCCAGGAGCATCTAGCGGGGTGTTTCCAGGACGAACTAGCGGGGTGTTTCTAGGAGGAGCTAGCGGGGTTTTTCTTGGAGGATCTAGCAGGATGTTTCTCGGAGGATCTAGCGGGGTGTTTCTCGGAGGATCTAGCGGGGTGTTTCTCGGAGGATCTAGCGGAGTGTTTCCAGGAGGAGCTAGCGGGGTTTTTCTCGGGAGGATCTAGTGGGGTGTTTCCAGGAGGATCTAGCGGGGTATTTCTCGGAGGATCTTATGGAGTGTTTCCAGGACGAGCTAGCGGGGGTTTTCTCGGGAGGATCTAGTGGGGTGTTTCCAGGAGGATCTAGCGGGGTGATTCCAGGAGGATCTAGCGGGGTGTTTCTCGGAGGATCGAGCATGGTGTTTCTTGGAGGATCTAGCAGGGTGTTTCTCGGAGGATCTAGCGGTGAGCTTCCAGGAGGATCTAGCGGGATGTTTCTTGGAGAATCTAGCGGGGTGTTTCTCGGAGGATCTAGCGGGTTGTTTCCAGGAGGATCTAGCGGGGTGTTTCCAGGAGGATATAGTAGGGTGTTTCACGGAGGAGCTAGCGGGGTGTTTCCAGGAGCATCTAGTGGGGTGTTTCCAGGAGGATCTAGCGGAGTGTTTCCAGGAGGATCGAGCGGGGTGTTTCTTGGAGGATCTAGCAGGGTGTTTCTCGGAGGATCTAGCGGGGTGTTTCCAGGAGGATCTAGCGGGGTGTTTCTCGGAGGAACTAGCGGGGTGTTTCTCGGAGGATCTAGCAGGATGTTTCTCGGAGGATCTAGCGGGGTTTCTAGGAGGATGTAGCGGAGTGTTTCTCGGATGATCTAGCGGGGTGTTTCCAGGAGCATCTAGCGGGGTGTTTCCAGGACGAACTAGCGGGGTGTTTCTAGGAGGAGCTAGCGGGGTTTTTCTTGGAGGATCTAGCAGGATGTTTCTCGGAGGATCTAGCGGGGTGTTTCCAGGAGGATCTAGCGGGGTGTTTCTCGGAGGATCTAGCGGGGTGTTTCTCGGAGGATCTAGCGGAGTGTTTCCAGGAGGAGTTAGCGGGGTTTTTCTCGGGGGGGATCTAGTGGGGTGTTTCCAGGAGGAGCTAGCGGAGTGTTTCTCGGAGGATCTTATGGAGTGTTTCCAGGAGGAGCCAGCGGGGTTTTTCTCGGGGGATCGAGCGGGGTGTTTCCAGGAGGACCTAACGGGGTGTTTCCAGGAGGATCTAGCGGAGTGTTTCTCGGAGGATCTAGCGGGGTGTTTCCAGGAGCATCTAGCGGGGAGTTTCTTGGAGGAGCTAGCGGGGTGTTTCTAGGAGGATCTAGCGGAGTGTTTCTTGGAGGACCTAGCGGGGTGTTTCCAGGAGCCATTAGCGGGGTGTTCCTTGGAGGAGCTAGTGGGGTGTGTCCAGGAGGATCCAGCGGGTGTTTCTAGGAGGATCTAGCGGAGTGTTTCTCGGATGATCTAGCGGGGTGTTTCCAGGAGCATCTAGCGGGGTGTTTCCAGGACGAACTAGCGGGGTGTTTCTAGGAGGAGCTAGCGGGGTTTTTCTTGGAGGATCTAGCAGGATGTTTCTCGGAGTATCTAGCGGGGTGTTTCTCGGAGGATCTAGCGGGGTGTTTCCAGGAGGAGCTAGCGGGGTTTTTCTCGGGAGGATCTAGTGGGGTGTTTCCAGGAGGATCTAGCGGGGTATTTCTCGGAGGATCTTATGGAGTGTTTCCAGGACGAGCTAGCGGGGTTTTGCTCGGGAGGATCTAGTGGGGTGTTTCCAGGAGGATCTAGCGGGGTGATTCCAGGAGGATCTAGCGGGGTGTTTCTCGGAGGATCGAGCATGGTGTTTCTTGGAGGTTCTAGCAGGGTGTTTCTCGGAGGAACTAGCGGTGTGTTTCCAGGAGGATCTAGCGGGGTGTTTCTCGGAGGATCTAGTGGGGTGTTTCCAGGAGGATCTAGTGGGCTGTTTCCAGGAGGATCTAGCGGGGTGTTTCTTGGAGGAGCTAGCGGGGTGTATCTCGGAGGATCTAACGGGGTGTTTCCAGGAGGATCCAGCGGGTGTTTCTCGGAGGATCTAGCGGATGTTTCCAGGAGGATCCAGCGGTTGTTTCTAGGAGGATCTAGCGGAGTGTTTCTCGGAGGATCTAGCGGGGTGTTTCCAGGAGGAGCTAGCGGAGTGTTTCCAGGAGGATCAAGCGGGGTGTTTCTCGGAGGATCTAGCGGGGTGTTTCTTGGAGGATCTGGCGGGGTGTTTCCAGGAGGATCTAGTGGGGTGTTTCCTGGAGGAGCTAGTGGGGTGTGTCCAGGAGGATGCAGCGGGTGTTTCTAGGAGGATCTAGCAGAGTGTTTCTCGGAGGATCTAGCGGGGTGTTTCCAGGAGCATCTAGCGGGGTGTTTCTCGGAGGATCTAGCGGGGTGTTTCTCGGAGGATCTAGCGGGGTGGTTCCAGGAGCATCTAGCGGGGTGTTTCCAGGACGATCTAGCGGGGTGTTTCCAGGAGGATCTAGCGGAGTGTTTCTCGGAGGATCTTGCGGGGTGTTTCCAGGAGCCTCTAGCGGGGTGTCTCTCGGAGGATCTAGCGGGGTGTTACCAGGAGGATCTAGCGGGGTGTTTCTCGAAGGATCTAGCGGGGTGTTACCAGGAGGATCTAGCGGGGTGTTTCCCGGAGGATCTAGCAGGGTGCTTCTCGGAATTCTAGCGGGGTGTTTCTTGGAGGATCTAGCGGGGTGTATCTCGGAGGATCTAGCGGGGTGTTTCCAGGAGGATCTAGCGGGGTGTTTCTTGGAGGATCCAGCGGGGTTTTTCCAGGAGGATCTAGCGGGGTGTTTCTCGGAGGAGCTAGCGGGGTGTTTCTTGGAGGATCTTATGGAGTGTTTCTAGGAAGAGCTCGCGAGGTTTTTCTCGGAGGATCGAGCGGGGTGTTTCCAGGAGGATCTAGCGGGGTGTTTCCAGGAGGATCTAGCGGGGTGTTTCTCGGAGGATCTAGCGGGGTGTTTCTCGGAGGATCTAGCGGAGTGTTTCCAGGAGGAGCTAGCGGGGTTTTTCTCGGGAGGATCTAGTGGGGTGTTTCCAGGAGGATCTAGCGGGGTATTTCTCGGAGGATCTTATGGAGTGTTTCCAGGACGAGCTAGCGGGGTTTTTCTCGGGAGGATCTAGTGGGGTGTTTCCAGGAGGATCTAGCGGGGTGATTCCAGGAGGATCTAGCGGGGTGTTTCTCGGAGGATGGAGCATGGTGTTTCTTGGAGGATCTAGCAGGGTGTTTCTCGGAGGATCTAGCGGTGTGTTTCCAGGAGGATCTAGCGGGATGTTTCTTGGAGAATCTAGCGGGGTGTTTCTCGGAGGATCTAGCGGGTTGTTTCCAGGAGGATCTAGCGGGGTGTTTCCAGGAGGATCTAGTAGGGTGTTTCACGGAGGAGCAAGCGGGGTGTTTCCAGGAGCATCTAGTGGGGTGTTTCCAGGAGGATCTAGCGGAGTGTTTCCAGGAGGATCAAGCGGGATGTTTCTCGGAGGATCTAGCGGGATGTTTCTTGGAGGATCTGGCGGGGTGTTTCCAGGAGGATCTAGCGGGGTGTTTCTCGGAGGATCTAGCGGGGTGTTTCTCGGAGGATCTAGCGGGGTGTTTCCAGGAGCATCTAGCGGGGTGTTTCCGGGAGTATCTAGCGGGGTGTTTCCAAGAGGATCTAGCGGAGTGTTTCTCGGAGGCTCTTGCGGGGTGTTTCCAGGAGGATCTAGCGGGGTGTTTCTTGGAGGAGCTAGCGGGGTGTTTCCAGGAGCCTCTAGCGGGGTGTTTCTCGGAGGATCTAGCGGGGTGTTTCCAGGAGCATCTAGTGGGGTGTTTCCAGGAGGATCTAGCGGATTGTTTCCAGGAGGATCAAGCGGGGTGTTTCTCGGAGGATCTAGCGGGGTGTTTCTTGGAGGATCTAGCGGGGTGTGTCCAGGAGGATGCAGCGGGTGTTTCTAGGAGGATCTAGCGGATTGTTTCTCGGAGGATCTAGCGGGGTGTTTCCAGGAGCATCCAGCGGGGTGTTTCTCGGAGGATCTAGCGGGATGTTTCTCGGAGGATCTAGCGGGGTGTTTCCAGGAGCATCTAGCGGGGTGTTTCCAGGAGGATCTAGCAGGGTGTTTCCAGGAGGATCTAACGGAGTGTTTCTCGGAGGATCTTGTGGGGTGTTTCCAGGAGGATCGAGCGGGGTGTTTCTTGGAGGAGCTAGCGGGGTGTTTCCAGGAGCCTCTAGCGGGGTGTTTCTCGGAGGATCTAGCGGGGTGTTACCAGGAGGATCTAGCGGGGTGTTTCCCGGAGGATCTAGCAGGGTGCTTCTCGGAATTCTAGCGGGGTGTTTCTTGGAGGATCTAGCGGGGTGTATCTCGGAGGATCTAGCGGGGTGTTTCCAGGAGGATCTAGCGGGGTGTTTCTTGGAGGATCTAGCGGGGTGTTTCCAGGAGGATCTAGCGGGGTGTTTCTCGGAGGAGCTAGCGGGGTGTTTCTTGGAGGATCTTATGGAATGTTTCTAGGAGGAGCTAGCGAGGTTTTTCTCGGAGGATCGAGCGGGGTGTTTCCAGGAGGATCTAGCGGGGTGTTTCCAGGAGGATCTAGCGGGGTGTTTCTCGGAGGATCTAGCGGGGTGTTTCTCGGAGGATCTAGCGGAGTGTTTCCAGGAGGAGCTAGCGGGGTTTTTCTCGGGAGGATCTAGTGGGGTGTTTCCAGGAGCATCTAGCGGGGTGTTTCCAGGAGGATCTAGCGGAGTGTTTCTCGGAGGATCTTGCGGGGTGTTTCCAGGAGGATCTAGCGGGGTGTTTCTTGGAGGAGATAGCGGGGTGTTTCCAGGAGCCTCTAGCGGGGTGTTTCTCGGAGGATCTAGCGGGGTGTTACCAGGAGGATCTAGCGGGGTGTTTCCCGGAGGATCTAGCGGGGTGTATCTCGGAGGATCTAGCGGGGTGTTTCCAGGAGGATCTAGCGGGGTGTTTCTTGGAGGATCTAGCGGGGTGTTTCCAGGAGGATCTAGCGGGGTGTTTCTCGGAGGAGCTAGCGGGGTGTTTCTTGGAGGATCTTATGGAGTGTTTCTAGGAGGAGCTAGCGAGGTTTTTCTCGGAGGATCGAGCGGGGTGTTTCCAGGAGGATCTAGCGGGGTATTTCTCGGAGGATCGAGCGGGGTGTTTCTTGGAGGATCTAGCAGGGTTTTTCTCGGAGGAACTAGCGGGGTGTTTCCAGGAGGATCTAGCGGGGTGTTTCTCGGAGGATCTAGCGGGGTTTTTCTCGGGAGGATCTAGTGGGTTGTTTGCAGGAGGATCTAGCGGGGTGTTTCTCGGAGGATCTTATGGAGTGTTTCCAGGAGGAGCTAGTAGGGTGTTTCACGGAGGAGCTAGCGGGGTGTTTCCAGGAGCATCTAGTGGGGTGTTTCCAGGAGGATCTAGCGGAGTGTTTCCAGGAGGATCAAGCGGGGTGTTTCTCGGAGGATCTAGCGGGGTGTTTCTCGGAGGATCTAGCGGGGTGATTCCAGGAGCATCTAGCGGGGTGTTTCCAGGAGGATCTAGCGGGGTGTTTCCAGGAGGATCTAGCGGAGTGTTTCTCGGAGGATCTAGCGGGGTGTTTCCAGGAGCATCTAGCGGGGTGTTTCTCGGAGGATTTAGCGGGGTGTTTCTTGGAGGAGCTAGCGGGGTGTTTCTAGGAGGATCTAGCGGAGTGTTTCTTGGAGGATCTAGCGGGGTGTTTCCAGGAGCCTCTAGCGGGGTGTTCCTTGTAGGAGCTAGTGGGGTGTGTCCAGGAGGATCCAGCGGGTGTTTCTATGAAGATCTAGCGGAGTGTTTCTCGGAGGATCTAGCAGGGTGTTTCCAGGAGCATGTAGCGGGGTGTTTCCAGGAGGAGCTAGCGGGGTGTTTCTCGGAGGATCTAGCAGGGTGTTTCCAGGAGGATCTAGCGGGGTGTTTCCAGGAGGTCTAGCGGGGTGTTTCCAGGAGGATCTAGTAGGGTGTTTCACGGAGGAGCTAGCGGGGTGTTTCCAGGAGCATCTAGTGGGGTGTTTCCAGGAGGATCTAGCGGAGTGTTTCCAGGAGGATCAAGCGGGGTGTTTCTCGGAGGATCTAGCGGGGTGTTTCTCGGAGGATCTAGCGGGGTGTTTCCAGGAGCATCTAGCGGGGTGTTTCCAGGAGGATCTAGCGGGGTGTTTCCAGGAGGATCTAGTGGAGTGTTTCTCGGAGGATCTAGCGGGGTGTTTCCAGGAGCATCTAGCGGGGTGTTTCTCGGAGGATTTAGCGGGGTGTTTCTTGGAGGAGCTAGCGGGGTGTTTCTAGGAGGATCTAGCGGAGTGTTTCTTGGAGGATCTAGCGGGGTGTTTCCAGGAGCCTCTAGCGGGGTGTTCCTTGTAGGAGCTAGTGGGGTGTGTCCAGGAGGATCCAGCGGGTGTTTCTATGAAGATCTAGCGGAGTGTTTCTCGGAGGATCTAGCAGGGTGTTTCCAGGAGCATGTAGCGGGGTGTTTCCAGGAGGAGCTAGCGGGGTGATTCCAGGACGATCTAGCGGGGTGTTTCTTGGAGGAGCTAGAGGGGTGTTTGTCGGAGGATCTAGCGGGGTGTTTTTTGGAGGAGCTAGAGGGGTTTTTCTCGGAGAATCTAGATGGGTGTTTCTTGGAGGATCTAGCGGGGTGTTTCTCAGAGGATCTAGCGGGGTGTTTCTTGGAGGAGCTAGAGGGGTGGTTCTCGGAGGATCTAGCGGGGTTTTTCTTGGAGGATCTAATGGGGTGTTTCTTGGAGGAGCTAGCGGGGTTTTTCTTGGAGGAGCTAGCGGGGTGTTTCCAGGAGGATCTAGTGGGGTGTTTCCAGCAGGATCTAGCGGGGTTTTTCTCGGAGGATCTAGATGGGTGTTTCTTGGAGGATCTAGCGGGGTGTTTCTCAGAGGATCTAGCGGGGTGTTTCTCGGAGGATCTAGCGGGGTGTTTCTTGGAGGAGCTAGAGGGGTGTTTCTCGGAGGATCTAGCGGGATGTTTCCAGGAGGATCTTGCGGGGTGTTTCCAGGAGGATCTAGCGGGGTGCTTCTCAGAGGATCTAGCGGGGTGTTTCTTGGAGGATCTAGCGGGGTGTATCTCGGAGAATCTAGCGGGATGTTTATCCGAAGATCTAGATGGGCGTTTCTTGGAGGATCTAGTGGAGTGTTTCCAGGAGGATCTAGCGGGGTGTTGCTCGGAGGATCTAGCGTGGTGTTTCTCGGAGGATCTAGCGGGGTGTTTCCAGGAGGATCTAGCGGGGTGTCTCCAGGAGGTCTAGCGGGGTGTTTCCAGGATAATCTAGTAGGGTGTTTCACGGAGGAGCTAGCGGGGTGTTTCCAGGAGCATCTAGTGGGGTGTTTCCAGGAGGATCTAGCGGAGTGTTTCCAGGAGGATCAAGCGGGGTGTTTCTCGGAGGATCTAGCGGGGTGTTTCTCGGAGGATCTAGCGGGGTGTTTCCAGGAGCATCTAGCGGGGTATTTCCAGGAGGATCTAGCGGGGTGTTTCCAGGAGGATCTAGCGGAGTGTTTCTCGGAGGATCTAGCGGGGTGTTTCCAGGAGCATCTAGCGGGGTGTTTCTTGGAGGAGCTAGCGGGGTGTTTCTAGGAGGATCTAGCGGAGTGTTTCTTGGAGGATCTAGCGGGGTGTTTCCAGGAGCCTCTAGCGGGGTGTTCCTTGTAGGAGCTAGTGGGGTGTGTCCAGGAGGATCCAGCGGGTGTTTCTATGAAGATCTAGCGGAGTGTTTCTCGGAGGATCTAGCAGGGTGTTTCCAGGAGCATCTAGCGGGGTGTTTCCAGGAGGAGCTAGCGGGGTGATTCCAGGACGATCTAGCGGGGTGTTTCTTGGAGGAGCTAGAGGCGTGTTTCTCGGAGGATCTAGCAGGGTGTTTTTTGGAGGAGCTAGAGGGGTGTTTGTCGGAGGATCTAGCAGGGTGTTTCTTGGAGGAGCTGGAGGGGTTTTTCTCGGAGAATCTAGATGGGTGTTTCTTGGATGAGCTAGAGGGGTGGTTCTCGGAGGATCTAGCGGGGTTTTTCTTGGAGGATCTAATGGGGTGTTTCTTGGAGGAGCTAGCGGGGTTTTTCTTGGAGGAGCTAGCGGGGTGTTTCTCGGAGGATCTAGCGGGGTGTTTCCAGGAGGATCTAGCGGGGTGTTTCTCGGAGGATCTAGCGGGGTGTTTCTTGGAGGATCTGGCGGGGTGTTTCCAGGAGGATCTAGTGGGGTGTTTCCTGGAGGAGCTATTGGGGTGTGTCCAGGAGGATGCAGCGGGTGTTTCTAGGAGGATCTAGCAGAGTGTTTCTCGGAGGATCTAGCGGGGTGTTTCCAGGAGCATCTAGCGGGGTGTTTCTCGGAGGATCTAGCGGGGTGTTTCTCGGAGGATCTAGCGGGGTGGTTCCAGGAGCATCTAGCGGGGTGTTTCCAGGACGATCTAGCGGGGTGTTTCCAGGAGGATCTAGCGGAGTGTTTCTCGGAGGATCTTGCGGGGTGTTTCCAGGAGCCTCTAGCGGGGTGTCTCTCGGAGGATCTAGCGGGGTGTTACCAGGAGGATCTAGCGGGGTGTTTCTCGAAGGATCTAGCGGGGTGTTACCAGGAGGATCTAGCGGGGTGTTTCCCGGAGGATCTAGCAGGGTGCTTCTCGGAATTCTAGCGGGGTGTTTCTTGGAGGATCTAGCGGGGTGTATCTCGGAGGATCTAGCGGGGTGTTTCCAGGAGGATCTAGCGGGGTGTTTCTTGGAGGATCCAGCGGGGTTTTTCCAGGAGGATCTAGCGGGGTGTTTCTCGGAGGAGCTAGCGGGGTGTTTCTTGGAGGATCTTATGGAGTGTTTCTAGGAAGAGCTTGCGAGGTTTTTCTCGGAGGATCGAGCGGGGTGTTTCCAGGAGGATCTAGCGGGGTGTTTCCAGGAGGATCTAGCGGGGTGTTTCTCGGAGGATCTAGCGGGGTGTTTCTCGGAGGATCTAGCGGAGTGTTTCCAGGAGGAGCTAGCGGGGTTTTTCTCGGGAGGATCTAGTGGGGTGTTTCCAGGAGGATCTAGCGGGGTATTTCTCGGAGGATCTTATGGAGTGTTTCCAGGACGAGCTAGCGGGGTTTTTCTCGGGAGGATCTAGTGGGGTGTTTCCAGGAGGATCTAGCGGGGTGATTCCAGGAGGATCTAGCGGGGTGTTTCTCGGAGGATGGAGCATGGTGTTCCTTGGAGGATCTAGCAGGGTGTTTCTCGGAGGATCTAGCGGTGTGTTTCCAGGAGGATCTAGCGGGATGTTTCTTGGAGAATCTAGCGGGGTGTTTCTCGGAGGATCTAGCGGGTTGTTTCCAGGAGGATCTAGCGGGGTGTTTCCAGGAGGATCTAGTAGGGTGTTTCACGGAGGAGCAAGCGGGGTGTTTCCAGGAGCATCTAGTGGGGTGTTTCCAGGAGGATCTAGCGGAGTGTTTCCAGGAGGATCAAGCGGGATGTTTCTCGGAGGATCTAGCGGGATGTTTCTTGGAGGATCTGGCGGGGTGTTTCCAGGAGGATCTAGCGGGGTGTTTCTCGGAGGATCTAGCGGGTTGTTTCTCGGAGGATCTAGCGGGGTGTTTCCAGGAGCATCTAGCGGGGTGTTTCCGGGAGTATCTAGCGGGGTGTTTCCAAGAGGATCTAGCGGAGTGTTTCTCGGAGGCTCTTGCGGGGTGTTTCCAGGAGGATCTAGCGGGGTGTTTCTTGGAGGAGCTAGCGGGGTGTTTCCAGGAGCCTCTAGCGGGGTGTTTCTCGGAGGATCTAGCGGGGTGTTTCCAGGAGCATCTAGTGGGGTGTTTCCAGGAGGATCTAGCGGATTGTTTCCAGGAGGATCAAGCGGGGTGTTTCTCGGAGGATCTAGCGGGGTGTTTCTTGGAGGATCTGGCGGGGTGTGTCCAGGAGGATGCAGCGGGTGTTTCTAGGAGGATCTAGCGGATTGTTTCTCGGAGGATCTAGCGGGGTGTTTCCAGGAGCATCCAGCGGGGTGTTTCTCGGAGGATCTAGCGGGATGTTTCTCGGAGGATCTAGCGGGGTGTTTCCAGGAGCATCTAGCGGGGTGTTTCCAGGAGGATCTAGCAGGGTGTTTCCAGGAGGATCTAACGGAGTGGTTCTCGGAGGATCTTGTGGGGTGTTTCCAGGAGGATCGAGCGGGGTGTTTCTTGGAGGAGCTAGCGGGGTGTTTCCAGGAGCCTCTAGCGGGGTGTTTCTCGGAGAATCTAGCGGGGTGTTACCAGGAGGATCTAGCGGGGTGTTTCCCGGAGGATCTAGCAGGGTGCTTCTCGGAATTCTAGCGGGGTGTTTCTTGGAGGATCTAGCGGGGTGTATCTCGGAGGATCTAGCGGGGTGTTTCCAGGAGGATCTAGCGGGGTGTTTCTTGGAGGATCTAGCGGGGTGTTTCCAGGAGGATCTAGCGGGGTGTTTCTCGGAGGAGCTAGCGGGGTGTTTCTTGGAGGATCTTATGGAATGTTTCTAGGAGGAGCTAGCGAGGTTTTTCTCGGAGGATCGAGCGGGGTGTTTCCAGGAGGATCTAGCGGGGTGTTTCCAGGAGGATCTAGCGGGATGTTTCTCGGAGGATCTAGCGGGGTGTTTCTCGGAGGATCTAGCGGAGTGTTTCCAGGAGGAGCTAGCGGGGTTTTTCTCGGGAGGATCTAGTGGGGTGTTTCCAGGAGCATCTAGCGGGGTGTTTCCAGGAGGATCTAGCGGAGTGTTTCTCGGAGGATCTTGCGGGGTGTTTCCAGGAGGATCTAGCGGGGTGTTTCTTGGAGGAGATAGCGGGGTGTTTCCAGGAGCCTCTAGCGGGGTGTTTCTCGGAGGATCTAGCGGGGTGTTACCAGGAGGATCTAGCGGGGTGTTTCCCGGAGGATCTAGCGGGGTGTATCTCGGAGGATCTAGCGGGGTGTTTCCAGGAGGTCTAGCGGGGTGTTTCTTGGAGGATCTAGCGGGGTGTTTCCAGGAGGATCTAGCGGGGTGTTTCTCGGAGGAGCTAGCGGGGTGTTTCTTGGAGGATCTTATGGAGTGTTTCTAGGAGGAGCTAGCGAGGTTTTTCTCGGAGGATCGAGCGGGGTGTTTCCAGGAGGATCTAGCGGGGTATTTCTCGGAGGATCGAGCGGGGTGTTTCTTGGAGGATCTAGCAGGGTTTTTCTCGGAGGAACTAGCGGGGTGTTTCCAGGAGGATCTAGCGGGGTGTTTCTCGGAGGATCTAGCGGGGTTTTTCTCGGGAGGATCTAGTGGGTTGTTTGCAGGAGGATCTAGCGGGGTGTTTCTCGGAGGATCTTATGGAGTGTTTCCAGGAGCATCTAGCGGGGTGTTTCCAGGAGGATCTAGCGGAGTGTTTCTCGGAGGATCTAGCGGGGTGTTTCCAGGAGCCTCTAGCGGGGTGTTCCTTGTAGGAGCTAGTGGGGTGTGTCCAGGAGGATCCAGCGGGTGTTTCTATGAAGATCTAGCGGAGTGTTTCTCGGAGGATCTAGCAGGGTGTTTCCAGGAGCATCTAGCGGGGTGTTTCCAGGAGGAGCTAGCGGGGTGATTCCAGGACGATCTAGCGGGGTGTTTCTTGGAGGAGCTAGAGGCGTGTTTCTCGGAGGATCTAGCAGGGTGTTTTTTGGAGGAGCTAGAGGGGTGTTTGTCGGATGATCTAGCAGGGTGTTTCTTGGAGGAGCTGGAGGGGTTTTTCTCGGAGAATCTAGATGGGTGTTTCTTGGAGGATCTAGCGGGGTGTTTCTCAGAGGATTTAGCGGGGTGTTTCTTGGATGAGCTAGAGGGGTGGTTCTCGGAGGATCTAGCGGGGTTTTTCTTGGAGGATCTAATGGGGTGTTTCTTGGAGGAGCTAGCGGGGCTTTTCTTGGAGGAGCTAGCGGGGTGTTTCTCGGAGGATCTAGCGGGGTGTTTCCAGGAGGATCTAGCGGGGTGTTTCCAGGAGGTTCTAGCGGGGTGTTTCTCGTAGGATCTAGCGGAGTGTTTCTTGGAGGAGCTAGAGGGGTGTTTCTCGGAGGATCTAGCGGGGTGATTCCAGGAGGAACTTGCGGGGTGTTTCCAGGAGGAATTAGCGGGGTGCTTATCAGACGATCTAGCGGGGTGTTTCTTGGAGGATCTAGTGGGGTGTATCTCGGAGAATCTAGCGGGATGTTTATTCGAAGATCTAGTCGGATGTTTCATGGAGGAGCTAGCGGGGTGTTTCTCGGAGGATCTAGTTGGGTGTTTCCAGGAGGAGCTAGCGGGGTGATTCCAGGAGGATCTGGTGGGGTTTTTCTCTGGAGGATCTAGTGGGGTGTTTCCAGGAGGATCTAGCAGGGTGTTTCTCGCAGGATCTAGCGAGGTGTCTCCAGGAGAATCTAACGGGGTGAATCTCGGAGGATCTAGCTGTGTGTTTCCAGGAGGAGATAGCGGGGTGTTTCCAGGAGGATCTAGTGCGGTGTTTCCAGGAGGATCTAGCGGGGTGGTTCTCGGAGGATCTTATGGAGTATTTCCAGGAGGATCTAGCGGGGGTTCTCTCGGTAGGATCTAGTGGGTGTTTCTCGGAGGATCAAGCGGGGTGTTTCCAGGAGGATCTAGTGGGGTGTATCTCGGAGAATCTAGCGGGTTGATTATCCGAAGATCTAGTGGAATGTTTCATGGAGGAGCTAGCGGGGTGTTTCTCGGAGGATCTAGCTGGGTGTTACCAGGAGGAGCTAGCGGGGTGATTCCAGGAGGATCTAGCGGGGTTTTTCTCGGGAGGATCTAGTGGGATGTTTCCAGGAGGATCTAGCAGGGTGTTTCTCGGAGGATCTAGCGAGGTGTCTCCAGGAGAGTCTAACGGGGTGTTTCTCGGAGGATCTAGCTGGGTGTTTCCAGGAGGAGCTAGCGGGGTGTTTCCAGGAGGATCTAGTGGGGTGTTTCCAGGAGGATCTAGCGGGGTGTTTCTCGGAGGATCGAGCATGGTGTTTCTTGGAGGATCTAGCAGGGTGTTTCTCGGAGGATCTAGCGGGGTGTTTCCAGGAGGATCTAGAGGGGTGTTTCTCGGAGGATCTAGCGGGGTGTTTCTCGGAGGATCTAGCGGGGTGTTTCCAGGAGGATCTAGCGGGGTGTTTCCAGGAGGTCTAGCGGGGTGTTTCCAGGAGGATCTAGTAGGGTGTTTCACGGAGGAGCTAGCGGGGTGTTTCCAGGAGCATCTAGTGGGGTGTTTCCAGGAGGATCTAGCGGAGTGTTTCCAGGAGGATCAAGCGGGGTGTTTCTCGGAGGATCTAGCGGGGTGTTTCTCGGAGGATCTAGCGGGGTGTTTCCAGGAGCATTTGGCGGGGTGTTTCCAGGAGGATCTAGCGGGGTGTTTCCAGGAGGATCTAGCGGAGTGTTTCTCGGAGGATCTAGCGGGGTGTTTCCAGGAGCATCTAGCGGGGTGTTTCTTGGAGGAGCTAGCGGGGTGTTTCTAGGAGGATCTAGCGGAGTGTTTCTTGGAGGATCTAGCGGGGTGTTTCCAGGAGCCTCTAGCGGGGTGTTCCTTGTAGGAGCTAGTGGGGTGTGTCCAGGAGGATCCAGTGGGTGTTTCTATGAAGATCTAGCGGAGTGTTTCTTGGAGGATCTAGCAGGGTGTTTCCAGGAGCATCTAGCGGAGTCTTTCCAGGAGGAGCTAGCGGGGTGATTCCAGGACGATCTAGCGGGGTGTTTCTTGGAGGAGCTAGAGGCGTGTTTCTCGGAGGATCTAGCGGGGTGTTTTTTGGAGGAGCTAGAGGGGTGTTTGTCGGAGGATCTAGCGGGGTGTTTCTTGGAGGAGCTAGAGGGGTTTTTCTCGGAGAATCTAGATGGGTGTTTCTTGAAGGATCTAGCGGGGTGTTTCTCAGAGGATCTAGCGGGGTGTTTCTTGGAGGAGCTAGAGGGGTGGTTCTCGGAGGATCTAGCGGGGTTTTTCTTGGAGGAGCTAGAGGCGTGTTTCTCGGAGGATCTAGCGGGGTGTTTTTTGGAGGAGCTAGAGGGGTGTTTGTCGGAGGATCTAGCGGGGTGTTTCTTGGAGGAGCTAGAGGGGTTTTTCTCGGAGAATCTAGATGGGTGTTTCTTGAAGGATCTAGCGGGGTGTTTCTCAGAGGATCTAGCGGGGTGTTTCTTGGAGGAGCTAGAGGGGTGGTTCTCGGAGGATCTAGCGGGGTTTTTCTTGGAGGATCTAATGGTGTGTTTCTTGGAGGAGCTAGCGGGGTTTTTCTTGGAGGAGCTAGCGTGGTGTTTCCAGGAGGATCTAGTGGGGTGTTTCCAGCAGGATCGAGCGTGGTGTTTCTCGGAGGATCTAGATGGGTGTTTCTTGGAGGATCTAGCGGGGTGTTTCTCAGAGGATCTAGCGGGGTGTTTCTCGGAGGATCTAGCGGGGTGTTTCTCAGAGGATCTAGCGGGGTGTTTCTCGGAGGATCTAGCGGGGTGTTTCTTGGAGGAGCTAGAGGGGTGTTTCTCGGAGGATCTAGCGGGATGTTTCCAGGAGGATCTTGCGGGGTGTTTCCAGGAGGATCTAGCGGGGTGCTTCTCAGAGGATCTAGCGGGGTGTTTCTTGGAGGATCTAGCGGGGTGTATCTCGGAGAATCTAGCGGGATGTTTATCCGAAGATCTAGATGGGCGTTTCTTGGAGGATCTAGCGGAGTGTTTCCAGGAGGATCTAGCGGGGTGTTGCTCGGAGGATCTAGCGGGGTGTTTCTCGGAGGATCTAGCGGGTTGTTTCCAGGAGGATCTAACGGGGTGTTTCCAGGAGGTCTAGCGGGGTGTTTCCAGGAGGATCTAGTAGGATGTTTCACGGAGGAGCTAGCGGGGTGTTTCCAGGAGCATCTAGAGGGGTGTTTCCAGGAGGATCTAGCGGAGTGTTTCCAGGAGGATCAAGCGGGGTGTTTCTCGGAGGATCTAGCGGGGTGTTTCTCGGAGGATCTAGCGGGGTGTTTCTCGGAGGATCTAGCGCGGTGTTTCTCGGAGGATCTAGCGCGGTGTTTCTCGGAGGATCTAGCGGGGTGTTTCCAGGAGCATCTAGCGGGGTGTTTCCAGGAGGATCTAGCGGGGTGTTTCCAGGAGGATCTAGCGGAGTGTTTCTCGGAGGTTCTAGCGGGGTGTTTCCAGGAGCATCTAGCGGGGTGTTTCTTGGAGGAGCTAGCGGGGTGTTTCTAGGAGGATCTAGCGGAGTGTTTCTTGGAGGATCTAGCGGGGTGTTTCCAGGAGCCTCTAGCGGGGTGTTCCTTTTCGGAGTTAGTGGGGTGTGTCCAGGAGGATCCAGCGGGTGTTTCTATGAAGATCTAGCGGAGTGTTTCTCGGAGGATCTAGCAGGGTGTTTCCAGGAGCATCTAGCGTGGTGTTTCCAGGAGGAGCTCGCGGGGTGATTCCAGGACGATCTAGCGGGGTGTTTCTTGGAGGAGCTAGAGGCGTGTTTCTCGGAGGATCTAGCGGGGTGTTTTTTGGAGGAGCTAGAGGGGTCTTTGTCGGAGGATCTAGCGGGGTGTTTCTTGGAGGAGCTAGAGGGATTTTTCTCGGAGGATCTAGCGGGATGTTTCCATGAGGATCTTGCGGGGTGTTTCCAGGAGGATCTAGCGGGGTGCTTCTCAGCGGATCTAGCGGGGTGTTTCTTGGAGGATCTAGCGGGGTGTATCTCGGAGAATCTAGCGGGGTGTTTATCCGAAGATCTAGATGGGCGTTTCTTGGAGGATCTAGCGGGGTGTTTCTTGGAGGATCTAGCGGGGTGATTCCAGGAGGATCTTGCGGATGTTTCCAGGAGGATCTAGCGGGGTGCTTATCAGACGATCTAGCGGGGTGTTTCTTGGAGGATCTAGCGGGGTGTATCTCTGAGAATCTAGCGGGATGTTTATTCGAAGATCTAGTCGGATGTTTCATGGAGGAGCTAGCGGGGTGTTTCTCGGAGGATCTAGTTGGGTGTTTCCAGGAGGAGCTAGCGGGGTGATTCCAGGACGATCTAGTGGGGTTTTTCTCGGGAGGATCTAGTGGGGTGTTTCCAGGAGGATCTAGTATGGTGTTTCTCGCAGGATCTAGCGAGGTGTCCCCAGGAGAATCTAACGGGGTGAATCTCGGAGGATCTAGCTGGGTGTTTCCAGGAGCAGATATCGGGGTGTTTCCAGGAGGATCTAGTGGGGTGTTTCCAGGAGGATCTAGCGGGGTGTTTCTCGGAGAATCTTATGGAGTATTTCCAGGAGGATCTAGCGGGGGTTTTCTCGGTAGGATCTAGTGGGGTGTTTCTCGGAGGATCAAGCGGGGTGTTTCCAGGAGGATCTAGTGGGGTGTTTCTCGCAGGATCTAGCGAGGTGTCTCCAGGAGAATCTAACGGGGTGAATCTCGGAGGATCTAGCTGGGTGTTTCCAGGAGGAGATAGCGGGGTGTTTCCAGGAGGATCTAGTGCGGTGTTTCCAGGAGGATCTAGCGGGGTGGTTCTCGGAGGATCTTATGGAGTATTTCCAGGAGGATCTAGCGGGGGTTCTCTCGGTAGGATCTAGTGGGTGTTTCTCGGAGGATCAAGCGGGGTGTTTCCAGGAGGATCTAGTGGGGTGTATCTCGGAGAATCTAGCGGGTTGATTATCCGAAGATCTAGTGGAATGTTTCATGGAGGAGCTAGCGGGGTGTTTCTCGGAGGATCTAGCTGGGTGTTACCAGGAGGAGCTAGCGGGGTGATTCCAGGAGGATCTAGCGGGGTTTTTCTCGGGAGGATCTAGTGGGATGTTTCCAGGAGGATCTAGCAGGGTGTTTCTCGGAGGATCTAGCGAGGTGTCTCCAGGAGAGTCTAACGGGGTGTTTCTCGGAGGATCTAGCTGGGTGTTTCCAGAAGGAGCTAGCGGGGTGTTTCCAGGAGGATCTAGTGGGGTGTTTCCAGGAGGATCTAGCGGGGTGTTTCTCGGAGGATCGAGCATGGTGTTTCTTGGAGGATCTAGCAGGGTGTTTCTCGGAGGATCTAGCGGGGTGTTTCCAGGAGGATCTAGCAGGGTGTTTCTCGGAGGATCTAGCGGGGTGTTTCTCGGAGGATCTAGCGGGGTGTTTCCAGGAGGATCTAGCGGGGTGTTTCCAGGAGGTCTAGCGGGGTGTTTCCAGGAGGATCTAGTAGGGTGTTTCACGGAGGAGCTAGCGGGGTGTTTCCAGGAGCATCTAGTGGGGTGTTTCCAGGAGGATCTAGCGGAGTGTTTCCAGGAGGCTCAAGCGGGGTGTTTCTCGGAGGATCTAGCGGGGTGTTTCTCGGAGGATCTAGCGGGGTGTTTCCAGGAGCATTTGGCGGGGTGTTTCCAGGAGGATCTAGCGGGGTGTTTCCAGGAGGATCTAGCGGAGTGTTTCTCGGAGGATCTAGCGGGGTGTTTCCAGGAGCATCTAGCGGGGTGTTTCTTGGAGGAGCTAGCGGGGTGTTTCTAGGAGGATCTAGCGGAGTGTTTCTTGGAGGATCTAGCGGGGTGTTTCCAGGAGCCTCTAGCGGGGTGTTCCTTGTAGGAGCTAGTGGGGTGTGTCCAGGAGGATCCAGTGGGTGTTTCTATGAAGATCTAGCGGAGTGTTTCTTGGAGGATCTAGCAGGGTGTTTCCAGGAGCATCTAGCGGAGTCTTTCCAGGAGGAGCTAGCGGGGTGATTCCAGGACGATCTAGCGGGGTGTTTCTTGGAGGAGCTAGAGGCTTGTTTCTCGGAGGATCTAGCGGGTGTTTTTTGGAGGAGCTAGAGGGGTGTTTGTCGGAGGATCTAGCGGGGTGTTTCTTGGAGGAGCTAGAGGGGTTTTTCTCGGAGAATCTAGATGGGTGTTTCTTGGAGGATCTAATGGTGTGTTTCTTGGAGGAGCTAGCGGGGTTTTTCTTGGAGGAGCTAGCGTGGTGTTTCCAGGAGGATCTAGTGGGGTGTTTCCAGCAGGATCGAGCGTGGTGTTTCTCGGAGGATCTAGATGGGTGTTTCTTGGAGGATCTAGCGGGGTGTTTCTCAGAGGATCTAGCGGGGTGTTTCTCGGAGGATCTAGCGGGGTGTTTCTTGGAGGAGCTAGAGGGGTGTTTCTCGGAGGATCTAGCGGGATGTTTCCAGGAGGATCTTGCGGGGTGTTTCCAGGAGGATCTAGCGGGGTGCTTCTCAGAGGATCTAGCGGGGTGTTTCTTGGAGGATCTAGCGGGGTGTATCTCGGAGAATCTAGCGGGATGTTTATCCGAAGATCTAGATGGGCGTTTCTTGGAGGATCTAGCGGAGTGTTTCCAGGAGGATCTAGCGGGGTGTTGCTCGGAGGATCTAGCGGGGTGTTTCTCGGAGGATCTAGCGGGGTGTTTCCAGGAGGATCTAGCGGGGTGTTTCCAGGAGGTCTAGCGGGGTGTTTCCAGGAGGATCTAGTAGGATGTTTCACGGAGGAGCTAGCGGGGTGTTTCCAGGAGCATCTAGAGGGGTGTTTCCAGGAGGATCTAGCGGAGTGTTTCCAGGAGGATCAAGCGGGGTGTTTCTCGGAGGATCTAGCGGGGTGTTTCTCGGAGGATCTAGCGGGGTGTTTCTCGGAGGATCTAGCGCGGTGTTTCTCGGAGGATCTAGCGGGGTGTTTCCAGGAGCATCTAGCGGGGTGTTTCCAGGAGGATCTAGCGGGGTGTTTCCAGGAGGATCTAGCGGAGTGTTTCTCGGAGGTTCTAGCGGGGTGTTTCCAGGAGCATCTAGCGGGGTGTTTCTTGGAGGAGCTAGCGGGGTGTTTCTAGGAGGATCTAGCGGAGTGTTTCTTGGAGGATCTAGCGGGGTGTTTCCAGGAGCCTCTAGCGGGGTGTTCCTTTTCGGAGTTAGTGGGGTGTGTCCTGGAGGATCCAGCGGGTGTTTCTATGAAGATCTAGCGGAGTGTTTCTCGGAGGATCTAGCAGGGTGTTTCCAGGAGCATCTAGCGTGGTGTTTCCAGGAGGAGCTAGCGGGGTGATTCCAGGACGATCTAGCGGGGTGTTTCTTGGAGGAGCTAGAGGCGTGTTTCTCGGAGGATCTAGCGGGGTGTTTTTTGGAGGAGCTAGAGGGGTCTTTGTCGGAGGATCTAGCGGGGTGTTTCTTGGAGGAGCTAGAGGGATTTTTCTCGGAGGATCTAGCGGGATGTTTCCATGAGGATCTTGCGGGGTGTTTCCAGGAGGATCTAGCGGGGTGCTTCTCAGCGGATCTAGCGGGGTGTTTCTTGGAGGATCTAGCGGGTTGTATCTCGGAGAATCTAGCGGGGTGTTTATCCGAAGATCTAGATGGGCGTTTCTTGGAGGATCTAGCGGGGTGTTTCTTGGAGGATCTAGCGGGGTGATTCCAGGAGGATCTTGCGGATGTTTCCAGGAGGATCTAGCGGGGTGCTTATCAGACGATCTAGCGGGGTGTTTCTTGGAGGATCTAGCGGGGTGTATCTCTGAGAATCTAGCGGGATGTTTATTCGAAGATCTAGTCGGATGTTTCATGGAGGAGCTAGCGGGGTGTTTCTCGGAGGATCTAGTTGGGTGTTTCCAGGAGGAGCTAGCGGGGTGATTCCAGGACGATCTAGTGGGGTTTTTCTCGGGAGGATCTAGTGGGGTGTTTCCAGGAGGATCTAGTATGGTGTTTCTCGCAGGATCTAGCGAGGTGTCCCCAGGAGAATCTAACGGGGTGAATCTCGGAGGATCTAGCTGGGTGTTTCCAGGAGCAGATATCGGGGTGTTTCCAGGAGGATCTAGTGGGGTGTTTCCAGGAGGATCTAGCGGGGTGTTTCTCGGAGGATCTTATGGAGTATTTCCAGGAGGATCTAGCGGGGGTTTTCTCGGTAGGATCTAGTGGGGTGTTTCTCGGAGGATCAAGCGGGGTGTTTCCAGGAGGATCTAGTGGGGTGTTTCTCGCAGGATCTAGCGAGGTGTCTCCAGGAGAATCTAACGGGGTGAATCTCGGAGGATCTAGCTGGGTGTTTCCAGGAGGAGATAGCGGGGTGTTTCCAGGAGGATCTAGTGCGGTGTTTCCAGGAGGATCTAGCGGGGTGGTTCTCGGAGGATCTTATGGAGTATTTCCAGGAGGATCTAGCGGGGGTTCTCTCGGTAGGATCTAGTGGGTGTTTCTCGGAGGATCAAGCGGGGTGTTTCCAGGAGGATCTAGTGGGGTGTATCTCGGAGAATCTAGCGGGTTGATTATCCGAAGATCTAGTGGAATGTTTCATGGAGGAGCTAGCGGGGTGTTTCTCGGAGGATCTAGCTGGGTGTTACCAGGAGGAGCTAGCGGGGTGATTCCAGGAGGATCTAGCGGGGTTTTTCTCGGGAGGATCTAGTGGGATGTTTCCAGGAGGATCTAGCAGGGTGTTTCTCGGAGGATCTAGCGAGGTGTCTCCAGGAGAGTCTAACGGGGTGTTTCTCGGAGGATCTAGCTGGGTGTTTCCAGGAGGAGCTAGCGGGGTGTTTCCAGGAGGATCTAGTGGGGTGTTTCCAGGAGGATCTAGCGGGGTGTTTCTCGGAGGATCGAGCATGGTGTTTCTTGGAGGATCTAGCAGGGTGTTTCTCGGAGGATCTAGCGGGGTGTTTCCAGGAGGATCTAGCGGGGTGTTTCTCGGAGGATCTAGCGGGGTGTTTCTCGGAGGATCTAGCGGGGTGTTTCCAGGAGGATCTAGCGGGGTGTTTCCAGGAGGTCTAGCGGGGTGTTTCCAGGAGGATCTAGTAGGGTGTTTCACGGAGGAGCTAGCGGGGTGTTTCCAGGAGCATCTAGTGGGGTGTTTCCAGGAGGATCTAGCGGAGTGTTTCCAGGAGGATCAAGCGGGGTGTTTCTCGGAGGATCTAGCGGGGTGTTTCTCGGAGGATCTAGCGGGGTGTTTCCAGGAGCATTTGGCGGGGTGTTTCCAGGAGGATCTAGCGGGGTGTTTCCAGGAGGATCTAGCGGAGTGTTTCTCGGAGGATCTAGCGGGGTGTTTCCAGGAGCATCTAGCGGGGTGTTTCTTGGAGGAGCTAGCGGGGTGTTTCTAGGAGGATCTAGCGGAGTGTTTCTTGGAGGATCTAGCGGGGTGTTTCCAGGAGCCTCTAGCGGGGTGTTCCTTGTAGGAGCTAGTGGGGTGTGTCCAGGAGGATCCAGTGGGTGTTTCTATGAAGATCTAGCGGAGTGTTTCTTGGAGGATCTAGCAGGGTGTTTCCAGGAGCATCTAGCGGAGTCTTTCCAGGAGGAGCTAGCGGGGTGATTCCAGGACGATCTAGCGGGGTGTTTCTTGGAGGAGCTAGAGGCGTGTTTCTCGGAGGATCTAGCGGGGTGTTTTTTGGAGGAGCTGGAGGGGTGTTTGTCGGAGGATCTAGCGGGGTGTTTCTTGGAGGAGCTAGAGGGGTTTTTCTCGGAGAATCTAGATGGGTGTTTCTTGAAGGATCTAGCGGGGTGTTTCTCAGAGGATCTAGCGGGGTGTTTCTTGGAGGAGCTAGAGGGGTGGTTCTCGGAGGATCTAGCGGGGTTTTTCTTGGAGGATCTAATGGTGTGTTTCTTGGAGGAGCTAGCGGGGTTTTTCTTGGAGGAGCTAGCGTGGTGTTTCCAGGAGGATCTAGTGGGGTGTTTCCAGCAGGATCGAGCGTGGTGTTTCTCGGAGGATCTAGATGGGTGTTTCTTGGAGGATCTAGCGGGGTGTTTCTCAGAGGATCTAGCGGGGTGTTTCTCGGAGGATCTAGCGGGGTGTTTCTTGGAGGAGCTAGAGAGGTGTTTCTCGGAGGATCTAGCGGGATGTTTCCAGGAGGATCTTGCGGGGTGTTTCCAGGAGGATCTAGCGGGGTGCTTCTCAGAGGATCTAGCGGGGTGTTTCTTGGAGGATCTAGCGGGGTGTATCTCGGAGAATCTAGCGGGATGTTTATCCGAAGATCTAGATGGGCGTTTCTTGGAGGATCTAGCGGAGTGTTTCCAGGAGGATCTAGCGGGGTGTTGCTCGGAGGATCTAGCGGGGTGTTTCTCGGAGGATCTAGCGGGGTGTTTCCAGGAGGATCTAGCGGGGTGTTTCCAGGAGGTCTAGCGGGGTGTTTCCAGGAGGATCTAGTAGGATGTTTCACGGAGGAGCTAGCGGGGTGTTTCCAGGAGCATCTAGAGGGGTGTTTCCAGGAGGATCTAGCGGAGTGTTTCCAGGAGGATCAAGCGGGGTGTTTCTCGGAGGATCTAGCGGGGTGTTTCTCGGAGGATCTAGCGGGGTGTTTCTCGGAGGATCTAGCGCGGTGTTTCTCGGAGGATCTAGCGCGGTGTTTCTCAGAGGATCTAGCGGGGTGTTTCCAGGAGCATCTAGCGGGGTGTTTCCAGGAGGATCTAGCGGGGTGTTTCCAGGAGGATCTAGCGGAGTGTTTCTCGGAGGTTCTAGCGGGGTGTTTCCAGGAGCATCTAGCGGGGTGTTTCTTGGAGGAGCTAGCGGGGTGTTTCTAGGAGGATCTAGCGGAGTGTTTCTTGGAGGATCTAGCGGGGTGTTTCCAGGAGCCTCTAGCGGGGTGTTCCTTTTCGGAGTTAGTGGGGTGTGTCCAGGAGGATCCAGCGGGTGTTACTATGAAGATCTAGCGGAGTGTTTCTCGGAGGATCTAGCAGGGTGTTTCCAGGAGCATCTAGCGTGGTGTTTCCAGGAGGAGCTAGCGGGGTGATTCCAGGACGATCTAGCGGGGTGTTTCTTGGAGGAGCTAGAGGCGTGTTTCTCGGAGGATCTAGCGGGGTGTTTTTTGGAGGAGCTGGAGGGGTGTTTGTCGGAGGATCTAGCGGGGTGTTTCTTGGAGGAGCTAGAGGGGTTTTTCTCGGAGAATCTAGATGGGTGTTTCTTGAAGGATCTAGCGGGGTGTTTCTCAGAGGATCTAGCGGGGTGTTTCTTGGAGGAGCTAGAGGGGTGGTTCTCGGAGGATCTAGCGGGGTTTTTCTTGGAGGATCTAATGGTGTGTTTCTTGGAGGAGCTAGCGGGGTTTTTCTTGGAGGAGCTAGCGTGGTGTTTCCAGGAGGATCTAGTGGGGTGTTTCCAGCAGGATCGAGCGTGGTGTTTCTCGGAGGATCTAGATGGGTGTTTCTTGGAGGATCTAGCGGGGTGTTTCTCAGAGGATCTAGCGGGGTGTTTCTCGGAGGATCTAGCGGGGTGTTTCTTGGAGGAGCTAGAGAGGTGTTTCTCGGAGGATCTAGCGGGATGTTTCCAGGAGGATCTTGCGGGGTGTTTCCAGGAGGATCTAGCGGGGTGCTTCTCAGAGGATCTAGCGGGGTGTTTCTTGGAGGATCTAGCGGGGTGTATCTCGGAGAATCTAGCGGGATGTTTATCCGAAGATCTAGATGGGCGTTTCTTGGAGGATCTAGCGGAGTGTTTCCAGGAGGATCTAGCGGGGTGTTGCTCGGAGGATCTAGCGGGGTGTTTCTCGGAGGATCTAGCGGGGTGTTTCCAGGAGGATCTAGCGGGGTGTTTCCAGGAGGTCTAGCGGGGTGTTTCCAGGAGGATCTAGTAGGATGTTTCACGGAGGAGCTAGCGGGGTGTTTCCAGGAGCATCTAGAGGGGTGTTTCCAGGAGGATCTAGCGGAGTGTTTCCAGGAGGATCAAGCGGGGTGTTTCTCGGAGGATCTAGCGGGGTGTTTCTCGGAGGATCTAGCGGGGTGTTTCTCGGAGGATCTAGCGCGGTGTTTCTCGGAGGATCTAGCGCGGTGTTTCTCAGAGGATCTAGCGGGGTGTTTCCAGGAGCATCTAGCGGGGTGTTTCCAGGAGGATCTAGCGGGGTGTTTCCAGGAGGATCTAGCGGAGTGTTTCTCGGAGGTTCTAGCGGGGTGTTTCCAGGAGCATCTAGCGGGGTGTTTCTTGGAGGAGCTAGCGGGGTGTTTCTAGGAGGATCTAGCGGAGTGTTTCTTGGAGGATCTAGCGGGGTGTTTCCAGGAGCCTCTAGCGGGGTGTTCCTTTTCGGAGTTAGTGGGGTGTGTCCAGGAGGATCCAGCGGGTGTTACTATGAAGATCTAGCGGAGTGTTTCTCGGAGGATCTAGCAGGGTGTTTCCAGGAGCATCTAGCGTGGTGTTTCCAGGAGGAGCTAGCGGGGTGATTCCAGGACGATCTAGCGGGGTGTTTCTTGGAGGAGCTAGAGGGGTCTTTGTCGGAGGATCTAGCGGGGTGTTTCTTGGAGGAGCTAGAGGGATTTTTCTCGGAGGATCTAGCGGGATGTTTCCATGAGGATCTAGCGGGGTGCTTCTCAGCGGATCTAGCGGGGTGTTTCTTGGAGGATCTAGCGGGGTGTATCTCGGAGAATCTAGCGGGGTGTTTATCCGAAGATCTAGATGGGCGTTTCTTGGAGGATCTAGCGGGGTGTTTCTTGGAGGATCTAGCGGGGTGATTCCAGGAGGATCTTGCGGATGTTTCCAGGAGGATCTAGCGGGGTGCTTATCAGACGATCTAGCGGGGTGTTTCTTGGAGGATCTAGCGGGGTGTATCTCTGAGAATCTAGCGGGATGTTTATTCGAAGATCTAGTCGGATGTTTCATGGAGGAGCTAGCGGGGTGTTTCTCGGAGGATCTAGTTGGGTGTTTCCAGGAGGAGCTAGCGGGGTGATTCCAGGACGATCTAGTGGGGTTTTTCTCGGGTGGATCTAGTGGGGTGTTTCCAGGAGGATCTAGTATGGTGTTTCTCGCAGGATCTAGCGAGGTGTCCCCAGGAGAATCTAACGGGGTGAATCTCGGAGGATCTAGCTGGGTGTTTCCAGGAGCAGATATCGGGGTGTTTCCAGGAGGATCTAGTGGGGTGTTTCCAGGAGGATCTAGCGGGGTGTTTCTCGGAGGATCTTATGGAGTATTTCCAGGAGGATCTAGCGGGGGTTTTCTCGGTAGGATCTAGTGGGGTGTTTCTCGGAGGATCAAGCGGGGTGTTTCCAGGAGGATCTAGTGGGGTGTATCTCGGAGAATCTAGCGGGTTGATTATCCGAAGATCTAGTGGGATGTTTCATGGAGGAGCTAGCGGGGTGTTTCTCGGAGGATCTAGCTGGGTGTTACCAGGAGGAGCTAGCGGGGTGATTCCAGGAGGATCTAGCGGGGGTTTTCTCGGGAGGATCTAGTGGGGTGTTTCCAGGAGGATGTAGCAGGGTGTTTCTCGGAGGATCTAGCGAGGTGTCTCCAGGAGAGTCTAACAGGGTGTTTCTCGGAAGATCTAGCTGGGTGTTTCCAGGAGGAGCTAGCGGGGTGTTTCCAGGAGGATCTAGTGGGGTGTTTCCAGGAGGATCTAGTGGGGTGTTTCTCGGAGGATCTTATGGAGTGTTTCCAGGAGGATCTAGCGGGGGTTTTCTCGGGAGGATCTAGTGGGGTGTTTCTCGGAGGATCAAGCGGGATGTTTCCACGAGAATCTAGCGGGGTGTTTCTTGGAGGAACAAGTGGGGTGTTTCTTGGAGGGTCTAGCAGGGTGTTTCTCGGAGGATCTAGCGGGGTGTTTCCAGGAGGAGCTAGCGGGGTGTTTCTCGGAGGATCTAGCGGGGTGTTTCTTGGAGGTCTAGCGGGGTGTTTCCAGGAGGATCTAGCGGGGTGTTTCCAGGAGGTCTAGCGGGGTGTTTCTCGGAGGATCTAGAGGGTGTGTCTCGGAGGATCTAGCGGGGTGTATCTCGGTGGATCTAGCGGGGTGTTTCCCGGAGGATCTAGCGGGGTGTATCTCGGAGGATCTAGCGGGGTGTATCTCGGTGGATCTAGCGGGGTGTTTCCCGGAGGATCTAGCGGGGAGTATCTCGGAGGATCTAGCGGGGTGTTTCCCGGAGGATCAAGCGGGGTGTATCGCGGAGGGTCTAGCGGGGTGTTTCCAGGAGAATCAAGCGGGGTGTTTCTCGTAGGATCTAGCGGGGTGTTTCCAGGAGGATCTAGCGGGGTGTTTCCATGAGGATCTAGCTGGGTGTTTCTCGGAGGATCTAGCGGGGTGTTTCCCGGAGGATCAAGCGGGGTGTTTCTCGTAGGATCTAGCGGGGTGTTTCCATGAGGATCTAGCGGGGTGTTTCTCGGGGGATCTAGCGGGGTGTTTCCAGGAGGAACTAGCGGGGAGTTTTCTGGAGAATCTAGCGGGGTGTTTCTTGGAGGATCTAGCGGAGTGTTTCCAGGAGGATCTAGCGGGGTGTTCCTCGGAGGATCTAGCAGGGTGTTTCTCGGAGGATCTAGCGGGGTGTTTCCAGGAGGATCTAGCGGGGTGTTTCCCGGAGGATCAAGCGGGGTGTTTCTCGTAGGATCTAGCGGGGTGTTTCCAGTTTGATCTAGCGTGGTGTTTCCATGAGGATCTAGCGGGGTGTTTCTCGGGGGATCTAGCGGGGTGTTTCTAGGAGGAGCTAGCGGCGTTTTTCTTGAAGGATCTAGCAGGATGTTTCTCGGAGGATCTAGCGGGGTGTTTCCAGGAGGATCTAGCGGGGTGTTTCTCGGAGGATCTAGCGGGGTGTTTCTCGGAGGATCTAGCGGGGTGTTTCCAGGAGGATCTAGCGGGGTGTTTCTCGGAGGATCTAATGGGGTGTTTCTTGGAGGAGCTAGCGGGGTTTTTCTTGGAGGAGCTAGCGGGGTGTTTCCAGGAGGATCTAGTGGGGTGTTTCCAGCAGGATCTAGCGGGGTGTTTCTCGGAGTATCTAGATGGGTGTTTCTTGGAGGATCTAGCGGGGTGTTTCTCAGAAGATCTAGCGGGGTGTTTCTCGGAGGATCTAGTGGGGTGTTTCTTGGAGGAGCTAGAGGGGTGTTTCTCGGAGGATCTAGCGGGATGTTTCCATGAGGATCTTGCGGGGTGTTTCCAGGAGGATCTAGCGGGGTGCTTCTCAGAGGATCTAGCGGGGTGTTTCTTGGAGGATCTAGCGGGGTGTATCTCTGAGAATCTAGCGGGATGTTTATTCGAAGATCTACTCGGATGTTTCATGGAGGAGCTAGCGGGGTGTTTCTCGGAGGATCTAGTTGGGTGTTTCCATGAGGAGCTAGCGGGGTGATTCCAGGAGGATCTAGTGGGGTTTTTCTCGGGAGGATCTAGTGGGGTGTTTCCAGGAGGATCTAGTATGGTGTTTCTCGCAGGATCTAGCGAGGTGTCCCCAGGAGAATCTAACGGGGTGAATCTCGGAGGATCTAGCTGGGTGTTTCCAGGAGGAGATATCGGGGTGTTTCCAGGAGGATCTAGTGGGGTGTTTCCAGGAGGATCTAGTGGGGTGTTTCTCGGAGGATCTTATGGAGTATTTCCAGGAGGATCTAGTAGGGTGTTTCACGGAGGAGCTAGCGGGGTGTTTCCAGGAGCATCTAGTGGGGTGTTTCCAGGAGGATCTAGCGGGGTGTTTCTCGGAGGATCTAGCGCGGTGTTTCTCGGAGGATCTAGCGGGGTGTTTCCAGGAGCATCTAGCGGGGTGTTTCCAGGAGGATCTAGCGGGGTGTTTCCAGGAGGATCTAGCGGAGTGTTTCTCGGAGGATCTAGCGGGGTGTTTCCAGGAGCATCTAGCGGGGTGTTTCTTGGAGGAGCTAGCGGGGTGTTTCTAGGAGGATCTAGCGGAGTGTTTCCAGGAGGATCTAGTGGGGTGTATCTCGGAGAATCTAGCGGGTTGATTATCCGAAGATCTAGTGGGATGTTTCCAGGAGGAGCTAGCGGGGTGTTTCTCGGAGGAGCTAGCGAGGTTTTTCTCGGAGGATCGAGCGGGGTGTTTCCAGGAGGATCTAGCGAGGTGTTTCCAGGAGGATCTAGCGGGGTGTTTCTCGGAGGATCGAGCGGGGTGTTTCTTGGAGGATCTAGCAGGGTTTTTCTCGGAGGAACTAGCGGGGTGTTTCCAGGAGGATCTAGCGGGGTGTTTCTCGGAGGATCTAGCGGGGTTTTTTCTCGGGAGGATCTCGTGGGTTGTTTCCAGGAGGATCTAGCGGGGTGTTTCTCGGAGGATCTTATGGAGTGTTTCCAGGAGGAGCTAGCGGGGTTTTTCTCGGGAGGATCTAGTGGGGTGTTTCCAGGAGGATCTAGCGGGGTAATTCCAGGAGGATCTAGCGGGTTGTTTCTCGGAGGATCGAGCATGGTGTTTCTTGGAGGATCTAGCAGGGTGTTTCTCGGAGGATCTAGCGGGGTGTTTCCAGGAGGATCTAGCGGGGTGTTTCTCGGAGGATCCAGCGGGGTGTTTCTCGGAGGATCTAGCGGCGTGTTTCCAGGAGGATCTAGCGGGGTGTTTCCAGGAGGTCTAGCGGGGTGTTTCCAGGAGGATCTAGTAGGGTGTTTCACGGAGGAGCTAGCGGGGTGTTTCCAGGAGGATCTAGCGGGGTGTTTCTCGGAGGATCTAGCGCGGTGTTTCTCGGAGGATCTAGCGGGGTGTTTCCAGGAGCATCTAGCGGGGTGTTTCCAGGAGGATCTAGCGGGGTGTTTCCAGGAGGATCTAGCGGAGTGTTTCTCGGAGGATCTAGCGGGGTGTTTCCAGGAGCATCTAGCGGGGTGTTTCTTGGAGGAGCTAGCGGGGTGTTTCTAGGAGGATCTAGCGGAGTGTTTCTTGGAGGATCTAGCGGGGTGTTTCCAGGAGCCTCTAGCGGGGTGTTCCTTGTAGGAGCTCGTGGGGTGTGTCCAGGAGGATCCAGCGGGTGTTTCTATGAAGATCTAGCGGAGTGTTTCTCGGAGGATCTAGCAGGGTGTTTCCAGGAGCATCTAGCGGGGTGTTTCCAGGAGGAGCTAGCGGGGTGATTCCAGGAGGATCTAGTAGGGTTTTTCTCGGGAGGATCTAGTGGGGTGTTTCCAGGAGGATCTAGTATGGTGTTTCTCGCAGGATCTAGCGAGGTGTCCCCAGGAGAATCTAACGGGGTGAATCTCGGAGGATCTAGCTGGGTGTTTCCAGGAGGAGATATCGGGGTGTTTCCAGGAGGATCTAGTGGGGTGTTTCCAGGAGGATCTAGTGGGGTGTTTCTCGGAGGATCTTATGGAATATTTCCAGGAGGATCTAGCGGGGGTTTTCTCGGTAGGATCTAGTGGGGTGTTTCTCGGAGGATCAAGCGGGGTGTTTCCAGGAGGATCTAGTGGGGTGTATCTCGGAGAATCTAGCGGGTTGATTATCCGAAGATCTAGTGGGATGTTTCCAGGAGGAGCTAGCGGGGTGTTTCTCGGAGGAGCTAGCGAGGTTTTTCTCGGAGGATCGAGCGGGGTGTTTCCAGGAGGATCTAGCAGGGTGTTTCTCGGAGGAACTAGCGGGGTGTTTCCAGGAGGATCTAGCGGGGTGTTTCTCGGAGGATCTAGCGGGGTTTTTCTCGGGAGGATCTCGTGGGTTGTTTCCAGGAGGATCTAGCGGGGTGTTTCTCGGAGGATCTTATGGAGTGTTTCCAGGAGGAGCTAGCGGGGTTTTTCTCGGGAGGATCTAGTGGGGTGTTTCCAGGAGGATCTAGCGGGGTAATTCCAGGAGGATCTAGCGGGTTGTTTCTCGGAGGATCGAGCATGGTGTTTCTTGGAGGATCTAGCAGGGTGTTTCTCGGAGGATCTAGCGGGGTGTTTCCAGGAGGATCTAGCGGGGTGTTTCTCGGAGGATCCAGCGGGGTGTTTCTCGGAGGATCTAGCGGCGTGTTTCCAGGAGGATCTAGCGGGGTGTTTCCAGGAGGTCTAGCGGGGTGTTTCCAGGAGGATCTAGTAGGGTGTTTCACGGAGGAGCTAGCGGGGTGTTTCCAGGAGCATCTAGTGGGGTGTTTCCAGGAGGATCTAGCGGGGTGTTTCTCGGAGGATCTAGCGCGGTGTTTCTCGGAGGATCTAGCGGGGTGTTTCCAGGAGCATCTAGCGGGGTGTTTCCAGGAGGATCTAGCGGGGTGTTTCCAGGAGGATCTAGCGGAGTGTTTCTCGGAGGATCTAGCGGGGTGTTTCCAGGAGCATCTAGCGGGGTGTTTCTTGGAGGAGCTAGCGGGGTGTTTCTAGGAGGATCTAGCGGAGTGTTTCTTGGAGGATCTAGCGGGGTGTTTCCAGGAGCCTCTAGCGGGGTGTTCCTTGTAGGAGCTAGTGGGGTGTGTCCAGGAGGATCCAGCGGGTGTTTCTATGAAGATCTAGCGGAGTGTTTCTCGGAGGATCTAGCAGGGTGTTTCCAGGAGCATCTAGCGGGGTGTTTCCAGGAGGAGCTAGCGGGGTGATTCCAGGACGATCTAGCGGGGTGTTTTTTGGAGGAGCTAGAGGGGTGTTTCTCGGAGGATCTAGCGGGGTGTTTCCAGGAGGATCTAGCGGGGTGTTTCCCGGAGGATCAAGCGGGGTGTTTCTCGTAGGATCTAGCGGGGTGTTTCCAGTTTGATCTAGCGTGGTGTTTCCATGAGGATCTAGCGGGGTGTTTCTCGGGGGATCTAGCGGGGTGTTTCTAGGAGGAGCTAGCGGCGTTTTTCTTGAAGGATCTAGCAGGATGTTTCTCGGAGGATCTAGCGGGGTGTTTCCAGGAGGATCTAGCGGGGTGTTTCTCGGAGGATCTAGCGGGGTGTTTCTCGGAGGATCTAGCGGGGTGTTTCCAGGAGGATCTAGCGGGGTGTTTCTCGGAGGATCTAATGGGGTGTTTCTTGGAGGAGCTAGCGGGGTTTTTCTTGGAGGAGCTAGCGGGGTGTTTCCAGGAGGATCTAGTGGGGTGTTTCCAGCAGGATCTAGCGGGGTGTTTCTCGGAGTATCTAGATGGGTGTTTCTTGGAGGATCTAGCGGGGTGTTTCTCAGAAGATCTAGCGGGGTGTTTCTCGGAGGATCTAGTGGGGTGTTTCTTGGAGGAGCTAGAGGGGTGTTTCTCGGAGGATCTAGCGGGATGTTTCCATGAGGATCTTGCGGGGTGTTTCCAGGAGGATCTAGCGGGGTGCTTCTCAGAGGATCTAGCGGGGTGTTTCTTGGAGGATCTAGCGGGGTGTATCTCTGAGAATCTAGCGGGATGTTTATTCGAAGATCTACTCGGATGTTTCATGGAGGAGCTAGCGGGGTGTTTCTCGGAGGATCTAGTTGGGTGTTTCCATGAGGAGCTAGCGGGGTGATTCCAGGAGGATCTAGTGGGGTTTTTCTCGGGAGGATCTAGTGGGGTGTTTCCAGGAGGATCTAGTATGGTGTTTCTCGCAGGATCTAGCGAGGTGTCCCCAGGAGAATCTAACGGGGTGAATCTCGGAGGATCTAGCTGGGTGTTTCCAGGAGGAGATATCGGGGTGTTTCCAGGAGGATCTAGTGGGGTGTTTCCAGGAGGATCTAGTGGGGTGTTTCTCGGAGGATCTTATGGAGTATTTCCAGGAGGATCTAGTAGGGTGTTTCACGGAGGAGCTAGCGGGGTGTTTCCAGGAGCATCTAGTGGGGTGTTTCCAGGAGGATCTAGCGGGGTGTTTCTCGGAGGATCTAGCGCGGTGTTTCTCGGAGGATCTAGCGGGGTGTTTCCAGGAGCATCTAGCGGGGTGTTTCCAGGAGGATCTAGCGGGGTGTTTCCAGGAGGATCTAGCGGAGTGTTTCTCGGAGGATCTAGCGGGGTGTTTCCAGGAGCATCTAGCGGGGTGTTTCTTGGAGGAGCTAGCGGGGTGTTTCTAGGAGGATCTAGCGGAGTGTTTCCAGGAGGATCTAGTGGGGTGTATCTCGGAGAATCTAGCGGGTTGATTATCCGAAGATCTAGTGGGATGTTTCCAGGAGGAGCTAGCGGGGTGTTTCTCGGAGGAGCTAGCGAGGTTTTTCTCGGAGGATCGAGCGGGGTGTTTCCAGGAGGATCTAGCGAGGTGTTTCCAGGAGGATCTAGCGGGGTGTTTCTCGGAGGATCGAGCGGGGTGTTTCTTGGAGGATCTAGCAGGGTTTTTCTCGGAGGAACTAGCGGGGTGTTTCCAGGAGGATCTAGCGGGGTGTTTCTCGGAGGATCTAGCGGGGTTTTTCTCGGGAGGATCTCGTGGGTTGTTTCCAGGAGGATCTAGCGGGGTGTTTCTCGGAGGATCTTATGGAGTGTTTCCAGGAGGAGCTAGCGGGGTTTTTCTCGGGAGGATCTAGTGGGGTGTTTCCAGGAGGATCTAGCGGGGTAATTCCAGGAGGATCTAGCGGGTTGTTTCTCGGAGGATCGAGCATGGTGTTTCTTGGAGGATCTAGCAGGGTGTTTCTCGGAGGATCTAGCGGGGTGTTTCCAGGAGGATCTAGCGGGGTGTTTCTCGGAGGATCCAGCGGGGTGTTTCTCGGAGGATCTAGCGGCGTGTTTCCAGGAGGATCTAGCGGGGTGTTTCCAGGAGGTCTAGCGGGGTGTTTCCAGGAGGATCTAGTAGGGTGTTTCACGGAGGAGCTAGCGGGGTGTTTCCAGGAGCATCTAGTGGGGTGTTTCCAGGAGGATCTAGCGGGGTGTTTCTCGGAGGATCTAGCGCGGTGTTTCTCGGAGGATCTAGCGGGGTGTTTCCAGGAGCATCTAGCGGGGTGTTTCCAGGAGGATCTAGCGGGGTGTTTCCAGGAGGATCTAGCGGAGTGTTTCTCGGAGGATCTAGCGGGGTGTTTCCAGGAGCATCTAGCGGGGTGTTTCTTGGAGGAGCTAGCGGGGTGTTTCTAGGAGGATCTAGCGGAGTGTTTCTTGGAGGATCTAGCGGGGTGTTTCCAGGAGCCTCTAGCGGGGTGTTCCTTGTAGGAGCTCGTGGGGTGTGTCCAGGAGGATCCAGCGGGTGTTTCTATGAAGATCTAGCGGAGTGTTTCTCGGAGGATCTAGCAGGGTGTTTCCAGGAGCATCTAGCGGGGTGTTTCCAGGAGGAGCTAGCGGGGTGATTCCAGGAGGATCTAGTAGGGTTTTTCTCGGGAGGATCTAGTGGGGTGTTTCCAGGAGGATCTAGTATGGTGTTTCTCGCAGGATCTAGCGAGGTGTCCCCAGGAGAATCTAACGGGGTGAATCTCGGAGGATCTAGCTGGGTGTTTCCAGGAGGAGATATCGGGGTGTTTCCAGGAGGATCTAGTGGGGTGTTTCCAGGAGGATCTAGTGGGGTGTTTCTCGGAGGATCTTATGGAATATTTCCAGGAGGATCTAGCGGGGGTTTTCTCGGTAGGATCTAGTGGGGTGTTTCTCGGAGGATCAAGCGGGGTGTTTCCAGGAGGATCTAGTGGGGTGTATCTCGGAGAATCTAGCGGGTTGATTATCCGAAGATCTAGTGGGATGTTTCCAGGAGGAGCTAGCGGGGTGTTTCTCGGAGGAGCTAGCGAGGTTTTTCTCGGAGGATCGAGCGGGGTGTTTCCAGGAGGATCTAGCAGGGTTTTTCTCGGAGGAACTAGCGGGGTGTTTCCAGGAGGATCTAGCGGGGTGTTTCTCGGAGGATCTAGCGGGGTTTTTCTCGGGAGGATCTCGTGGGTTGTTTCCAGGAGGATCTAGCGGGGTGTTTCTCGGAGGATCTTATGGAGTGTTTCCAGGAGGAGCTAGCGGGGTTTTTCTAGGGAGGATCTAGTGGGGTGTTTCCAGGAGGATCTAGCGGGGTAATTCCAGGAGGATCTAGCGGGTTGTTTCTCGGAGGATCGAGCATGGTGTTTCTTGGAGGATCTAGCAGGGTGTTTCTCGGAGGATCTAGCGGGGTGTTTCCAGGAGGATCTAGCGGGGTGTTTCTCGGAGGATCCAGCGGGGTGTTTCTCGGAGGATCTAGCGGCGTGTTTCCAGGAGGATCTAGCGGGGTGTTTCCAGGAGGTCTAGCGGGGTGTTTCCAGGAGGATCTAGTAGGGTGTTTCACGGAGGAGCTAGCGGGGTGTTTCCAGGAGCATCTAGTGGGGTGTTTCCAGGAGGATCTAGCGGGGTGTTTCTCGGAGGATCTAGCGCGGTGTTTCTCGGAGGATCTAGCGGGGTGTTTCCAGGAGCATCTAGCGGGGTGTTTCCAGGAGGATCTAGCGGGGTGTTTCCAGGAGGATCTAGCGGAGTGTTTCTCGGAGGATCTAGCGGGGTGTTTCCAGGAGCATCTAGCGGGGTGTTTCTTGGAGGAGCTAGCGGGGTGTTTCTAGGAGGATCTAGCGGAGTGTTTCTTGGAGGATCTAGCGGGGTGTTTCCAGGAGCCTCTAGCGGGGTGTTCCTTGTAGGAGCTAGTGGGGTGTGTCCAGGAGGATCCAGCGGGTGTTTCTATGAAGATCTAGCGGAGTGTTTCTCGGAGGATCTAGCAGGGTGTTTCCAGGAGCATCTAGCGGGGTGTTTCCAGGAGGAGCTAGCGGGGTGATTCCAGGACGATCTAGCGGGGTGTTTTTTGGAGGAGCTAGAGGGGTCTTTGTCGGAGGATCTAGCGGGGTGTTTCTTGGAGGAGCTAGAGGGGTTTTTCTCGGAGAATCTAGATGGGTGTTTCTTGGAGGATCTAGCGGGGTGTTTCTCAGAGGATCTAGCGGGGTGTTTCTTGGAGGAGCTAGAGGGGTGGTTCTCGGAGGATCTAGCGGGGTTTTTCTTGGAGGATCTAATGGGGTGTTTCTTGGAGGAGCTAGCGGGCTTTTTCTTGGAGGAGCTAGCGGAGTGTTTCCAGGAGGATCTAGTGGGGTGTTTCCAGCAGGATCTAGCGGGATGTTTATCCGAAGATCTAGATGGGTGTTTCCAGGAGGTTCTAGCGGGGTGTTTCTCGGAGGATCTAGCGGAGTGTTTCTTGGAGGAGCTAGAGGGGTGTTTCTCGGAGAATCTAGCGGGATGTTTATTCCAAGATCTAGTCGGATGTTTCATGGATCTAGCGGGGTGATTCCAGGAGGATCTTGCGGGGTGTTTCCAGGAGGATCTAGCGGGGTGCTTCTCAGACGATCTAGCGGGGTGTTTCTTGGAGGATCTAGCGGGGTGTATCTCGGAGAATCTAGCGGGATGTTTATTCGAAGATCTAGTCGGATGTTTCATGGAGGAGCTAGCGGGGTGTTTCTCGGAGGATCTTGTTGGGTGTTTCCAGGAGGAGCTAGCGGGGTGTATCTCGGAGAATCTAGCGGGATGTTTATTCGAAGATCTAGTCGGATGTTTCATGGAGGAGCTAGCGGGGTGTTTCTCGGAGGATCTTGTTGGGTGTTTCCAGGAGGAGCTAGCGGGGTGAATCCAGGAGGATCTAGTGGGGTTTTTCTCGGGAGGATCTAGTGGGGTGTTTCCAGGAGGATCAAGCAGGGTGTTTCTCGCAGGATCTAGCGAGGTGTCTCCAGGAGAATCTAACGGGGTGAATCTCGGAGGATCTAGCTGGGTGTTTCCAGGAGGAGATAGCGGGGTGTTTCCAGGAGGATCTAGTGGGGTGTTTCCAGGATGATCTAGCGGGGTGTTTCTCGGAGGATCTTATGTAGTATTTCCAAGAGGATCTAGCGGGGGTTTTCTCGGTAGGATCTAGTGGGGTGTTTATCGGAGGATCAAGCGTGGTGTTTCCAGGAGGATCTAGTGGGGTGTATCTCGGAGAATCTAGCGGGTTGATTATCCGAAGATCTAGTGGGATGTTTCATGGAGGAGCTAGCGGGGTGTTTCTCGGAGGATCTAGCTGGGTGTTACCAGCAGGAGCAAGCGGGGTGATTCCAGGAGGATCTAGCGGGGTTTTTCTCGGGAGGATCTAGTGGGGTGTTTCCAGGAGGATGTAGCAGGGTGTTTCTCGGAGGATCTAGCGAGTTGTCTCCAGGAGAGTCTAACGGGTTGTTTCTCGGAGGATCGAGCTGTGTGTTTCCAGGAGGAGCTAGCGGGGTGTTTCCAGGAGGATCTAGTGGGGTGTTTCCAGGAGGATCTAGCGGGGTGTTTCTTGGAGGATCTTATGGAGTGTTTCTAGGAGGATCTAGCGGGGGTTTTCTCGGGATGATCTAGTGGGGTGTTTCTCGGAGGATCAAGAGGGGTGTTTCCACGAGGTTCTAGTGGGGTGTTTCTTGGAGGAACAAGTGGGGTGTTTCTTGGAGGGTCTAGCAGGGTGTTTCTCGGAGGATCTAGCGGGGTGTTTCCAGGAGGATCTAGCGGGGTGTTTCTCGGAGGAACTAGCGGAGTGTTTCTTGGAGGTCTAGCGGGATGTTTCCAGGAGGTCTAGCGGGGTGTTCTCGGAGGATCTAGAGGGTGTGTCTCGGCGGATCTAGCGGGGTGTTTCCAGGAGGATCCAGCAGTGTGTTTCCAAGAGGTCTAGCGGCGTGTATCTCGGAGGATCTAGCGGGGTGTATCTCGGTTGATCTAGCGGGGTGTTTCCCGGAGGATCTAGCGGGGAGTATCTCGGAGGATCTAGCGGGGTGTTTCCCGGAGGATCAAGCGGGGTGTTTCTCGGAGGATCTAGCGGCGTGTTTCCAGGAGGATCTAGCGGGGTGTTTCCAGGAGGATCTAGTAGGGTGTTTCACGGTGGAGCTAGCGGGGTGTTTCCAGGAGCATCTAGTGGGGTGTTTCCAGGAGGATCTAGCGGGGTGTTTCTCGGAGGATCTAGCGCGGTGTTTCTCGGAGGATCTAGCGGGGTGTTTCCAGGAGCATCTAGCGGGGTGTTTCCAGGAGGATCTAGCGGGGTGTTTCCAGGAGGATCTAGCGGAGTGTTTCTCGGAGGATCTAGCGGGGTGTTTCCAGGAGCATCTAGCGGGGTGTTTCTTGGAGGAGCTAGCGGGGTGTTTCTAGGAGGATCTAGCGGAGTGTTTCTTGGAGGATCTAGCGGGGTGTTTCCAGGAGCCTCTAGCGGGGTGTTCCTTGTAGGAGCTAGTGGGGTGTGTCCAGGAGGATCCAGCGGGTGTTTCTATGAAGATCTAGCGGAGTGTTTCTCGGAGGATCTAGCAGGGTGTTTCCAGGAGCATCTAGCGGGGTGTTTCCAGGAGGAGCTAGCGGGGTGATTCCAGGACGATCTAGCGGGGTGTTTTTTGGAGGAGCTAGAGGGGTCTTTGTCGGAGGATCTAGCGGGGTGTTTCTTGGAGGAGCTAGAGGGGTTTTTCTCGGAGAATCTAGATGGGTGTTTCTTGGAGGATCTAGCGGGGTGTTTCTCAGAGGATCTAGCGGGGTGTTTCTTGGAGGAGCTAGAGGGGTGGTTCTCGGAGGATCTAGCGGGGTTTTTCTTGGAGGATCTAATGGGGTGTTTCTTGGAGGAGCTAGCGGGCTTTTTCTTGGAGGAGCTAGCGGAGTGTTTCCAGGAGGATCTAGTGGGGTGTTTCCAGCAGGATCTAGCGGGATGTTTATCCGAAGATCTAGATGGGTGTTTCCAGGAGGTTCTAGCGGGGTGTTTCTCGGAGGATCTAGCGGAGTGTTTCTTGGAGGAGCTAGAGGGGTGTTTCTCGGAGAATCTAGCGGGATGTTTATTCCAAGATCTAGTCGGATGTTTCATGGATCTAGCGGGGTGATTCCAGGAGGATCTTGCGGGGTGTTTCCAGGAGGATCTAGCGGGGTGCTTCTCAGACGATCTAGCGTGGTGTTTCTTGGAGGATCTAGCGGGGTGTATCTCGGAGAATCTAGCGGGATGTTTATTCGAAGATCTAGTCGGATGTTTCATGGAGGAGCTAGCGGGGTGTTTCTCGGAGGATCTTGTTGGGTGTTTCCAGGAGGAGCTAGCGGGGTGAATCCAGGAGGATCTAGTGGGGTTTTTCTCGGGAGGATCTAGTGGGGTGTTTCCAGGAGGATCAAGCAGGGTGTTTCTCGCAGGATCTAGCGAGGTGTCTCCAGGAGAATCTAACGGGGTGAATCTCGGAGGATCTAGCTGGGTGTTTCCAGGAGGAGATAGCGGGGTGTTTCCAGGAGGATCTAGTGGGGTGTTTCCAGGATGATCTAGCGGGGTGTTTCTCGGAGGATCTTATGTAGTATTTCCAAGAGGATCTAGCGGGGGTTTTCTCGGTAGGATCTAGTGGGGTGTTTATCGGAGGATCAAGCGTGGTGTTTCCAGGAGGATCTAGTGGGGTGTATCTCGGAGAATCTAGCGGGTTGATTATCCGAAGATCTAGTGGGATGTTTCATGGAGGAGCTAGCGGGGTGTTTCTCGGAGGATCTAGCTGGGTGTTACCAGCAGGAGCTAGCGGGGTGATTCCAGGAGGATCTAGCGGGGTTTTTCTCGGGAGGATCTAGTGGGGTGTTTCCAGGAGGATGTAGCAGGGTGTTTCTCGGAGGATCTAGCGAGTTGTCTCCAGGAGAGTCTAACGGGTTGTTTCTCGGAGGATCGAGCTGGGTGTTTCCAGGAGGAGCTAGCGGGGTGTTTCCAGGAGGATCTAGTGGGGTGTTTCCAGGAGGATCTAGCGGGGTGTTTCTTGGAGGATCTTATGGAGTGTTTCTAGGAGGATCTAGCGGGGGTTTTCTCGGGATGATCTAGTGGGGTGTTTCTCGGAGGATCAAGAGGGGTGTTTCTTGGAGGAACAAGTGGGGTGTTTCTTGGAGGGTCTAGCAGGGTGTTTCTCGGAGGATCTAGCGGGGTGTTTCTTGGAGGTCTAGCGGGGTGTTTCCAGGAGGTCTAGCGGGGTGTTCTCGGAGGATCTAGAGGGTGTGTCTCGGCGGATCTAGCGGGGTGTTTCCAGGAGGATCCAGCAGTGTGTTTCCAAGAGGACTAGCGGCGTGTATCTCGGAGGATCTAGCGGGGTGTATCTCGGTTGATCTAGCGGGGTGTTTCCCGGAGGATCTAGCGGGGAGTATCTCGGAGGATCTAGCGGGGTGTTTCCCGGAGGATCAAGCGCGGTGTTTCTCGGGGGGTCTAGCGGGGTGTTTCCAGGAGGATCAAGCGGGGTGTTTCTCGTAGGATCCAGCAGGGTGTTTCCAGGAGGATCTAGCGGGGTGTTTCCATGAGGATCTAGCTGGGTGTTTCTCGGAGGATCTAGCGGGGTGTTTCCCGGAGGATCAAGCGGGGTCTTTCTCGTAGGATCTAGCGGGGTGTTTCCAGGAGGATCTAGCGGGGTGGTTCCATGAGGATCTAGCGGGGTGTTTCTCGGGGGATCTAGCGGGGTGTTTCCAGGAGGAACTAGCGGGGAGTTTTCTGGAGAATCTAGCGGGGTGTTTCTTGGAGGATCTAGCGGAGTGTTTCCAGGAGGATCTAGCGGGGTGTTCCTCTGAGGATCTAGCGGGGTGTTTCTCGGAGGATCCAGCGGGGTGTTTCTCGGAGGATCTAGCGGGGTGTTTCCAGGAGGATCTAGCGGGGTGTTTCTCGGAGGATCTAGCGGGGTGTTTCTCAGAGGATCTAGCGGGGTGTTTCTCGGAGGATCTAGCGGGGTGTTTCTAGGAGGATCTAGCGGGGTGTTTCTCGGAGGATCTAGCGGGATGTTTATCCGAAGATCTATTGGGATGTTTCATGGAGGAGCTAGCGGGGTGTTTCACGGAGGATCTAGCTGAGTGTGTCCAGTAGGAGCTAGCGGGGTTTTTCTCTGGAGGATCTAGTGGTGTGTTTCCAGGAGGATCTAGCAGGGTGTTTCTCGGAGGATCTAGCGAGGTGTCTCCAGGAGAGTCTAACGGGGTATTTCTCGGAGGATCTAGCTGGGTGTTTCCAGGAGGAGCTAGCGGGGTGTTTCCAGGAGGATCTAGTGGGGTGTTTCCAGGAGGACCTAGCGGGGTGTTTCTCGGAGGACGTTATGGATTGTTTCCAGGAGGATCTAGCGGGGTTTTTCTCGGTAGGATCTAGTGGGGTGTTTCTCGGAGGATCAAGCGGGGAGTTTCCAGGAGGATCTAGCAGGGTCCTTCTCGGAGGATCTAGCGGGGTGTTTCCAGGAGGATCTAGCGGGGCGTTTCTCGGAGGATCTAGCGGGGTGTTTCTTGGAGGATCTAGTGGGGTGTTTCCAGGAGGATCTAGCGGGGTGTTTCCAGGAGGTCCAGCGGGGTGTTTCAAGGAGGATCTAGCGGGGTGATTACAGGAGGATCTAGCGGGGTGTTTCTTGGAGGTCTAGCGGAGTGTATCTCGGAGGATCTAGTGGGGTGTATCTCGGAGGATCTAGCGGGGCGTTTCCCGGAAGATCAAGCGGGGAGTATCTCGGAGGATCTAGCGGGGTGTTTCCCGGAGGATCAGGCGGGGTGTTTCTCGGAGGATCTAGCGGGGTGTTTCCAGGAGGATCTAGCGGGGTGTTTCCAGGAGGATCTAGCGGGGTGTTTCCAGGAGGAACAAGCAGGGTGTTTCTCGGAGGATCTAGCGGGGTGTTTCTGGGAGGATCTAGCGGGATGTTTCTCGGAGAATCTAGCGTGGTGTTTCAAGGAGGATCTAGCGGGGAGTTTCCTGGAGAATCTAGCGGGGTGTTTCTTGGAGGATCTAGCGGAGTGTTTCCAGGACGATCTAGCGGGGTGTTCCTCGGAGGATCTAGCGGGGTGTTTCTCGGAGGATCTAGCGGGGTGTTTCCAGGAGGATCTAGCGGGGTGTTTCTCGGAGGATCCAGCGGGGTGTTTCCAGGAGGATCTAGCGGGGTGTTTCTCGGAGGATGCAGCGGGTGTTTCTCGGAGGATCTAGCGGGGTGTTTCTCGGAGGATCTAGCGGGGTGTTTCCAGGAGAATCCAACGGAGTGTTTCCAGGAGGATCAAGCGGGGTGTTTCTCGGAGGATCTAGCGGGGAATTTCCAGGAGGATCTAGCGGGGTGTTTCTCGGAGGATCTAGCGGGGTGTGTCCAGTAGGATCTAGCGGGGTGTTTCTCGGAGGATCTAGCGGAGTGTTTCCAGGAGGATCTAGCGGGGTGTTTCTCGGAGGATCTAGCGGGGTGTTTCTCGGAGGATCAAGCGGGGTGTTTCTCAAAAGATCTAGCGGAGTGTTCCTCGGATGATCTAGCGGGGTGTTTCCAGGAGGATCTAGCGGGGAGTTTCCTGGAGAATCTAGCGGGGCGTTTCTTGGAGGATCTAGCGGAGTGTTTCCAGGACGATCTAGCGGGGTGTTTCTCGGAGGATCCAGCGGGGTGTTTCCAGGAGGATCTCGCGGGGTGTTTCTCGGAGGATCTAGCGGGGTGTTTCTCGGAGGATCTAGCGGGATGTTTCTCGCAGGATCTAGCGGGGAATTTCCAGGACGATCTAGCGGGGTGTTTCACGGATGATCTGGCGGGGTGTTTCCAGTAGGATCTAGCGGGGTGTTTCTCGGAGGATCTAGCGGAGTGTTTCCAGGAGGATCTAGCAGGGTGTTTCCAGGAGAATCTAGCGGGGTGTTTCTTGGAGGATCTAGCGGGGTATTTCTCGGAGGCTCAAGCGGGGTGTTTCACAAAAGATCTAGCGGAGTGTTCCTCGGATGATCTAGCGGGGTGTTTCTCGGAGGATTAAGCGGGGTGTTTCTTGGAGGATCTAGCGGGGTGTTTCTCGGAGGATTAAGCGGGGTGTTTCTTGGAGGATCTAGCGGGGTGTTTCTCGTAGGATCTAGCGGGGTGTTTCCAGGAGGATCTAGCGGGGTGTTTCCAGGAGGATCTAGCGAGGTGTTTCCAGGAGGATCAAGCGGGGTGTTTCTCGGAGGATCTAGCGGGGTGTTTCTCGGAGGATCTAGTGGGGTGTTTCTCGGAGGATCTAGCGTGGTGTTTCTCGGAGGATCTATTGGAGTGTTTCCAGGAGGATCTAGCGGGGAGTTTCCTGGAGAATCTAGTGGGGTGTTTCTTGGAGGATCTAGCGGAGTGTTTCCAGGAGGATCTAGCGGGGTGTTTCTCGGAGGATCTAGCGGGGTGTTTCTCAGAGGATCTAGCGTGGTGTTTCTCGGAGGATCTAGCGGGGTGCTTCTAGGAGGATCTAGCGGGGTGTTTCTCGGAGGATCTAGTGGGGTGTTTCTCGGAGGATCTAGCGTGGTGTTTCTCGGAGGATCTTTTGGAGTGTTTCCAGGAGGATCTAGCGGGGAGTTTCCTGGAGAATCTAGTGGGGTGTTTCTTGGAGGATCTAGCGGAGTGTTTCCAGGAGGATCTAGCGGGGTGTTTCTCGGAGGATCTAGCGGGGTGTTTCTCGGAGGATCTAGCGTGGTGTCTCTCGGAGGATCTAGCGGGGTGCTTCTAGGAGGATCTAGCGGGGTGTTTCTCGGAGGATCTAGTGGGATGTTTATCCGAAGATCTATTGGGATGTTTCATGGAGGAGCTAGCGGGGTGTTTCTCGGAGGATCTAGCTGGGTGTTTACAGGTGGTGCTAGCGGGGTGATTCCAGGAGGATCTAGCAGGGTGTTTCTCGGAGGATCTAGCGAGGTGTCTCCAGGAGAATCTAACGGGGTGTTTCTCGGAGGATCTAGCTGGGTGTTTCCGGGAGGAGCTAGCGGGGTTTTTCCAGGAGGATCTAGTGGGGTGTTTCCAGGAGGAACTAGCGGGGTGTTTCTCGGAGGATCTAGCGGGGTTTTTCTCGGGAGGATCTAGTGGGGTGTTTCTCGGAGGATCAAGTGGGGTGTTTCTTGGAGTGTCAAGCGGGGTGTTTCCAGGAGGATGTGGGGTGTTTCTCGGAGGATCAAGTGGGGTGTTTCTTGGAGGGTCTAGCAGGGTGTTTCTCGCAGGATCTAGCGGGGTGTTTCCAGGAGGATCTAGCGGGGTGTTTCTCGGAGGATCTAGCGGGGTGTTTCTTGGAGGTCTAGCAGGGTGTTTCCAGGAGGATCTAGCGGGGTGTTTCCAGGAGGTCTAGCGGGGTGTTTCTCGGAGGATCTCGACGGTGTGTCTCGGAGGATCTAGCGGGGTGATTCCAGGAGGATCTAGCAGTGTGTTTCCAGGAGGTCTAGCGGCGTGTATCTCGGAGGATCTAGCGCGGTGTTTCCAGGAGGATCTAGCAGTGTGTTTCCAGGAGGTCTAGCGGCGTGTATCTAGGAGGATCTAGTGGGGCGTATCTCGGAGGATCTAGCGGGGCGTTTCCCGGAGGATCAAGCGGGGAGTATCTCGGAGGATCTAGCGGGGTGTTTCCCGGAGGATCAAGCGGGGTGTTTCTCGGAGGATCTAGCGGGGTGTTTCTCGTAGGATCTAGCGGGTGTTTCCAGGAGGATATAGCGGGGTGTTTCCAGGAGTATCTAGCGCGATGATTCCAGGAGGATCTAGCGGGGTGTTTCTCGGAGGATCTAGCAGGGTGCTTCTCGGAGGATCTAGCGGGGTGTTTCTCGGAGGATCTAGCGGGGTGTTTCCAGGAGAATCTAGCGGGGTGTTTCCAGGAGGATCAAGAGGGGTGTTTCTCGGAGGATCTAGCGGCGTGTTTCCAGGAGGATCAAGCGGGGTGATTCTTGGATGATCTAGCGGGGAATTTCCAGGAGGATCTAGCGGGGTGTTGACGATCTAGCGGGGTGTTTCCAGTATGATCTAGCGGGGTGTTTCTCGGAGGATCTAGCGGAGTGTTTCCAGGAGGATCTAGCGGGGTGTTTCCAGGAGGATCTAGCAGGGTGTTTCCAGGAGAATCTAGCGGGGTGTTTCTCGGAAGATCTAGCGGGGTGTTTCTCGGAGGATCTAGCGGGGTGTTTCCAGGAGAATCTAGCGGGGTGTTTCCAGGAGGATCAAGAGGGGTGTTTCTCGGAGGATCTAGCGGCGTGTTTCCAGGAGGATCAAGCGGGGTGATTCTTGGATGATCTAGCGGGGAATTTCCAGGAGGATCTAGCGGGGTGTTGATGATCTAGCGGGGTGTTTCCAGTATGATCTAGCGGGGTGTTTCTCGGAGGATCTAGCGGAGTGTTTCCAGGAGAATCTAGCGGGGTGTTTCCAGGAGAATCTAGCGGGGTGTTTCTCAAAAGATCGAGCGGAGTGTTTCTCGGATGATCTAGCGGGGTGTTTCTCGGAGGATCTAGCGAGGTGTTTCCACGAGAATCTAGCGGGGTGTTTCTCGAAGGATCAAGCGGAGTGTTTCTCGGAGGATCTAGCATGGTGTTTCCAGGAGAATCTAGCGTGGTGTTTCCAGGAGGATCTAGCGGGGTGTTTCCAGGAGGATCTAGCGGGGTGTTTCCAGGAGAAACTAGCAGGGTGTTTCCAGGAGGATCTAGCGGGGTGTTTCTCGGAGGATCTAGCGGGGTGTTACCAGGAGGATCTAGCGGGGTGTTTCCAGGAGGATCTAGCGGGGTGTTTCTCGAAGGATCTAGCGGCGTGTTTCCAGGAGGATCAAGCGGGGTGATTCTTGGATGATCTAGCGGGGAATTTCCAGGAGGATCTAGCGGGGTGTTGATGATCTAGCGGGGTGTTTCCAGTATGATCTAGCGGGGTGTTTCTCGGAGGATCTAGCGGAGTGTTTCCAGGAGAATCTAGCGGGGTGTTTCCAGGAGAATCTAGCGGGGTGTTTCTCAAAAGATCGAGCGGAGTGTTTCTCGGATGATCTAGCGGGGTGTTTCTCGGAGGATCTAGTGAGGTGTTTCCACGAGAATCTAGCGGGGTATTTCTCGAAGGATCAAGCGGAGTGTTTCTCGGAGGATCTAGCATGGTGTTTCCAGGAGAATCTAGCGTGGTGTTTCCAGGAGGATCTAGCGGGGTGTTTCCAGGAGGATCTAGCGGGGTGTTTCCAGGAGAAACTAGCAGGGTGTTTCCAGGAGGATCTAGCGGGGTGTTTCTCGGAGGATCTAGCGGGGTGTTACCAGGAGGATCTAGCGGGGTGTTTCCAGGAGGATCTAGCGGGGTGTTTCTCGAAGGACCTAGCGGAGTGTTTCTCGGATGATCTCGCGGGGTGTTTCCAGTAGAATCGAGCAGGGTGTTTCCAGGAGGATCTAGCGGGGTGTTTCTCGGAGGAGTTAGCGGGGTGTCTCCACGAGAATCTAGCGGGGTGTTTCTTGGAGGACAAAGCAGGGTGTTTCCAGGAGGATCTAGCGGGGTGTTTTTAGGAGGTTCTAGCGGGGTGTTTCTTGGAGGATCTAGCGGAGTTTTTCTCGGAAGATCTAGAGGGTGTTTTTTGGAGGATCTAGTGGGGATGTTTCTCTGAGGATCTAGCGGGGTGTTTCTCGGAGAATCTAGCGGGGTGTTTCCAGGAGGATCAAGCGGGGGGTTTCTCGGAAGATCTAGAGGGTGTTTATCGGAGGATCTAGCGGGGTGTTTCCAGGAGGATGTAGCGGGGTGTTTCTAAGAGGATCTAGCGGGGTGTTTCTCGGAAGATCTAGCGGAGTGTTTCTCGGAAGATCTAGCGGGGTGTTTCTCGGAGGATCCAGCGGGGTGTTTCCAGGAGGATCTAGCGGGGTGTTTCTAAGAGGATCTAGCAGGGTGTTTCCAGGAGAATCTTGCGGGGTGTTTCTCGGAGGATCTAGCGGGGTGTTTCTCAGAGGATCAAGCGGGGTGTTTCTCGAAGGATCTAGCGGAGTGTTTCTCGGAGGATCTAGCATGGTGTTTCCAGGAGAATCTAGCGTGGTGTTTCCAGGAGGATCTAGCGGGGTCTTTCCAGGAGGATCTAGCGGGGTGTTTCCAGAAAGATCTAGCGGGGTGTTTCCAGGAGGATCTAGCGGGGTGTTTCTCGGAGGATCTAGCGGGGTGTTTCCAGGAGAATCTAGCAGGGTGTTTCCAGGAGGATCTAGCGGGGTGTTTCTCGGAGGATCTAGCGGGGTGTTTCAGGAGGATCTAGCGGGATGTTTCCAGGAGGATCTAGCGGGGTGTTTCTCGAAGGATCAAGCGGCGTGTTTCTCGGATGATCTCGCGGGGTGTTTCCAGGAGAATCTAGCAGGGTGTTTCCAGGAGGATCTAGCGGGGTGTTTCTCGGAGGATCTAGCGGGGTGTTTCTCGGAAGATCTAGCGGGGTGTTTCTCGGAGGATCTAGCGGGGTGTTTCTTGGAGGATGTAGCGGGGTGTTTCTTGGAGGATCTAGCGGGGTATTTCTCGGAGGCTCAAGCGGGGTGTTTCACAAAAGATCTAGCGGAGTGTTCCTCGGATGATCTAGCGGGGTGTTTCTCGGAGGATTAAGCGGGGTGTTTCTTGGAGGATCTAGCGGGGTGTTTCTCGGAGGATTAAGCGGGGTGTTTCTTGGAGGATCTAGCGGGGTGTTTCTCGTAGGATCTAGCGGGGTGTTTCCAGGAGGATCTAGCGGGGTGTTTCCAGGAGGATCTAGCGAGGTGTTTCCAGGAGGATCAAGCGGGGTGTTTCTCGGAGGATCTAGCGGGGTGTTTCTCGGAGGATCTAGTGGGGTGTTTCTCGGAGGATCTATTGGAGTGTTTCCAGGAGGATCTAGCGGGGAGTTTCCTGGAGAATCTAGCGGGGTGTTTCTTGGAGGATCTAGCGGAGTGTTTCCAGGAGGATCTAGCGGGGTGTTTCTCGGAGGATCTAGCGGGGTGTTTCTCGGAAGATCTAGCGGGGTGTTTCTCGGAGGATCTAGCGGGGTGTTTCTTGGAGGATCTAGCGGGGTGTTTCCAGGAGGTCTAGCGGGGTGTTCTCGGAGGATCTAGAGGGTGTGTCTCGGCGGATCTAGCGGGGTGTTTCCAGGAGGATCCAGCAGTGTGTTTCCAAGAGGTCTAGCGGCGTGTATCTCGGAGGATCTAGCGGGGTGTATCTCGGTTGATCTAGCGGGGTGTTTCCCGGAGGATCTAGCGGGGAGTATCTCGGAGGATCTAGCGGGGTGTTTCCCGGAGGATCAAGCGGGGTGTTTCTCGGGGGGTCTAGCGGGGTGTTTCCAGGAGGATCAAGCGGGGTGTTTCTCGTAGGATCTAGCGGGGTGTTTCCAGGAGGATCTAGCGGGGTGTTTCCATGAGGATCTAGCTGGGTGTTTCTCGGAGGATCTAGCGGGGTGTTTCCCGGAGGATCAAGCGGGGTGTTTCTCGTAGGATCTAGCGGGGTGTTTCCAGGAGGATCTAGCGGGGTGTTTCCATGAGGATCTAGCGGGGTGTTTCTCGGGGGATCTAGCGGGGTGTTTCCAGGAGGAACTAGCGGGGAGTTTTCTGGAGAATCTAGCGGGGTGTTTCTTGGAGGATCTAGCGGAGTGTTTCCAGGAGGATCTAGCGGGGTGTTCCTCTGAGGATCTAGCGGGGTGTTTCTCGGAGGATCCAGCGGGGTGTTTCTCGGAGGATCTAGCGGGGTGTTTCCAGGAGGATCTAGCGGGGTGTTTCTCGGAGGATCTAGCGGGGTGTTTCTCAGAGGATCTAGCGGGGTGTTTCTCGGAGGATCTAGCGGGGTGTTTCTAGGAGGATCTAGCGGGGTGTTTCTCGGAGGATCTAGCGGGATGTTTATCCGAAGATCTATTGGGATGTTTCATGGAGGAGCTAGCGGGGTGTTTCACGGAGGATCTAGCTGAGTGTGTCCAGGAGGAGCTGGCGCGGTGATTCCAGGAGGATCTAGCGGGGTTTTTCTCTGGAGGATCTAGTGGTGTGTTTCCAGGAGGATCTAGCAGGGTGTTTCTCGGAGGATCTAGCGAGGTGTCTCCAGGAGAATCTAACGGGGTATTTCTCGGAGGATCTAGCTGGGTGTTTCCAGGAGGAGCTAGCGGGGTGTTTCCAGGAGGATCTAATGGGGTGTTTCCAGGAGGAACTAGCGGGGTGTTTCTCGGAGGACCTTATGGATTGTGTCCAGGAGGATCTAGCGGGGTTTTTCTCGGTAGGATCTAGTGGGGTGTTTCTCGGAGGATCAAGCGGGGAGTTTCCAGGAGGATCTAGCAGGGTCCTTCTCGGAGGATCTAGCGGGGTGTTTCCAGGAGGATCTAGCGGGGCGTTTCTCGGAGGATCTAGCGGGGTGTTTCTTGGAGGATCTAGTGGGGTGTTTCCAGGAGGATCTAGCGGGGTGTTTCCAGGAGGTCTAGCGGGGTGTTTCACGGAGGATCTAGCGGGGTGATTACAGGAGGATCTAGCGGGGTGTTTCTTGGAGGTCTAGCGGAGTGTATCTCGGAGGATCTAGTGGGGTGTATCTCGGAGGATCTAGCGGGGCGTTTCCCGGAAGATCAAGCGGGGAGTATCTCGGAGGATCTAGCGGGGTGTTTCCCGGAGGATCAGGAGTGGTGTTTCTCGGAGGATCTAGCGGGGTGTTTCCAGGAGGATCTAGCGGGGTGTTTCCAGGAGGATCTAGCGGGGTGTTTCCAGGAGGAACAAGCAGGGTGTTTCTCGGAGGATCTAGCGGGGTGTTTCTGGGAGGATCTAGCGGGATGTTTCTCGGAGAATCTAGCGGGGTGTTTCAAGGAGGTTCTAGCGGGGAGTTTCCTGGAGAATCTAGCGGGGTGTTTGTTGGAGGATCTAGCGGAGTGTTTCCAGGACGATCTAGCGGGGTGTTCCTCGGAGGATCTAGCGGGGTGTTTCTCGGAGGATCAAGCGGGGTGTTTCCAGGAGGATCTAGCGGGGTGTTTCTCGGAGGATCCAGCGGGGTGTTTCCAGGAGGATCTAGCGGGGTGTTTCTCGGAGGATGCAGCGGGTGTTTCTCGGAGGATCTAGCGGGGTGTTTCTCGGAGGATCTAGCGGGGTGTTTCCAGGAGAATCCAACGGAGTGTTTCCAGGAGGATCAAGCGGGGTGTTTCTCGGAGGATCTAGCGGGGAATTTCCAGGAGGATCTAGCGGGGTGTTTCTCGGAGGATCTAGCGGGGTGTTTCCAGTAGGATCTAGCGGGGTGTTTCTCGGAGGATCTAGCGGAGTGTTTCCAGGAGGATCTAGCGGGGTGTTTCTCGGAGGATCTAGCGGGGTGTTTCTCGGAGGATCAAGCGGGGTGTTTCTCAAAAGATCTAGCGGAGTGTTCCTCGGATGATCTAGCGGGGTGTTTCCAAGAGGATCTAGCGGGGAGTTTCCTGGAGAATCTAGCGGGGCGTTTCTTGGAGGATCTAGCGGAGTGTTTCCAGGACGATCTAGCGGGGTGTTTCTCGGAGGATCCAGCGGGGTGTTTCCAGGAGGATCTCGCGGGGTGTTTCTCGGAGGATCTAGCGGGGTGTTTCTCGGAGGATCTAGCGGGATGTTTCTCGCAGGATCTAGCGGGGAATTTCCAGGACGATCTAGCGGGGTGTTTCACGGATGATCTGGCGGGGTGTTTCCAGTAGGATCTAGCGGGGTGTTTCTCGGAGGATCTAGCGGAGTGTTTCCAGGAGGATCTAGCAGGGTGTTTCCAGGAGAATCTAGCGGGGTGTTTCTTGGAGGATCTAGCGGGGTGTTTCTCGGAGGATCAAGCGGGGTGTTTCACAAAAGATCTAGCGGAGTGTTCCTCGGATGATCTAGCGGGGTGTTTCTCGGAGGATTAAGCGGGGTGTTTCTTGGAGGATCTAGCGGGGTGTTTCTCGGAGGATTAAGCGGGGTGTTTCTTGGAGGATCTAGCGGGGTGTTTCTCGTAGGATCTAGCGGGGTGTTTCCAGGAGGATCTAGCGGGGTGTTTCCAGGAGGATCTAGCGAGGTGTTTCCAGGAGGATCAAGCGGGGTGTTTCTCGGAGGATCTAGCGGGGTGTTTCTCGGAGGATCTAGTGGGGTGTTTCTCGGAGGATCTAGCGTGGTGTTTCTCGGAGGATCTATTGGAGTGTTTCCAGGAGGATCAAGCGGGGTGTTTCTCGGAGGATCAAGCGGGGTGTTTCTCGGAGGATCTAGCGGGGTGTTTCTTGGAGGATCTAGCGGAGTGTTTCCAGGAGGATCTAGCGGGGTGTTCCTCGGAGGATCTAGCGGGGTGTTTCTCGGAGGATCTAGCGGGGTGTTTCTCAGAGGATCTAGCGGGGTGTTTCTCGGAGGATCTAGCGGGGTGCTTCTAGGAGGATCTAGCGGGGTGTTTCTCGGAGGATCTAGTGGGATGTTTATCCGAAGATCTATTGGGATGTTTCATGGAGGAGCTAGCGGGGTGTTTCTCGGAGGATCTAGCTGGGTGTTTACAGGTGGTGCTAGCGGGGTGATTCCAGGAGGATCTAGCGGGGTATTTCTCGGGGGGGGGGGGGGATCTAGTGGGGTGTTTCCAGGAGGATCTAGCAGGGTGTTTCTCGGAGGATCTAGCGAGGTGTCTCCAGGAGAATCTAACGGGGTGTTTCTCGGAGGATCTAGCTGGGTGTTTCCGGGAGGAGCTAGCGGGGTTTTTCCAGGAGGATCTAGTGGGGTGTTTCCAGGAGGAACTAGCGGGGTGTTTCTCGGAGGATCTAGCGGGGTTTTTCTCGGGAGGATCTAGTGGGGTGTTTCTCGGAGGATCAAGTGGGGTGTTTCTTGGAGTGTCAAGCGGGGTGTTTCCAGGAGGATCTAGTGGGGTGTTTCTCGGAGGATCAAGTGGGGTGTTTCTTGGAGGGTCTAGCAGGGTGTTTCTCGGAGGATCTAGCGGGGTGTTTCCAGGAGGATCTAGCGGGGTGTTTCTCGGAGGATCTAGCGGGGTGTTTCTTGGAGGTCTAGCAGGGTGTTTCCAGGAGGATCTAGCGGGGTGTTTCCAGGAGGTCTAGCGGGGTGTTTCTCGGAGGATCTCGACGGTGTGTCTCGGAGGATCTAGCGGGGTGATTCCAGGAGGATCTAGCAGTGTGTTTCCAGGAGGTCTAGCGGCGTGTATCTCGGAGGATCTAGCGCGGTGTTTCCAGGAGGATCTAGCAGTGTGTTTCCAGGAGGTCTAGCGGCGTGTATCTAGGAGGATCTAGTGGGGCGTATCTCGGAGGATCTAGCGGGGCGTTTCCCGGAGGATCAAGCGGGGAGTATCTCGGAGGATCTAGCGGGGTGTTTCCCGGAGGATCAAGCGGGGTGTTTCTCGGAGGATCTAGCGGGGTGTTTCTCGTAGGATCTAGCGGGTGTTTCCAGGAGGATATAGCGGGGTGTTTCCAGGAGTATCTAGCGCGATGTTTCCAGGAGGATCTAGCGGGGTGTTTCTCGGAGGATCTAGCAGGGTGCTTCTCGGAGGATCTAGCGGGGTGTTTCTCGGAGGATCTAGCGGGGTGTTTCCAGGAGAATCTAGCGGGGTGTTTCCAGGAGGATCAAGAGGGGTGTTTCTCGGAGGATCTAGCGGCGTGTTTCCAGGAGGATCAAGCGGGGTGATTCTTGGATGATCTAGCGGGGAATTTCCAGGAGGATCTAGCGGGGTGTTGATGATCTAGCGGGGTGTTTCCAGTATGATCTAGCGGGGTGTTTCTCGGAGGATCTAGCGGAGTGTTTCCAGGAGGATCTAGCAGGGTGTTTCCAGGAGGATCTAGCAGGGTGTTTCCAGGAGAATCTAGCGGGGTGTTTCTCGGAAGATCTAGCGGGGTGTTTCTCGGAGGATCAAGCGGGGTGTTTCTCAAAAGATCGAGCGGAGTGTTTCTCGGATGATCTAGCGGGGTGTTTCTCGGAGGATCTAGCGAGGTGTTTCCACGAGAATCTAGCGGGGTGTTTCTCGAAGGATCAAGCGGAGTGTTTCTCGGAGGATCTAGCATGGTGTTTCCAGGAGAATCTAGCGTGGTGTTTCCAGGAGGATCTAGCGGGGTGTTTCCAGGAGGATCTAGCGGGGTGTTTCCAGGAGAAACTAGCAGGGTGTTTCCAGGAGGATCTAGCGGGGTGTTTCTCGGAGGATCTAGCGGGGTGTTACCAGGAGGATCTAGCGGGGTGTTTCCAGGAGGATCTAGCGTGGTGTTTCTCGGAGGAGTTAGCGGGGTGTCTCCACGAGAATCTAGCGGGGTGTTTCTTGGAGGACAAAGCAGGGTGTTTTCAGGAGGATCTAGCGGGGTGTTTTTAGGAGGTTCTAGCGGGGTGTTTCTTGGAGGATCTAGCGGAGTTTTTCTCGGAAGATCTAGAGGGTGTTTTTTGGAGGATCTAGTGGGGATGTTTCTCTGAGGATCTAGCGGGGTGTTTCTCGGAGAATCTAGCGGGGTGTTTCCAGGAGGATCAAGCGGGGTGTTTCTCGGAAGATCTAGAGGGTGTTTATCGGAGGATCTAGCGGGGTGTTTCCAGGAGGATCTAGCGGGGTGTTTCTAAGAGGATCTAGCGGGGTGTTTCTCGGAAGATCTAGCGGAGTGTTTCTCGGAGGATCCAGCGGGGTGTTTCCAGGAGGATCTAGCGGGGTGTTTCTAAGAGGATCTAGCAGGGTGTTTCCAGGAGAATCTTGCGGGGTGTTTCTCGGAGGATCTAGCGGGGTGTTTCTCAGAGGATCAAGCGGGGTGTTTCTCGAAGGATCTAGCGGAGTGTTTCCACGAGGATCTAGCGGGGTGTTTCTCGAAGGATCTAGCGGAGTGTTTCTCGGAGGATCTAGCATGGTGTTTCCAGGAGAATCTAGCGTGGTGTTTCCAGGAGGATCTAGCGGGGTCTTTCCAGGAGGATCTAGCGGGGTGTTTCCAGAAAGATCTAGCGGGGTGTTTCCAGGAGGATCTAGCGGAGTGTTTCTCGGAGGATCTAGCGGGGTGTTTCCAGGAGAATCTAGCAGGGTGTTTCCAGGAGGATCTAGCGGGGTGTTTCTCGGAGGATCTAGCGGGGTGTTTCCAGGAGGATCTAGCAGGGTGTTTCCAGGAGGATCTAGCGGGGTGTTTCTCGGAGGATCTAGCGGGGTGTTTCTCGGAAGATCTAGCGGGGTGTTTCTCGGAGGATCTAGCGGGGTGTTTCTTGGAGGATCTAGCGGGGTGTTTCTTGGAGGATCTAGCGGGGTATTTCTCGGAGGCTCAAGCGGGGTGTTTCACAAAAGATCTAGCGGAGTGTTCCTCGGATGATCTAGCGGGGTGTTTCTCGGAGGATTAAGCGGGGTGTTTCTTGGAGGATCTAGCGGGGTGTTCCTCGGAGGATTAAGCGGGGTGTTTCTTGGAGGATCTAGCGGGGTGTTTCTCGTAGGATCTAGCGGGGTGTTTCCAGGAGGATCTAGCGGGGTGTTTCCAGGAGGATCTAGCGAGGTGTTTCCAGGAGGATCAAGCGGGGTGTTTCTCGGAGGATCTAGCGGGGTGTTTCTCGGAGGATCTAGTGGGGTGTTTCTCGGAGGATCTAGCGTGGTGTTTCTCGGAGGATCTATTGGAGTGTTTCCAGGAGGATCTAGCGGGGAGTTTCCTGGAGAATCTAGCGGGGTGTTTCTTGGAGGATCTAGCGGAGTGTTTCCAGGAGGATCTAGCGGGGTGTTTCTCGGAGGATCTAGCGGGGTGTTTCTCGGAAGATCTAGCGGGGTGTTTCTCGGAGGATCTAGCGGGGTGTTTCTTGGAGGATCTAGCGGGGTGTTTCTTGGAGGATCTAGCGGGGTGTTTCTCGGAGGATCAAGCGGGGTGTTTCACAAAAGTTCTAGCGGAGTGTTCCTCGGATGATCTAGCGGGGTGTTTCTCGGAGGATTAAGCGGGGTGTTTCTTGGAGGATCTAGCGGGGTGTTTCTCGGAGGATTAAGCGGGGTGTTTCTTGGAGGATCTAGCGGGGTGTTTCTCGTAGGATCTAGCGGGGTGTTTCCAGGAGGATCTAGCGGGGTGTTTCCAGGAGGATCTAGCGAGGTGTTTCCAGGAGGATCAAGCCGGGTGTTTCTCGGAGGATCTAGCGGGGTGTTTCTCGGAGGATCTAGTGGGGTGTTTCTCGGAGGATCTAGCGTGGTGTTTCTCGGAGGATCTATTGGAGTGTTTCCAGGAGGATCTAGCGGGGAGTTTCCTGGAGAATCTAGCGGGGTTTTCCTCGGAGGATCTAGCGGGGTGTTTCTCGGAGGATCTAGCGGGGTGTTTCTCAGAGGATCTAGCGGGGTGTTTCTCGGAGGATCTAGCGGGGTGCTTCTAGGAGGATCTAGCGGGGTGTTTCCAGGAGGATCTAGTGGGATGTTTATCCGAAGATCTATTGGGATGTTTCATGGAGGAGCTAGCGGGGTGTTTCTCGGAGGATCTAGCTGGGTGTTTACAGGTGGTGCTAGCGGGGTGATTCCAGGAGGATCTAGCGGGGTATTTCTCGGGGGGGGATCTAGTGGGGTGTTTCCAGGAGGATCTAGCAGGGTGTTTCTCGGAGGATCTAGCGAGGTGTCTCCAGGAGAATCTAACGGGGTGTTTCTCGGAGGATCTAGCTGGGTGTTTCCAGGAGGAGCTAGCGGGGTTTTTCCAGGAGGATCTAGTGGGGTGTTTCCAGGAGGAACTAGCGGGGTGTTTCTCGGAGGATCTAGCGGGGTTTTTCTCGGGAGGATCTAGTGGGGTGTTTCTCGGAGGATCAAGTGGGGTGTTTCTTGGAGGGTCAAGCGGGGTGTTTCCAGGAGGATCTAGTGGGGTGTTTCTCGGAGGATCAAGTGGGGTGTTTCTTGGAGGGTCTAGCAGGGTGTTTCTCGGAGGATCTAGCGGGGTGTTTCCAGGAGGATCTAGCGGGGTGTTTCTCGGAGGATCTAGCGGGGTGTTTCTTGGAGGTCTAGCAGGGTGTTTCCAGGAGGATCTAGCGGGGTGTTTCCAGGAGGTCTAGCGGGGTGTTTCTCGGAGGATCTAGAGGGTGTGTCTCGGAGGATCTAGCGGGGTGATTCCAGGAGGATCTAGCAGTGTGTTTCCAGGAGGTCTAGCGGCGTGTATCTCGGAGGATCTAGCGCGGTGTTTCCAGGAGGATCTAGCAGTGTGTTTCCAGGAGGTCTAGCGGCGTGTATCTAGGAGGATCTAGTGGGGCGTTTCTCGGAGGATCTAGCGGGGCGTTTCCCGGAGGATCAAGCGGGGAGTATCTCGGAGGATCTAGCGGGGTGTTTCCCGGAGGATCAAGCGGGGTGTTTCTCGGAGGATCTAGCGGGGTGTTTCTCGTAGGATCAAGCGGGTGTTTCCAGGAGGATATAGCGGGGTGTTTCCAGGAGTATCGAGCGCGGTGTTTCCAGGAGGATCTAGCGGGGTGTTTCTCGGAGGATCTAGCAGGGTGCTTCTCGGAGGATCTAGCGGGGTGTTTCTCGGAGGATCTAGCAGGGTCCTTCTCGGAGGATCTAGCGGGGTGTTTCCAGGAGGATCTAGCGGGGCGTTTCTCGGAGGATCTAGCGGGGTGTTTCTTGGAGGATCTAGTGGGGTGTTTCCAGGAGGATCTAGCGGGGTGTTTCCAGGAGGTCTAGCGGGGTGTTTCACGGAGGATCTAGCGGGGTGATTACAGGAGGATCTAGCGGGGTGTTTCTTGGAGGTCTAGCGGAGTGTATCTCGGAGGATCTAGTGGGGTGTATCTCGGAGGATCTAGCGGGGCGTTTCCCGGAAGATCAAGCGGGGAGTATCTCGGAGGATCTAGCGGGGTGTTTCCCGGAGGATCAGGCGGGGTGTTTCTCGGAGGATCTAGCGGGGTGTTTCCAGGAGGATCTAGCGGGGTGTTTCCAGGAGGAACAAGCAGGGTGTTTCTCGGAGGATCTAGCGGGGTGTTTCTGGGAGGATCTAGCGGGATGTTTCTCGGAGAATCTAGCGGGGTGTTTCAAGGAGGTTCTAGCGGGGAGTTTCCTGGAGAATCTAGCGGGGTGTTTGTTGGAGGATCTAGCGGAGTGTTTCCAGGACGATCTAGCGGGGTGTTCCTCGGAGGATCTAGCGGGGTGTTTCTCGGAGGATCAAGCGGGGTGTTTCCAGGAGGATCTAGCGGGGTGTTTCTCGGAGGATCCAGCGGGGTGTTTCCAGGAGGATCTAGCGGGGTGTTTCTCGGAGGATGCAGCGGGTGTTTCTCGGAGGATCTAGCGGGGTGTTTCTCGGAGGATCTAGCGGGGTGTTTCCAGGAGAATCCAACGGAGTGTTTCCAGGAGGATCAAGCGGGGTGTTTCTCGGAGGATCTAGCGGGGAATTTCCAGGAGGATCTAGCGGTGTGTTTCTCGGAGGATCTAGCGGGGTGTTTCCAGTAGGATCTAGCGGGGTGTTTCTCGGAGGATCTAGCGGAGTGTTTCCAGGAGGATCTAGCGGGGTGTTTCTCGGAGGATCTAGCGGGGTGTTTCTCGGAGGATCAAGCGGGGTGTTTCTCAAAAGATCTAGCGGAGTGTTCCTCGGATGATCTAGCGGGGTGTTTCCAGGAGGATCTAGCGGGGAGTTTCCTGGAGAATCTAGCGGGGCGTTTCTTGGAGGATCTAGCGGAGTGTTTCCAGGACGATCTAGCGGGGTGTTTCTCGGAGGATCCAGCGGGGTGTTTCCAGGAGGATCTCGCGGGGTGTTTCTCGGAGGATCTAGCGGGGTGTTTCTCGGAGGATCTAGCGGGATGTTTCTCGCAGGATCTAGCGGGGAATTTCCAGGACGATCTAGCGGGGTGTTTCACGGATGATCTGGCGGGGTGTTTCCAGTAGGATCTAGCGGGGTGTTTCTCGGAGGATCTAGCGGAGTGTTTCCAGGAGGATCTAGCAGGGTGTTTCCAGGAGAATCTAGCGGGGTGTTTCTTGGAGGATCTAGCGGGGTGTTTCTCGGAGGATCAAGCGGGGTGTTTCACAAAAGATCTAGCGGAGTGTTCCTCGGATGATCTAGCGGGGTGTTTCTCGGAGGATTAAGCGGGGTGTTTCTTGGAGGATCTAGCGGGGTGTTTCTCGGAGGATTAAGCGGGGTGTTTCTTGGAGGATCCAGCGGGGTGTTTCTCGTAGGATCTAGCGGGGTGTTTCCAGGAGGATCTAGCGGGGTGTTTCCAGGAGGATCTAGCGAGGTGTTTCCAGGAGGATCAAGCGGGGTGTTTCTCGGAGGATCTAGCGGGGTGTTTCTCGGAGGATCTAGTGGGGTGTTTCTCGGAGGATCTAGCGTGGTGTTTCTCGGAGGATCTATTGGAGTGTTTCCAGGAGGATCAAGCGGGGTGTTTCTCGGAGGATCAAGCGGGGTGTTTCTCGGAGGATCTAGCGGGGTGTTTCTTGGAGGATCTAGCGGAGTGTTTCCAGGAGGATCTAGCGGGGTGTTCCTCGGAGGATCTAGCGGGGTGTTTCTCGGAGGATCTAGCGGGGTGTTTCTCAGAGGATCTAGCGGGGTGTTTCTCGGAGGATCTAGCGGGGTGCTTCTAGGAGGATCTAGCGGGGTGTTTCTCGGAGGATCTAGTGGGATGTTTATCCGAAGATCTATTGGGATGTTTCATGGAGGAGCTAGCGGGGTGTTTCTCGGAGGATCTAGCTGGGTGTTTACAGGTGGTGCTAGCGGGGTGATTCCAGGAGGATCTAGCGGGGTATTTCTCGGGGGGGGGGGGGGATCTAGTGGGGTGTTTCCAGGAGGATCTAGCAGGGTGTTTCTCGGAGGATCTAGCGAGGTGTCTCCAGGAGAATCTAACGGGGTGTTTCTCGGAGGATCTAGCTGGGTGTTTCCGGGAGGAGCTAGCGGGGTTTTTCCAGGAGGATCTAGTGGGGTGTTTCCAGGAGGAACTAGCGGGGTGTTTCTCGGAGGATCTAGCGGGGTTTTTCTCGGGAGGATCTAGTGGGGTGTTTCTCGGAGGATCAAGTGGGGTGTTTCTTGGAGTGTCAAGCGGGGTGTTTCCAGGAGGATCTAGTGGGGTGTTTCTCGGAGGATCAAGTGGGGTGTTTCTTGGAGGGTCTAGCAGGGTGTTTCTTGGAGGATCTAGCGGGGTGTTTCCAGGAGGATCTAGCGGGGTGTTTCTCGGAGGATCTAGCGGGGTGTTTCTTGGAGGTCTAGCAGGGTGTTTCCAGGAGGATCTAGCGGGGTGTTTCCAGGAGGTCTAGCGGGGTGTTTCTCGGAGGATCTCGACGGTGTGTCTCGGAGGATCTAGCGGGGTGATTCCAGGAGGATCTAGCAGTGTGTTTCCAGGAGGTCTAGCGGCGTGTATCTCGGAGGATCTAGCGCGGTGTTTCCAGGAGGATCTAGCAGTGTGTTTCCAGGAGGTCTAGCGGCGTGTATCTAGGAGGATCTAGTGGGGCGTATCTCGGAGGATCTAGCGGGGCGTTTCCCGGAGGATCAAGCGGGGAGTATCTCGGAGGATCTAGCGGGGTGTTTCCCGGAGGATCAAGCGGGGTGTTTCTCGGAGGATCTAGCGGGGTGTTTCTCGTAGGATCTAGCGGGTGTTTCCAGGAGGATATAGCGGGGTGTTTCCAGGAGTATCTAGCGCGATGTTTCCAGGAGGATCTAGCGGGGTGTTTCTCGGAGGATCTAGCAGGGTGCTTCTCGGAGGATCTAGCGGGGTGTTTCTCGGAGGATCTAGCGGGGTGTTTCCAGGAGAATCTAGCGGGGTGTTTCCAGGAGGATCAAGAGGGGTGTTTCTCGGAGGATCTAGCGGCGTGTTTCCAGGAGGATCAAGCGGGGTGATTCTTGGATGATCTAGCGGGGAATTTCCAGGAGGATCTAGCGGGGTGTTGATGATCTAGCGGGGTGTTTCCAGTATGATCTAGCGGGGTGTTTCTCGGAGGATCTATCGCAGTGTTTCCAGGAGGATCTAGCAGGGTGTTTCCAGGAGGATCTAGCAGGGTGTTTCCAGGAGAATCTAGCGGGGTGTTTCTCGGAAGATCTAGCGGGGTGTTTCTCGGAGGATCAAGCGGGGTGTTTCTCAAAAGATCGAGCGGAGTGTTTCTCGGATGATCTAGCGGGGTGTTTCTCGGAGGATCTAGCGAGGTGTTTCCACGAGAATCTAGCGGGGTGTTTCTCGAAGGATCAAGCGGAGTGTTTCTCGGAGGATCTAGCATGGTGTTTCCAGGAGAATCTAGCGTGGTGTTTCCAGGAGGATCTAGCGGGGTGTTTCCAGGAGGATCTAGCGGGGTGTTTCCAGGAGAAACTAGCAGGGTGTTTCCAGGAGGATCTAGCGGGGTGTTTCTCGGAGGATCTAGCGGGGTGTTACCAGGAGGATCTAGCGGGGTGTTTCCAGGAGGATCTAGCGTGGTGTTTCTCGGAGGAGTTAGCGGGGTGTCTCCACGAGAATCTAGCGGGGTGTTTCTTGGAGGACAAAGCAGGGTGTTTTCAGGAGGATCTAGCGGGGTGTTTTTAGGAGGTTCTAGCGGGGTGTTTCTTGGAGGATCTAGCGGAGTTTTTCTCGGAAGATCTAGAGGGTGTTTTTTGGAGGATCTAGTGGGGATGTTTCTCTGAGGATCTAGCGGGGTGTTTCTCGGAGAATCTAGCGGGGTGTTTCCAGGAGGATCAAGCGGGGTGTTTCTCGGAAGATCTAGAGGGTGTTTATCGGAGGATCTAGCGGGGTGTTTCCAGGAGGATCTAGCGGGGTGTTTCTAAGAGGATCTAGCGGGGTGTTTCTCGGAAGATCTAGCGGAGTGTTTCTCGGAGGATCCAGCGGGGTGTTTCCAGGAGGATCTAGCGGGGTGTTTCTAAGAGGATCTAGCAGGGTGTTTCCAGGAGAATCTTGCGGGGTGTTTCTCGGAGGATCTAGCGGGGTGTTTCTCAGAGGATCAAGCGGGGTGTTTCTCGAAGGATCTAGCGGAGTGTTTCCACGAGGATCTAGCGGGGTGTTTCTCGAAGGATCTAGCGGAGTGTTTCTCGGAGGATCTAGCATGGTGTTTCCAGGAGAATCTAGCGTGGTGTTTCCAGGAGGATCTAGCGGGGTCTTTCCAGGAGGATCTAGCGGGGTGTTTCCAGAAAGATCTAGCGGGGTGTTTCCAGGAGGATCTAGCGGAGTGTTTCTCGGAGGATCTAGCGGGGTGTTTCCAGGAGCATCTAGCAGGGTGTTTCCAGGAGGATCTAGCGGGGTGTTTCTCGGAGGATCTAGCGGGGTGTTTCCAGGAGGATCTAGCGGGATGTTTCCAGGAGGATCTAGCGGGGTGTTTCTCGAAGGATCAAGCGGCGTGTTTCTCGGATGATCTCGCGGGGTGTTTCCAGGAGAATCTAGCAGGGTGTTTCCAGGAGGATCTAGCGGGGTGTTTCTCGGAGGATCTAGCGGGGTGTTTCTCGGAAGATCTAGCGGGGTGTTTCTCGGAGGATCTAGCGGGGTGTTTCTTGGAGGATCTAGCGGGGTGTTTCTTGGAGGATCTAGCGGGGTATTTCTCGGAGGCTCAAGCGGGGTGTTTCACAAAAGATCTAGCGGAGTGTTCCTCGGATGATCTAGCGGGGTGTTTCTCGGAGGATTAAGCGGGGTGTTTCTTGGAGGATCTAGCGGGGTGTTCCTCGGAGGATTAAGCGGGGTGTTTCTTGGAGGATCTAGCGGGGTGTTTCTCGTAGGATCTAGCGGGGTGTTTCCAGGAGGATCTAGCGGGGTGTTTCCAGGAGGATCTAGCGAGGTGTTTCCAGGAGGATCAAGCGGGGTGTTTCTCGGAGGATCTAGCGGGGTGTTTCTCTGAGGATCTAGTGGGGTGTTTCTCGGAGGATCTAGCGTGGTGTTTCTCGGAGGAGCTATTGGAGTGTTTCCAGGAGGATCTAGCGGGGAGTTTCCTGGAGAATCTAGCGGGGTGTTTCTTGGAGGATCTAGCGGAGTGTTTCCAGGAGGATCTAGCGGGGTGTTTCTCGGAGGATCTAGCGGGGTGTTTCTCGGAAGATCTAGCGGGGTGTTTCTCGGAGGATCTAGCGGGGTGTTTCTTGGAGGATCTAGCGGGGTGTTTCTTGGAGGATCTAGCGGGGTGTTTCTCGGAGGATCAAGCGGGGTGTTTCACAAAAGATCTAGCGGAGTGTTCCTCGGATGATCTAGCGGGGTGTTTCTCGGAGGATTAAGCGGGGTGTTTCTTGGAGGATCTAGCGGGGTGTTTCTCGGAGGATTAAGCGGGGTGTTTCTTGGAGGTTCTAGCGGGGTGTTTCCCGTAGGATCTAGCGGGGTGTTTCCAGGAGGATCTAGCGGGGTGTTTCCAGGAGGATCTAGCGAGGTGTTTCCAGGAGGATCAAGCCGGGTGTTTCTCGGAGGATCTAGCGGGGTGTTTCTCGGAGGATCTAGTGGGGTGTTTCTCGGAGGATCTAGCGTGGTGTTTCTCGGAGGATCTATTGGAGTGTTTCCAGGAGGATCTAGCGGGGAGTTTCCTGGAGAATCTAGCGGGGTGTTCCTCGGAGGATCTAGCGGGGTGTTTCTCGGAGGATCTAGCGGGGTGTTTCTCAGAGGATCTAGCGGGGTGTTTCTCGGAGGATCTAGCGGGGTGCTTCTAGGAGGATCTAGCGGGGTGTTTCCAGGAGGATCTAGTGGGATGTTTATCCGAAGATCTATTGGGATGTTTCATGGAGGAGCTAGCGGGGTGTTTCTCGGAGGATCTAGCTGGGTGTTTACAGGTGGTGCTAGCGGGGTGATTCCAGGAGGATCTAGCGGGGTATTTCTCGGGGGGGATCTAGTGGGGTGTTTCCAGGAGGATCTAGCAGGGTGTTTCTCGGAGGATCTAGCGAGGTGTCTCCAGGAGAATCTAACGGGGTGTTTCTCGGAGGATCTAGCTGGGTGTTTCCAGGAGGAGCTAGCGGGGTTTTTCCAGGAGGATCTAGTGGGGTGTTTCCAGGAGGAACTAGCGGGGTGTTTCTCGGAGGATCTAGCGGGGTTTTTCTCGGGAGGATCTAGTGGGGTGTTTCTCGGAGGATCAAGTGGGGTGTTTCTTGGAGGGTCAAGCGGGGTGTTTCCAGGAGGATCTAGTGGGGTGTTTCTCGGAGGATCAAGTGGGGTGTTTCTTGGAGGGTCTAGCAGGGTGTTTCTCGGAGGATCTAGCGGGGTGTTTCCAGGAGGATCTAGCGGGGTGTTTCTCGGAGGATCTAGCGGGGTGTTTCTTGGAGGTCTAGCAGGGTGTTTCCAGGAGGATCTAGCGGGGTGTTTCCAGGAGGTCTAGCGGGGTGTTTCTCGGAGGATCTAGAGGGTGTGTCTCGGAGGATCTAGCGGGGTGATTCCAGGAGGATCTAGCAGTGTGTTTCCAGGAGGTCTAGCGGCGTGTATCTCGGAGGATCTAGCGCGGTGTTTCCAGGAGGATCTAGCAGTGTGTTTCCAGGAGGTCTAGCGGCGTGTATCTAGGAGGATCTAGTGGGGCGTTTCTCGGAGGATCTAGCGGGGCGTTTCCCGGAGGATCAAGCGGGGAGTATCTCGGAGGATCTAGCGGGGTGTTTCCCGGAGGATCAAGCGGGGTGTTTCTCGGAGGATCTAGCGGGGTGTTTCTCGTAGGATCTAGCGGGTGTTTCCAGGAGGATATAGCGGGGTGTTTCCAGGAGTATCGAGCGCGGTGTTTCCAGGAGGATCTAGCGGGGTGTTTCTCGGAGGATCTAGCAGGGTGCTTCTCGGAGGATCTAGCGGGGTGTTTCTCGGAGGATCTAGCGGGGTGTTTCTCGGAGGATCTAGCGGGGTGTTTCTCGGAGGATCTAGCGGGGTGTTTCCAGGAGAATCTAGCGGGGTGTTTCCAGGAGGATCAAGAGGGGTGTTTCTCGGAGGATCTAGCGGCGTGTTTCCAGGAGGATCAAGCGGGGTGATTCTTGGATGATCTAGCGGGGAATTTCCAGGAGGATCTAGCGGGGTGTTGATGATCTAGCGGGGTGTTTCCAGTATGATCTAGCGGGGTGTTTCTCGGAGGATCTAGCGGAGTGTTTCCAGGAGGATCTAGCGGGGTGTTTCCAGGAGGATCTAGCAGGGTGTTTCCAGGAGAATCTAGCGGGGTGTTTCTCGGAAGATCTAGCGGGGTGTTTCTCGGAGGATCAAGCGGGGTGTTTCTCAAAAGATCGAGCGGAGTGTTTCTCGGATGATCTAGCGGGGTGTTTCTCGGAGGATCTAGCGAGGTGTTTCCACGAGAATCTAGCGGGGTGTTTCTCGAAGGATCAAGCGGAGTGTTTCTCGGAGGATCTAGCATGGTGTTTCCAGGAGAATCTAGCGTGGTGTTTCCAGGAGAATCTAGCGGGGTGTTTCCAGGAGGATCTAGCAGGGTGTTTCCAGGAGGATCTAGCGAGGTGTTTCTCGGAGAATCTAGCGGGGTGTTACCAGGAGGATCTAGCGGGGTGTTTCCAGGAGGATCTAGCGGGGTGTTTCTCGAAGGACCTAGCGGAGTGTTTCTCGGATGATCTAGCGGGGTGTTTCCAGTAGAATCGAGCAGGGTGTTTCCAGGAGGATCTAGCGGGGTGTTTCTCGGAGGAGTTAGCGGGGTGTCTCCACGAGAATCTAGCGGGGTGTTTCTTGGAGGACAAAGCGGGGTGTTTCCAGGAGGATCTAGCGGGGTGTTTTTAGGAGGTTCTAGCGGGGTGTTTCTTGGAGGATCTAGCGGAGTTTTTCTCGGAGGATCTAGCGTGGTGTTTCTTGGAGGATCTTGCGGGGTGTATCGCGGTGGATCTAGCGGGGTGTTTCTAGGAGGATCTAGCGGGGTTTTTCCAGGAGGATCAAGCGGGGTATTTCTCGGAAGATCTAGAGGGTGTTTTTTGGAGGATCTAGTGGGGATATTTCTCTGAGGATCTAGCGGGGTGTTTCTCGGAGAATCTAGCGGGGTGTTTCCAGGAGGATCAAGCGGGGTGTTTCTCGGAAGATCTAGAGGGTGTTTATCGGAGGATCTAGCGGGGTGTTTCCAGGAGGATCTAGCGGGGTGTTTCTAAGAGGATCTAGCGGGGTGTTTCTCGGAAGATCTAGCGGGGTGTTTCTCGGAGGATCCAGCGGGGTGTTTCCAGGAGGATCTAGCGGGGTGTTTCCAGGAGAATCTAGCAGGGTGTTTCCAGGAGGATCTAGCGGGGTGTTTCTCGGAGGATCTAGCGGGGTGTTTCCAGGAGGATCTAGCGGGATGTTTCCAGGAGGATCTAGCGGGGTGTTTCTCGAAGGATCAAGCGGCGTGTTTCTCGGATGATCTAGCGGAGTGTTTCCAGGAGAATCTAGCAGGGTGTTTCCAGGAGGATCTAGCGGGGTGTTTCTCGGAGGATCTAGCGGGGTGTTTCTCGGAGGATCTAGCGGGGTGTTTCTCGGAGGATCTAGCGGGGTGTTTCTTGGAGGATCTAGCGGGTGTATCTCGGAGGATCTAGCGGGGTGTTTCTAGGAGGATCTAGAGGGGTGTTTCCAGGAGGATCAAGCGGGGTGTTTCTCGGAAGATCTAGAGGGTGTTTTTCGGAGGATCTAGCGGGGTGTTTCTCTGAGGGTCTAGCGGGGTGTTTCTCGGAGAATCTAGCGGCGTGTATCTCGGAGGATCTAGCGCGGTGTTTCCAGGAGGATCTAGCAGTGTGTTTCCAGGAGGTCTAGCGGCGTGTATCTAGGAGGATCTAGTGGGGCGTTTCTCGGAGGATCTAGCGGGGCGTTTCCCGGAGGATCAAGCGGGGAGTATCTCGGAGGATCTAGCGGGGTGTTTCCCGGAGGATCAAGCGGGGTGTTTCTCGGAGGATCTAGCGGGGTGTTTCTCGTAGGATCTAGCGGGTGTTTCCAGGAGGATATAGCGGGGTGTTTCCAGGAGTATCGAGCGCGGTGTTTCCAGGAGGATCTAGCGGGGTGTTTCTCGGAGGATCTAGCAGGGTGCTTCTCGGAGGATCTAGCGGGGTGTTTCTCGGAGGATCTAGCGGGGTGTTTCTCGGAGGATCTAGCGGGGTGTTTCTCGGAGGATCTAGCGGGGTGTTTCCAGGAGAATCTAGCGGGGTGTTTCCAGGAGGATCAAGAGGGGTGTTTCTCGGAGGATCTAGCGGCGTGTTTCCAGGAGGATCAAGCGGGGTGATTCTTGGATGATCTAGCGGGGAATTTCCAGGAGGATCTAGCGGGGTGTTGATGATCTTGCGGGGTGTTTCCAGTATGATCTAGCGGGGTGTTTCTCGGAGGATCTAGCGGAGTGTTTCCAGGAGGATCTAGCGGGGTGTTTCCAGGAGGATCTAGCAGGGTGTTTCCAGGAGAATCTAGCGGGGTGTTTCTCGGAAGATCTAGCGGGGTGTTTCTCGGAGGATCAAGCGGGGTGTTTCTCAAAAGATCGAGCGGAGTGTTTCTCGGATGATCTAGCGGGGTGTTTCTCGGAGGATCTAGCGAGGTGTTTCCACGAGAATCTAGTGGGGTGTTTCTCGAAGGATCAAGCAGAGTGTTTCTCGGAGGATCTAGCATGGTGTTTCCAGGAGAATCTAGCGTGGTGTTTCCAGGAGGATCTAGCGGGGTGTTTCCAGGAGGATCTAGCGGGGTGTTTCCAGGAGAAACTAGCAGGGTGTTTCCAGGAGGATCTAGCGAGGTGTTTCTCGGAGAATCTAGCGGGGTGTTACCAGGAGGATCTAGCGGGGTGTTTCCAGGAGGATCTAGCGGGGTGTTTCTCGAAGGACCTAGCGGAGTGTTTCTCGGATGATCTAGCGGGGTGTTTCCAGTAGAATCGAGCAGGGTGTTTCCAGGAGGATCTAGCGGGGTGTTTCTCGGAGGAGTTAGCGGGGTGTCTCCACGAGAATCTAGCGGGGTGTTTCTTGGAGGACAAAGCGGGGTGTTTCCAGGAGGATCTAGCGGGGTGTTTTTAGGAGGTTCTAGCGGGGTGTTTCTTGGAGGATCTAGCGGAGTTTTTCTCGGAGGATCTAGCGTGGTGTTTCTTGGAGGATCTTGCGGGGTGTATCGCGGTGGATCTAGCGGGGTGTTTCTAGGAGGATCTAGCGGGGTTTTTCCAGGAGGATCAAGCGGGGTATTTCTCGGAAGATCTAGAGGGTGTTTTTTGGAGGATCTAGTGGGGATGTTTCTCTGAGGATCTAGCGGGGTGTTTCTCGGAGAATCTAGCGGGGTGTTTCCAGGAGGATCAAGCGGGGTGTTTCTCGGAAGATCTAGAGGGTGTTTATCGGAGGATCTAGCGGGGTGTTTCCAGGAGGATCTAGCGGGGTGTTTCTAAGAGGATCTAGCGGGGTGTTTCTCGGAAGATCTAGCGGGGTGTTTCTCGGAGGATCCAGCGGGGTGTTTCCAGGAGGATCTAGCGGGGTGTTTCCAGGAGAATCTAGCAGGGTGTTTCCAGGAGGATCTAGCGGGGTGTTTCTCGGAGGATCTAGCGGGGTGTTTCCAGGAGGATCTAGCGGGATGTTTCCAGGAGGATCTAGCGGGGTGTTTCTCGAAGGATCAAGCGGCGTGTTTCTCGGATGATCTAGCGGGGTGTTTCCAGGAGAATCTAGCAGGGTGTTTCCAGGAGGATCTAGCGGGGTGTTTCTCGGAGGATCTAGCGGGGTGTTTCTCGGAGGATCTAGCGGGGTGTTTCTCGGAGGATCTAGCGGGGTGTTTCTTGGAGGATCTAGCGGGGTGTATCTCGGAGGATCTAGCGGGGTGTTTCTAGGAGGATCTAGCGGGGTGTTTCCAGGAGGATCAAGCGGGGTGTTTCTCGGAAGATCTAGAGGGTGTTTTTCGGAGGATCTAGCGGGGTGTTTCTCTGAGGGTCTAGCGGGGTGTTTCTCGGAGAATCTAGCGGGGTGTTTCTAAGAGGATCTAGTGGGGTTTCTCTGAGGACCTAGCGGAGTGATTCTAGGAGGATCAAACGGGGTGTTTCTCGGAAGATCTAGAGGGTGTTTCTCGGAGGATCTAGCGGGGTGTTTCCAGGAGGATCTAGCGGGGTGTTTCCAGGAGGATCTAGCGGGGTGTTTCTCGGAGGATCTAGCGGAGTGTTTTCAGGAGGATCTAGCGGGGTGTTTCCAGGAGGATCTAGCGGGGTGTTTCTCGGACAATCTAGCGTGGTGTATCTCGGAGCAACTAGCGGGGTGTTCTCCACGGCAGCAGCGCTGAGGAACATCGCTCTATTCAGCGATTTGGGGTGTTTCGCTCTGCTCAGGCTGCACTTAGTGTTATTTCCTGCAGGAAAGGCTCCTCATAGATCATGGTACCATTTTGTCTGGCTGCCCTGCTTTCCCCCACTTTCAACATCCACCGCCCCAACCTCAGGGAGGCTGACAGGAACACCCCATCACCCCCCCCCCCCCCCCACCCCCGGTAAGGCCACTCCAGGCCCAATCACTGGCTGTGCCAATGTACCACCTTGGTAGTTGCCCAGCCACCTGGTAGTGCCATCTTGTTTCCACCTCTTAGCTGCCAGGGTGGTGGCAGGGTGCCACCGTGCCCTGTCTTCGACTACCCAAGCGTCTTTAATGATCCGGGAAGAGCCCCCCTCTCCCCAGGTGCCATTATGACTGATCAGTATTTGTGGAAACCAGTACAAAGCGGCTCCATGGCAAGGTCTCCCAAGCGTAACCATTCGGTCCCAGGCACCGTGAGAACCGTGGTCATTTCAATATGTTGATCTGGATCATGCTCAGTGAGGGCGAGATCCAGATCGCGATGTCTCACTAGACTCCTTTAATCCTGAAAAGCGTTTTGAACGTCGCTAATCGTGCTGGAGGGCACTTGCAAGATTCAATGGCACCAAATCGGGGATAACGAGGCTGTTAAATCACGTTCTCGATGGTGGAAACGGGATCTGATTGGATTTGGACCCAGAGTGCATCCGGCTTTGCTGGGACTCTACACGATTCAGTCAGCAGCAATGATTTTTTTTTTGGACAAAAACAAAACAAAATATCCTTACCTTGTTGATGGTAGCTTGTTGCTCGGTTACGGAAACCTATGTGCAGCAGTTATGATTCGTGCTGCATTGCTGCACAATTCCTCCCAGGGGACGGACTGAATAATTGGCTTTATAAAGCAACCAATGGTTCGTTAATTGTCGGACCCACTTGGGGTTGGGAGTATTTCTGGCCCATCTGTGATGTGAGAGACAAAATCCTGAAATTGGTGGTCTTGGCTCACTCCTGTGTGCATGGTCTACCTTGTCTGTTAATAACCAAGGTTAATAACCAAGTGGTTAGCACTGCTGCCTCATGGCGCCAGGGACCGGGTTCAAATCTGGCCTCGGGTGACTGTGCGGAGTCTGCACATTCTTCCCATGTCTGCGTGGGTTTCCTCCGGGTGCTCGGTTTCCTCCCACAGTCCAAAGATGTGCAGGTTAGGTGGATTGGCCATGATCAATTGTCCCTCACTGTCTAAAGATGTGCAGGTGAGATGTGCAGGGGTTACTGGGGGGGTGGTTGCATGGGCCTAGATTGGTTGGGGTAATGGGCCTAGATAGGGTGGGTAATGGGCCTAGATAGGGTGCTCTTTCAGGGGGTCAGTGCAGACTGAATGGCCTCGTTCTGCACGGTAGAATTCTGTAATACTCAGTCAATTTTACCACCTGCAATTCAGTTTTAGTCTCCTCCATTTTGTTACATATTTTCTGGTATTTGCTTTACTGAGAGATTGACATGTCACTTTGATCCTTTTAATATCTCCTCACTGCCTGATTGAGAGGATCTTGGTAAACTCCATATCATCCAATGGTTATCATTACATTTTAACCTTCTATAAATCTTTCGCTGAATATTAACTGTTCCTTGACAGTAATGTTTGCGTACCTTATTCTTGGTCTTTGCGTATGTTGTCCTCTGTTGTCCACTCCTCAGCTTATTCAGGCACCTCCTCTTGCCTTCCATCTTCAAAATCATCCCCTGTGTATTTCCAACATTTTGGTTTAATTCCAACCTTCCGATGTTTGCCATTTTTATCTCCTTTTATCTCCCCCAATCAAACCTCGACTGAAGAGTGTTTTAATAATTAATTGACGTATTTAGTTCGGTACAACATAATGAAGTTAATCAGATTTCAAAAAATAGTAAACATCTGATTACTAAGTTCTGCACAATTTATTGAAGGAGCTAAGAGCCAATTTGGCTTTGAAGAATCACAGGCCCACAGATCTTAATGTTGACATTGCAGCTGAGCAAAAAAGATTGTTTGGAGAATGATCAGTGGGAAACCTGACATGGCTTTTCAACGCTTAAATAACAGAATGTACATAATGAGAATTCAGTTCTTCAGTATGGGAAAATAAACTTATGTTTCTGTTAGCAATGTGTGCAAGCTACTTCTACATCACCACACTTTGGTTATTGGGCCAACATTATGATTATCTTGGTGTCCTTCTCCAATTACTCAAGCAGCACAAAACATTGGTTATGCATCCCAGAGTTGCTTCTCGGTGTTAATGGCAAAGTTAATATTCATTTCTTAAAAATGGTGTTGGAGCAAGAAAAAGCTGGCAAACTATCTCAGTTTGAACATGGTACAGGGAGCAACTTACCTTGGAAAATGTTTTCACCCAATTTACAATCCATGCTTCCTCAGGAAAAGCAATCACTGGGCACATCAAAACTCATTGTACATCATTGTTAGAGAGGGTATCTGTCGCACTGTAATCTCTAATGTATTAACTGTACTGTACTGCATCCTATCTACTTTATTATAGAACTGCTATGTATGAAAAATAAAAGAACATGGCATAAAAACATGGGTGTGATGTTCTAAACTGCCACAATTTTAATTCCAGATCTTCATATGCCAAATTATCTTGACATGTGTAATCAATCTCCCTCCTATTCTTAAACTATAGCACAGTATTGTTTGTTGTGGAACAATGAACTTTATTAAACAATAAAAAATATACACCAGGGAAAATATGTTGTTTATTTTTTATATTTTCAAAATGTGTTCTTTTCATTTGTTGTCGAACCCATCTTCAAAATATTAAAAGGGCACTTGTTGCTAAGTAAAATTGTGGAACAGTTGTAGCTGAGGAAATGAAAATCAGATTTTTTTGTTTAGTTTTACATACAAGTGTTTTACTATGGGAATGAAAACTAATTGGTTCTTTCTGACTCGTCTACTCCGTACAGTTCTGACAGTTTTTTGAACTGAGGTCCCCAGTCTCCAATATAATTATAATCCTGTTCCGAGTGCGTGGTGACTGAATCCAGGGAACTTATTGACCCTGCTATGGACCCATGACCTTCGTATGCGTATGTCTGGAGAGAGTCATAAGGAGGAACACTTATATCCAGGTCAGCTTCCTGCAGCTTTTGTGCAATAAAGTCATGAATGTCAGGGCCATTTGGGGCTGAGGGGGGTCCTGTGTCTGGGCACGGGTTGTACATCTGGTTGGACATCTCGCCGATATCTCACTTCCTCAGCGACTGCAGGGTTTCTGAGTGCTGTGATGTCGAATGCCTCCGTGTCCTCCTCCCCTCCTCCTTCATCATCATACGTCACCACATTCTCTCTGATATCCTCTTCCGAAATAATGAGAGGCTCTTTTTTGCTTCGCTTCAGGGTGATGAACAGAACGATGATAGCTGTGGGGACAAAGCAGTTGATGCAATGAGTTTTCAGGAAAAAAGCAACTTGGGGAATCATTCCTGATCATTTTGGCAAAAGATTGATGTATTTTCCTAAAACTATCGACAGAAAGAGAAACATCACCTTTTTTCTCCCCTCGTCCCTCATCAGTTTTCTGGTCTAACAAAGTAACTCCACAGGGGCGGGAGGTAGCAGATTAGTTGTAATTCTACTGAATGTGAATTTCAAGAATTGGTGAATGCGTTGGAAATATGTGAATTAGACTAGACGAGGAACTATTATTCCAGTACAACATTTCCAATAGACAAACCTTAGTGTAAGTAGGACCAATAAAGAAGCTGC